>NC_137866.1:30260428-30265428 GCF_963924005.1 Protomyctophum bolini | reverse complement strand
TAATTTAAAACACATTTCCAAAATAAGCATCTGTGTACAAATACTAACTCTTCTGCTCTGGTTATCTGTACGTATACAGCAAATAGGCAAACAGACTGATTGATTGAAATATTTATTAATAGTTTGCAGAATTACAGTACATTTCAAGCACAAACTCAATACAAAGACTGTTAACTGTGAGTGGACGACCCAATTAAGCATTACACTTGTTTACAACAGGGTCCACCATGTTCAATTCATCAAAACATTTAGAGACGTACAAATAGACACTTCTATATAGTTAAAGAACAGAACAGGAATTCATCATAAAGGAAGCAAAAAGGGAAAATAAACATATACATTGAGGGGGAAAAGGGGGGATTCAGATTTTATGGGGGCCAGTTTCGAATTGCAGCCATCCGTAGGTGCCCTTTGAGAGAGGTTTTGAAGGAGTTAAGGGATTCACATGTCTTAATGACTGTTGGTAGGGCGTTCCACATTTTGGTGGCATAGGAGCGAAATGAATTTAGTCCCTTGTTTGTGCCGAATCTGGGTTGTACATGGTTTGTTGCACTCCTTTGGTGTTGTGGGTGTGGACTTCGTTTAGTATTTAGACAGGTACATGGGTATCTTGGTGGTGTATCGAATCTTGTGGACCAGACCCATTGCAAGATGCTGTACTCTGTCGTCGACCCTAAGCCATCCCAGCCTGTCAAAGTGGGCAGGGGTGAGGTGGGTTCGGGGGGTGAGGCCAAGTAGGAGCCTGACCAGTTTGTTTTGGGAGGTCTGGAGCCTTGTTTTAAGGGCCTTTGAGGTGCTGTGGTACCAAGAGGTGGATGCATAGTCAAAGAAACCTTGTACGAGGGCTCCTGTTAAGGTCTTCAAGGTGTTTTTGTTGACCAGTGAGGAGATCCTGTAAAGGAATCTTGTTCTTTGATTGACTTTTTTGATTATGTTGGTGGCCATTTTATCACCGGAAAGATTGGCCTCCAGGATGGAACCTAGGTAGGTAATTTCATCTTTTCGTGTGATAATATTGTCACCCACTCTAACCAAGAAGCCATCTGCCTTGCTGAGATTACTATTAGATCCGAAGAGAATGGATTCAGTTTTCCCCTGGTGTAAGGATAGTTTGTTATCAGCGAGCCAGGTGCAGATTCTACCGAGTTCAGAGCTGAGGGTCTTTTCAACCTTCAGTTTGTTCCTGTCCGAGACCAGCAGTGCTGAGTCATCTGCGAACAGGAACAAGTTGCAGTCACAAGCTGATGTCATGTCGTTTACATATATTAGGAACAGTAAAGGCCCCTAGTATGCTTCCTTGTGGAACGCCACAGCTCACTGCAGGAGGGGGGGGGGGGGGACACGACAGTGTTCCGTTCACCTCCACCATCTGTTCTCTCCCCTCCAGGTAGGATTGCATCCAGCTCACTGATGTGCTATCAAAACAAATAGCTTTTAGCTTGTTAACCAGTATGGAGTGGTTCACAGTGTCAAAAGCCTTTTGGAGGTCCAGCATGACCATGCCGCAGTATTTGCCAGCATCCACCTCGTGTTTGATGTGGTCGCTCAAATAGAGGAGGCATGTGTCAGTGGAGTGGGATGTTCTGAAACCAGATTGGAACTCGAGTCCTACATTCATTTGTTAGTGGCAAGATACTTTTCAACCTGTTCATAGACTGCCGGGTTCTAATTTAATCCCTTTTTTGTACAGGGGGGGGTTACTTTGGCCAGTTTAAAATCTTGGGGGACCTGTCCCTGTTTGATGGAGAGGTTTACTATGTGTGGGAGGACAGTTTGTTAACCAGCATTGTTGCAATGTTTGTAAAGAAGATGTTTAAGTGGTTGGCTACATCAAGCTTGTCAGTGATGAGGGTGTCATTCGATTTGATGTTTATGTTTGGTTTTTAGTTTCTGACCACAGCCTAGTTGGTTGTTTAGTAGCTTCCAGAGCTCCCAAGGATTGTTTTTGTTTTCCTCGGCTTTATCATTGATAAAGTAACTTTTGACTGATTTGGTCATGGCAGTTACATTGTACACTGCATGACAAGCACAGACCTTTAATAGTTACACTGAAGATTATTTCTGTTTTTTGTGTTTTGTTGTTGCGACCGTACTATGAAAACCTGCAACATTGTTGATCTGACCTCATCACTCAAGAAACTGCCCCCGCTGCCACCCTTAGATCTCCATATATGGAGCTGAACTGACTTCTTGCCCTCGCTTACTGGTAATAGTAAAGAATTGCTCAATCTACTATAGCTACATATAATGCTACAGGCTATCCTAAAACTATACTTGCTTTTCTAATGCCTTTCTTTCCCCTCCATTTAGTCTTTCTGTCATTCTTTCATTAGTTGTTTCCTTGGTAGAAAACAGAGTAAACATTTGACTTGGCACTGTCACACTTGATAAAAGAAACAACACTGCATCTGGTTTTATTGATTTCTTCTATACAGCAGTGGTGCTCAAAGCCCACCAGGGCAATGTTACGTCCTAGTGGAAACACAACCATTGATACGTAGGAGGCTTTCAACTCTCAACTGTCAGTATAAGACGTTGGCGATGATGATGTACGATGATAAGAGCGCCCCTCACTATTTTTTCCTCTTCTGGTGCACGGTTCCTGGCACAAAACATTTTCAGATGGGTGTCCGCAGCCAAATAATATATATATATATATATATATATATATATATATATATATATATATTTGTCACCTTTGAGCTGTCCTTCATACAGAACCAAGGCCTGGCCCATGCAGGCCTTCATTCATACAGAACCAAGGCCTGGCCCATGCAGGCCTTGGTTCAGAACCAAGGCCTGGCCCATGCAGGCCTTCATTCATACAGAACCAAGGCCTGGCCCATGCAGGACTTCATTCATACAGAACCAAGGCCTGGCCCATGCAGGCCTTCATTCAAACAGAACCAAGGCCTGGCCCATGCAGGCCTTCATACATACAGAACCAAGGCCTGGCCCATGCAGGCCTTCATACAGAACCAAGGCCTGGCCCATGCAGGCCTTCATTCATACAGAACCAAGGCCTGGCCCATGCAGGCCTTCATAGAGAACCAAGGCCTGGCCCATGCAGGCCTTCATAGAGAACCAAGGCCTGGCCCATGCAGGCCTTCATAGAGAACCAAGGCCTGGCCCATGCAGGCCTTCATAGAGAACCAAGGCCTGGCCCATGCAGGCCTTCATACAGAACCAAGGCCTGGCCCATGCAGGCCTTCATTCATACAGAACCAAGGCCTGGCCCATGCAGGCCTTCATACAGAACCAAGGCCTGGCCCATGCAGGCCTTCATTCATACAGAACCAAGGCCTGGCCCATGCAGGCCTTGGTTCAGAACCAAGGCCTGGCCCATGCAGGCCTTCATTCATACAGAACCAAGGCCTGGCCCATGCAGGACTTCATTCATACAGAACCAAGGCCTGGCCCATGCAGGCCTTCATTCAAACAGAACCAAGGCCTGGCCCATGCAGGCCTTCATACATACAGAACCAAGGCCTGGCCCATGCAGGCCTTCATACAGAACCAAGGCCTGGCCCATGCAGGCCTTCATTCATACAGAACCAAGGCCTGGCCCATGCAGGCCTTCATAGAGAACCAAGGCCTGGCCCATGCAGGCCTTCATAGAGAACCAAGGCCTGGCCCATGCAGGCCTTCATAGAGAACCAAGGCCTGGCCCATGCAGGCCTTCATACAGAACCAAGGCCTGGCCCATGCAGGCCTTCATTCATACAGAACCAAGGCCTGGCCCATGCAGGCCTTCATACAGAACCAAGGCCTGGCCCATGCAGGCCTTCATAGAGAACCAAGGCCTGGCCCATGCAGGCCTTCATACAGAACCAAGGCCTGGCCCATGCAGGACTTAATTCATACAGAACCAAGGCCTGGCCCATGCAGGCCTTCATTCATACAGAACCAAGGCCTGGCCCATGCAGGCCTTCATACATACAGAACCAAGGCCTGGCCCATGCAGGACTTCATTCAAACAGAACCAAGGCCTGGCCCATGCAGGCCTTCATTCATACAGAACCAAGGCCTGGCCCATGCAGGCCTTCATACATACAGAACCAAGGCCTGGCCCATGCAGGCCTTCATACAGAACCAAGGCCTGGCCCATGCAGGCCTTCATACAGAACCAATGCCTGGCCCATGCAGGCCTTCATACAGAACCAAGGCCTGGCCCATGCAGGCCTTCATACAGAACCAAGGCCTGGCCCATGCAGGCCTTCATTCATACAGAACCAAGGCCTGGCCCATGCAGGCCTTCATAGAGAACCAAGGCCTGGCCCATGCAGGCCTTCATACAGAACCAAGGCCTGGCCCATGCAGGCCTTCATTCATTGTGTTTGTTGAGAACTCCACCATGGGTTCTGTATGAACTGCAGCTCGACGGTGACAAGCGGTGCATGTGTACCATGCAGGACACTATATTAATAGACCATTTGTGAAAAAGGTTACTATGCATATTTACTTTGGGGCTACTAAAATACCCACATTAGAATGAAGACAGCTATAGCTCCATTCTAGCTGCATCTTGGAGTGGACATGTAGAACAGGGGGCATCTATGAAACAACTCAAGGTCAACATACATGTATGTTTATAGGCTGATTCACATGTGTCACTGTCTCCTTGAAACGCATTCAGGACGGGAACCCCTTTTGGTGTTTTAAGCATTATGTTATACTTTAGCTTTTGAAAAATAGCAGATCTACAAGCTTGTATAGTGTGGCACTCGGTGCCGTGCTATGAGCTTGCAGATCTGCTATTTTTCAAAAATCGGGAAAATGGGTCACAAATTTGGAATTTATATTCTTTCAGAGCGAACGTTTTTAACTCAAATCTTTGCTTCTGGGGGTCCCTGGAATTACATATTTTCAAGTGGGGGTCAGCGGCCAATTACATATGATTGTAGGGGTCCTTGACATGAAATAGTTTGAGAACGACTGACATAGAAACATGGGTTTTTCAGACAACTGTCATGATTTAGAAGTAATTTGTAGAATCTGGT
>NC_137866.1:30228500-30252728 GCF_963924005.1 Protomyctophum bolini | reverse complement strand
CATATCCAAATGAATGCAAAGACATTGCAATACTGCTGTCAACTTTCACATTTTTGTCAAAAATGTATTGTTTTATCTTGATTGTCTTGTTCCACTTCTGCTTTGGCAATGTAAACATGTGTTTTCTCATGCCAATAAAGCTCCTTTGACAGTGAGAGAGAGACAGAGAGACAGAGGAGGATGCATCAGACAGTGAGAGAGAGAGAGAGAGAGAGAGAGGCAGAGAGACAGAGGAGGATGCATCAGACAGTGAGAGAGAGAGAGAGAGAGAGAGCCATGTTGAAATGAGGCTGCTTTGTTTCTATGGCTACCATACATACATATATAAGCTGGGGCTCTTGACATGCACTCCTCCATAGCCCGACCTTCTCAAACCCAACCCTTCACACACACACACACACACACACACACACACACACACACACACACACACACACACACACACGCACACATGCACACATGCACATACGCACATGCACACGCACACACACACCTGGTGCCATAATGACATTTGCATACAAATGTCTCCTTCCACTTATCCTGGTAATGCATCTGAGATAGCTTATACGTGCTCACACGCAGTCACGCACACACACACACACACACACACACACACACACACACACACACACACACACACAGACCGCTGACATGTGAAGCATATTTAATGTCTCACATATACATGCATTCACACTGTGTGCTTGTAACCACCTGATATTTGAGTGCAAGTTAGGGCTTGCGCGTGTGTGTGTGTGTGTGTGTGTGTGTGTGTGTGTGTGTGCGTGTGCGTGTGCGTGTGTGCGTGCATGTCACATCCACATCTCACCCAAACATTGTGTTTATTGTCATGATTTGTCACCATCCGAGTTGGCTTTGTCGAGGCTTACAGGTCTTTAAATGAATACTTTATAGGACACTGGTTCCCAAAGTGGGGTTCTTGAGGGAGTTCCAGTGGGTCCCCAGCTAAATGATAGTTAGGAACCAATGGACCCTTATGGGTCTGTAACTCTGAGAGTGTACAAATGGAACCAAAAAAACTTAATGGTTCCATTTGTACACTCTCGAGTTAAATTAGCATTGGTTTTACAATATAAATTGGGTGTCCCATGATCGAAATGTGATTAAATGGGGATCCGTAGACTAATGCATGTCAAACTGGGGGTCCTTGAAATTAAGAGTTGAGAATCTCTGGAGCCGTAAAAATGTTCTCTTATGGGGTCACTGCAGGCATATCCTTTCAAATGGGGGTCCGCAGGCTAATGAGTGTCAATTTGGGGGTCCTTGACATGACAAAATTTGGGAACCACTGCTATAGTATTCTACTGTGAATGATGGAGGGCTGACAGTACAGAGAGAGAGAGAGAGAGAGAGAGAGAGAGAGAGTTTTGTTCCAACTGAAGGGGTGGTGGATGGGGAGGGGTGGTGGGGGTGTTGGAGAAACCAGGGCCCTGCTCCAAATCTGCGGCCTTGTTCCCCACCCACCCTCTCCACCCGCCCGACCCTCTCCACCCCTCTCTTTCACTCCAGTCTTGTAGCGTTTTCTTCTCCTGCCTCATGAAACAAGCCACCTACACTCACGGACATGTGCTAAGCTGATTTTCTGGGGCTTAGCAGCAGCAGCAGCACATTGAGCACAGTGCCACAGCCACAGAGATTAGGTGAGACAACATCCAACTCTGGCTTTTGTTGCTGCTGCTGTGTTTCACTAATGCAGCCATGCAGTGCACTGTGGTGCGTGCGTGCGTGCGTGCGTGCGTGCGTGCGTGCATGCATGCGTGCGTGCGTGCATGCGTGCGTGCATGCGTGTTTGCGTGCATGGTTCTCACACTGCCATATAAGTCACATGAGCCGCAGTCGGATGTTGTGAAGTGTGTGAGCCCTTTTTTACATGGACTCAAGACGGCGTGTAGCCAGAGAGCTGTACGCCTCCTCCTCCTCCTCCTCCTCCTCACTACTCTCTGTGTCTTTGTTACTTAGCCAAGCCCATTATCACTGGAGTAAGAATCACTCACTGAGAACATAAACTGACACTCCAGCGTCCGCTGGAAGGAAAATCCACAAAGGAGAAAAATACTTATAATATAAGGCCTGAATCAGTGACGTAAATATATGTGGGGGCTGGAGTGTGTGAAGAATTTGTAACTCCTCTTTTTATCATCCGTTACTACTGTTATACAGGCGCGTAGCGCGCGCGCACGGGGGGGGGGGGGGGGGGGGGGGGGGGGTAGCGCATCTCCTGTCGATAGGTGTGAACAGTTTTTCCGACGTGATAATGGGGGACCATTTAAAACAACGGCGGCTTGGCGGCTTGCAAGCTCACAAATCACAGATCTACAAGCTCACAGATCTACAAGCTCACAGATCTACAAGCTCACAGATCTATACAAGCTCACAGATCTACAAGCTCACAGATCTACAAGCTCACAGATCTACAAGCTCACAGATCTATACAAGCTCACAGATCTATACAAGCTCACAGATCTACAAGCTCACAGATCTACAAGCTCACAGATCTACAAGCTCACAGATCTATACAAGCTCACAGATCTACAAGCTCACAGATCTATACAAGCTCACAGATCTACAAGCTCACAGATCTACAAGCTCACAGATCTATACAAGCTCACAGATCTACAAGCTCACAGATCTACAAGCTCACAGATCTACAAGCTCACAGATCTACAAGCTCACAGATCTACAAGCTCACAGATCTACAAGCTCACAGATCTACAAGCTCACAGATCTACAAGCTCACAGATCTATACAGCTCACAGATCTACAAGCTCACCGCGCTTCACACCACGACACATTGTACATGCTTATGGGCTGTCATACCAGCCTAGCGACTAGCTTCAGTCGACTAAAACTATACTATGACACTAAAACATTCCGGGTGACTACAATGTGACTAAAACTAAGTGAAAACTATTGAAGAGACTAAAAACTAAACTACATTTGCTGCCAAAAACAACTCTGCGACACGTTTGAAAATGATAAACATTAGTGTTATTTTAATATTTGTATTATCTCCTGACTGCCAGTGCATGCATGCCACGGCTCTTCATTAGGCTTATATCTATTCATTTTCTCTACTAAAAAAAATAAGGAAAAAAGAAGATAGGTTTGTCTGCACACTTCTGCGCATGTATGGTTTACGACTGTATCTTCTTGCTGCATTATGCATGCATGATAGCTAACGCTTAGTAACTATCCACACACATAATTAAGTAGTGAAATGTAATCATGTCATTTATCCCTCTGGGTTTAGGGCTCCAGTAATTGCTGCAGAGTCAGCCCTGTGTGCATGCAGGCGGTGTTATGGCCGCGTGTGTGTGTGTGTGTGCGCGTGCGTGTGTGCGTGCGTGCGTGTTGCACACGGACAAAACCTTTCCCGTCACGCTGTGTGAAGGAGCAAACAAAAAAATAAATCTCCGCTTTCACCCCCACACGGTGCGCGCAACAAGATCAAGAAAGACAGATCTCGCGTAGGTTTTTTTTTTTTAAATCTTTTGCTTTCTTTCTTTCTTTCTTTCTTTCCGACAGCTTTCACTTTTTGTTTGCTCGCTAACTAGAGAAAAAGGAGTGCGGGGAGAAAGGGGTGGGGGGAGGGTAGTGAAGGGGGGGGGGGGGGGTTACTTGCTCTAAGAAGAAGAGAAGAAAAGAGAGGCCAAGCCCAGAGAGACAGTGGGTCGGGTGCTGTGTCACACCACACACACACACACACACACACACACACACACACACACACACACACACACACACACAAATACGCACATGCACACAGTGCTGTGTCAGTCTGATTCTCTCCCGTGGTGACAGCTGGGTCCATGTATGCAGAAGCTCACGGCCCCCGTTCCGTTCCGTTCCCCTTTCTTCGCGCCGCACAAAGCCCCATTAAGTATGCCACTCGCTCCATGGCCCCAATGCCACTCGCTCCATGGCTCCGCAGCCTCCAAATTGCTCTAAGCCCCTCCCCAAAGTGTGGCCGGCCCTTTGTCATTGTAATCAGGGCCTTGTTTGTGAAGTGCTGCCCTGTGTTTTATACTGCTAGCTGCAGGGACACATATAACCCCATGCCCTGCTGCTGGGGGGGAGAGAGAGAGAGAGAGAGAGAGAGAGAGAGAGAGAGAGAGAGAGAGAGAGAGAGAGAGAGAGAGAGAGAGAGAGAGGAGGTGATGGAGGTCACCCATGCAGATATATAGAGTCCACAAATCTGCACAATGTCACTGTATCACTGCTTCGGTGCGTGGGGGTCAACCCAAGGGTCAATCTGGGGTTTGACCCCTAGGGAGGAGTGCATGTGCACGCGAGTGTGCATGCGTGTGTGCGTGTATACGTGCGTGCGCACCAGGGTGACAGCACCCAGGGAGCTGTATACAAACGGGAGGGAGGGTCTTATAGTTTTTTTTATTGGGGACAGCCAAGCAGTACATCTGACAAGAAAATGTTTGCACATAGTCACCATTTTTTTCTTTTTTTAAATCATCACAAACATCGTACAGGGGGACTTTACATTTTCTTCTTTTACCCCCTATATAGCGGGGGGGGGGGGGAATTAAAAGACTTCAGTGCACTGTGCCTACACATGTTGCGACTGCAGGTCGCAACATGTGTAGGCACAATGCAAGGAATAAATGCATTCGCCATGTATCCAAAGGAAGTCTGATCCAATCACTTTTAGATTTCTCCAGTTTAATCCTGAGTTTAAGTTTTGTAGTGTTCAAGATCTGATTTTAGGCATGTTTAAGCCTCCAGGAAAATCCGTGTTGAGGTTCTTAATCCACTGTTTTTCATTAAAACGTCTTTGTCCTACTGTCCAGTTAGGATTGTGTTGAAGTCCAGCGCATTTTAGAGCTTCAATGCCGTGAGCCATGAAATGTTGCACCAATCTTGTGGTTGTCTTTTTGGCATTGTTAATATTGTATCTGTGTCGTCCCAGCCTAGTACCTATTGTTTTACCTGTCTCTCCGACATATTGTAAACCACATTTTTCACATGTGATTAAGTAAATGCAGTTGCTGGTTCTGGCTGTTATTTGTTGTTTAATCTCTAAGACGCGTTTTGTGGTTCTATTTTTTACTAATTGTTTGGGTTTGAAGTATTCTGGTCCCTGGCGTGCTGGTGTGCTGATTTCTTTAGCTTGCTGTGTACTAGATAATCTTTAAAGTTTTTATTTTTTCTGTAGGCCGATATAATTTTATAATCTTTTAGAAGATCGTCCGTTCGGTTCTCAAATTCCTTTTTATTCTGTTGTTGGCTAGTGTGCTCTGTGTTGAATAACTGGTTATCAGGGCCAATTTGGGGCCTGTATCCCGCACTCTTATTTCTAAGAAGGTATTTTGGGCTTTCCGGAGGAATGTCCTAGTGTATCCTCTTAGTCTGAGAGCCTTAAATAGAGTTTTACAAGCTATTTTGAAATCACTTATTTGCGTGCAAATCCTATGGAATCTTAGTAGTTGTGATTTGACTATTCCTGTGTAGGAGTGTGTCGGGTGGAATGACATTTTGTGTAACAGGGCGTGAGTGTCTGTTTCTTTAAAGAATACTTTCAAGTCTAGTTTCCCATTTGTGTTAAAGTTGGGCCTTTGAAGATTGTTACATCAAGAAAGTCAATCCTTTCTGTGTGTGTCACATATTTTATCGTTATGGATCTATGATGGCTATTTAAAACATCAATAAATTCCTGGAATTCTTCTTGGCTATGTTCCATATTCCAAATATATCATCTAGAAATCTATTTAAAATCATCACAAACATCTTTTTCTTCTTTTACCCCCTATATAGCGGGGGGGGGGGGGGGGGGGCTGGGGGGGGGGGGGGCTTGCATTCCGCTGTCATTTCCTGGAGGCCTGATGCATGATGCTTATATTATTGAAGGCGGGGGGTGAGTGGGGGGGGGGGGGGGGGGTGGTGTGGGGTTATAAGTCCTAAGCAAGTTTAGTGTCTGTCAAACAAGACAAAGTCCCACCAATGTATACAGCAGACAGACAGAGAGACTGTGTGTGTGTGTGTGTGTGTGTGTGGGGGGGGGGGGGGGTATGCCTTTTGGCAGGGCTGACCCCATTCCCTGTGTCTCCCCAGTGCAGTGGAGTGGAGTGGAGTGGAGTGGGGGGGGGGGGGGGGGGTTGTTGGGCGGGGCGTTGGGGGCTAGAGTTTTGACTCTTCATGGCAGGGGGCTCTCCTCTCCTCTCCTCTGCACACACAGATGATGGTCAGTCAAAGTGACACCCAGACTAAACTTTGTCTGTCTCTCGGACATCCTTTTCGTGCGTCCGTGCGTGCGCGTGCATGCGTGTGTGTGTGTGCAAGACAAGTGTGCACGTATGTATAAAGAGCCAGAAGTTGTTTTTATTTTTGTACCATGTCTATTAACCCACATATACAATTCCAAAGTTTATCATGTTTTGCAAACCTGGTGTATGCTGTACATATGATCGCGTTGTCTGTCTGTCTGTCTGTCTGCCAGTCAGTCATTCAGTCAGTCAGTCAGTCAGTCAGTCAGTCGCTCAGGGGTAGAGTGGCCGGTAGAGCGACCAGAACCGTGAGGTTCCCGGTTCGATCCCGGGCTCCCCCATGCAGAGTCAGTGTCGAAGTGTCCTTGAGCAAGACTCTGAACCTCTAACTGCTCCTGATGTGCAGGTTGGTGCCTTGCATGGTGTCCTCTGTCATCGGTGTGTGAATGTGGGTGTGAATGGGTGAATGTAATGCACAATCTATGTAAAGCGCTTTGGATAAAAGCGCTATAGACTGTAAATGCACCACTTACCGTCTGTCTCTCTCTCTCTACTGTACTGTGCACTATAGCAGGCCGTGCGCCCGCCTGGCTGTGTCTAATGGGAGTTGACAGGAATGGGTATGATCACGCTCCATGGATGTTAGAGAGAAAGGAAGAGAGAGGGGTGGGGGGGGTGAAAGTGAGACAGAGATGGGAAAAGAGAGTGAAGATGAGGAGAGAAGAAGGGCTGGGGGGGGGGGGGGGGAGGGGAGGGGGGGGGGGGTGAAAGGCCATGTAAAACCATGCATGGCGTCCTGAAGCTGATGGTCTTCATGGGACCACATGAGGCCGGATGCTGATGTCCATCATGTGTCCATCTGTGATGCCAGGATGTGGTGGGGAGAGTGCATGAGAGTTTGTGGTTGCAGGCATGCATGGCTGGACGGACGTGCTCATCCTTTGTGTGTGTGTGTGTGTGTGTGTGTGTGTGTGTGTGTGTGTGTGTGTGTGTGTGTGTGTGTGTGTGTGTGTGTGTGTGTGTGTGTGTGTGCATAGGCGGCGGGTGCATAAGGCTAGGGAAGGCTTAGCCTTCCCAAAAATTATGCTGGGTATTTTTTTAAATATATATAATATATGTGCGCAGCATTATAGAAGGCTATTGTGTTTGTGTGTGTGTGTTGTCGCTGCCCCCTGGTGATCGCTGATCGGATATAGGCTATACACTATACAGCAACTGGCCTAATCAGCATATGATTGACTAGCCTACTATTGGTATGTCTGTAAACCTCGTCCTTCCAGTCGCTTTGTAGGCAGCAAAGAGTAGCGCGCGCTGGTTTGTTTTGGGAAACAGCAAAACGCAAAATGTCTTTTTCAAGGCAAAGATAAAGTAGCCTAATTCAGAAGAAGAAGCTGTGAGTCGGCTGTCAGAACTCAGTGCCCGCACGGTTCACAGTTCACACCACTGCAGCAACACTGACACGTTCAGCGGAGTGACTGCTGTCTCTGTGCTGTCTAAGAGCCATGAGCCGCGACTCCCGGAGGGGCAGCAACACCGCCGGGTAATCTACACTGACTGACTCGAGACTTGAGAAAAAGACGTCCAAAAGTCGTTGTCTGTGTATAGGCTAATTCATTGGTAAAAGTATGCTAAATAACTCATTTTTAGACCATCTGGGAAATAAATAAATAAATAAATCCGCGGCGGCGGCCTCGCTCCGCTCGGCCGCGAGAGTCCCCCCCCAACGCAATTCTATAGCCTACCCAAAGGTAAAACGCACCCGCCGCCTATGTGTGTGTGTGTGTGTGTGTGTGTGTGTGTGTGTGTGTGTGAGTGATAGAGAGACATGTCTGTGCTTCCCAGCACCGTGCATTCAGCCACGGAGGTTCAGTTGCACATTTTGCTCTCCTGAAGTTGCCACAGTTCCCAATTTAGTACAGAGACTAAAGCTGCAATTAGATACTCTTTGTGAAAGAATGAAACATTGATTGATTGATTGATTGGTTGATTGATATATGGTTACACCTTGTGACATCATGTATAGTTGTAGACCCTTAGATCTCCGTATACTGTATATGGTTGTCAGTGACATGCACCATATGTCAATCTGACATCATCAAACCCTCTACTGGATAGCCATACATGGAGAAGACTGGATCATCACCTAGATCTACATATATGCAGCCGGCCAGCAACTCTACATCTGACCATAAACCTCAAACCCTTAGATCTCCATATATGGAGCGGACCTGTTCTGACGTAAAAGTAAAAGTCTGGAATTCTAAAATGTACTTGAGTAAAAGTACAAAAGTATTGTACTTAAAGTATACAAAAAGTAAAAGTACTCATTATGCAGAATGTCCCATTTCAAGTTTTCAAATGTATAACAATCTTTTGAAAATAGCAGTGAGTGAAATTGGAAATTGGAGAAGAAAAACAATGCCCCCCTGTCAAAAATAGATAAACTCTCTAAAACAAAAGAAAGCAGCAAAGGAAATGAAATCAATTCTCATCTTTCACTTTCTCTAATAACAACCTAAAACATGAACCTTAGTTACTTTCCACCACTGTTTCTCAGAACCAGACTCTGTTTCATCCCAGTGATTCTACAAATGCCTTCTAATTCACTAGTTCTCAAACTTCAATGGTTTTCAAACACTTTTAAGATTTTTCAACAATGTTCAAAAATAGCATATCTGTACAGATCAGCTATATTTTGAATAGCCATAACGTTAAAATGTAAAAAGACACAGATGCTTTCCTGTTTTTTATATATGTACTAGACTTGTACGTACCCGTCGGCCACTGGGAACGATGCAACTTGGGAACCTATTAATACTCGTTGTCAACTTGTCATAGCACCCCTTTTAACTATTTGTCTGTGTCCCTTTTGTGCCCATACTGTATATGGATATCTCTGTAGTATGCAATACCTGTCGTCATAGCACCAATTTTAACTGTCTGTCTGTCTGTGTCCCACATGGAGATCTCTGTATCTGTCTGTCTGCCTGTGTGTGAAGAGTGCAAACTGACTGTGAAAGGTGGACTGGTTACGTAATCAATGGGCAGGTGTGGGGTTGCCATGGCAATCAATTGGCTGAGGCAGAGGCTGGAAATTGCAAAGGTGAGGGTGTTTAGGCTGATTAGGCCCACTGGCAAAGCCTGACCAGAGCCTTTGTTGGTGGTTCTGGAGAACCGTGGTTCCGACCGACTCGATACCGGGCACTGCACTCACCATGGGGGTGTGGAATGCGTGTGTCGAATGTGAAGTTGGTGGGGCAAACGGTTCTCGAGTTACGTGCATTATACAACCATATACACACACTCACACACACACACTCACGCATGCACGCACGCACACAGAGACGGGGGTCCAGATTTTACGGGGGCCGCTTTGAGAGCGGTTTTGAAGGAGTCAAGGGATTTGCATGTCTTAATGTTGGTAGGGCATTCCACATGTTGGTGGCATATAGGAGCAAAATTAATTTTGTCCCTTGTTTGTCCCTTATTGGGTCAAAATGAGTTTACTTATTAGTACTCTCTTTGCCAAACAGTATACAGTGTTTTACAGTATAGCCTACAACACTATGAAACATATACTGCTGAGTTGGGAAGACATGCCCAGAAAGCTCTTTACTGTACAAAGCCCTCTCGCTGGGAGAGCACAACAGAAAGCAATTAGATAATTAGATACAGAGGGAAAAAATGGCCCCCTAAAGCAGCGATTGATTAGTCTCACTATACAACCTCTGAGAGAGAGAGAGAGAGAGAGAGAGAGAGAGAGAGAGAGAGAGAGAGAGAGAGATGGGGGGAGGGGGCTTATTATCTGACGCACCATCTGGTAGTGGGAGGGAGGACCTGTCTCTGTGTCCCAGACACAGACACACTGAATGGGCCCTGCAGTTATCTCAACATGGCCACCTCAACTCCAGCTGGATGCAGGAGCCAGATATGGTCACATGTGATAAAGTCAGAGTGTCATGAAAACCCGTCAGACAATCAATTACACACAGTGGTTGGAATTAAGTAACTATACATTTACTTAAGTATATACCATTTTTGAGATTTTCCGTATATTTCAAATATCTACTTTTTCTACTCCACTATATACACCTCAGATCCAAATATATTGTACTTTTATTTATTTGAAAACTTTAGTTACTACTTTGTAGATTGAATATTATTACAAATACAGTACAATAACCACTAAGACCCTATACATTTCAGCCATTTGAAAATAGCATGCGACGCTGACGCATTGTGCACGCATGGGACATTCTGTATAATTAGTACTTTAAGGACATTTTGATGCCAATAATTTTGTACTTTTACTTTGAATTCCGGACTGTGGAGTATTTCTATATTGCAGGATTGAGTAGCCTACTTTTTCCAGGAGGGGGGGTCACAGGTAGGCTTAGCACGGTATGCAAATGACTGCTGGGCATGTGAAAAATAAGTGAAATAAAATATACATTGTGGTAAATAGGATGGCAGACTGTTTGGAAATATGATAATATACGTAAGAGTAGCCTATACAATCTTCTGGATCGTTTTTTTTTTTAACTTTTTTTAAAACTTTCTAAATACTTTTACTTCACTCCACTGCTATTTTCAAAAGATTGTTATACATTTGAAAACTTGAAATGGGACATTCTGCATAATGAGTATACTTTTACTTTTGGTATACTTTAAGTACAATACTTTTGTACTTATACTTTTACTTTTGTACATTTTAGAATTCCAGACTTTTACTTGTAACAGAGTTATTTCTGCATTGCAGTAAATAAGTTAATAAATATGTAAATACATAACTTGGATAAGCAGTGTGTGTGTGTGTGTGTGTGTGTGTGTGTGTGTGTGTGTGTGTGTGTGTGTGTGTGTGTGTGTGTGTGTGTGTGTGTGTGTGTGTGTGCGTGTGCGTGTGCGTGTGCGTGCAGTGATGTAGACTCCGTGGGGGGCGGCGGGGCTCGAGCCCCCATGAGGAATTAGACCTGAATATATCATTAGCATTACTCTATATTCGCCTCGGTCCGTCCCGTTTGTACCGCGCCAGGTCGCGCCGGTAGGGTATGCATAGATATACTACTGTACTCTGCAATAGGCTACTTGTTCACAATGAGGAGTAGCCAGATGACTCAGTGCAATTATGGCATTTAAACATGCTCTTCTGTTTATAATCTAAACACTGACACGTTTAAAAAGTGTTATACAAATAAGTGTTTAGAACCTAAACCGCTTGGGTTTGTGTGAAACAATTTTTTTTTTTTTTTAACTTTATCTGGACTTTTTTAAGATTTGAAGGAAGAATGTCGAGGAAGTCACAGAACAGAAGTTGACTGATCAGCCATGCGCAGTAAATGTCCTTTGTTGCGACTCTGTCGATTGTTACTGTCTGAGAGCGGAGAGTGAGTGCAGGCAGTGCAGGCCAGGCCAGGGCTGTGATTGGTTCATTGTGGGGCCAGCAGCAGCTATAGTCAGAGTAAGGCTGGGATGGACCGAGGCTAGCAGTTGGACAGGACAGCCAGGACTCCTTGCTATTGGTCCACCCGCGGGACAGGACAGCTACAGGACTCCTTGCTATTGGTCCACCCGCGGGGCAAGAAGCAACACATGGTCCCGCCCACTCCACCTCTCCCGGAGAAGTTGAACTGAAGTTTGTGAACTTTTGTTTCTCACACACTGAAGTAAAGTTTGAGCACTTAGTTGGCGGTCGGTCGCTGGTGGCTGGAGAGAGAGAGAGAGAGAGATAGCGAGAGAGAGAGAGAGAGAGGACCGCAAAGATGAAGCTGTGTCGCACTTTTCTAGGTTAGTGGCTTATTCTTAAAATACTACCGCACTATAATTACCCCCCCCCCCCTCCACTGTAGATAGATTTCTAAGATTTGTTTTAAGGTTTAGCAATTTCATATTTATACCGGCGCTAATACATTATAGTAGAGTTTTAATAAAACAGTTCCTGGCGGTTGCGAACTATAAGCCCGTTGAAAGAATATATTGTTCATGCGGGATTATGTTATTTGTACAAATATAATAAACCCTGGATATCGGGAGCCTTTGCCCGCTGAGATTAAAGCCGGAGGATTAACTCTGTCATACCAACTGTCACCCCTCTTTAAAACTTTGTGCGTCGCTTTAAACTGCCCTACATTGTGCTTCAGCTTTTATATAAAACAACCACAAATATGCGCCTTTTCTTTATTTGTATAGATAAACAAAACTTCCTCGCATGCAGGCATGGCGTCTAAAACAGAAACTTAACCCCCTTGTTCTTTAAAAAAAAATGTGTCCAGACAAAGAACGGAGGCTCATCCCCCTCAGGGAATGTGTATATATACCGTGGGGACAATGCCAGGCTGCGAGGGGCTTATTACAAACTTTTTTTGTTGTGTGTGTGCTGGTCTGGTCTGTCGGCTTGTTCCATCTGTCGAGGGACTGCTGGCGGAGCGGCAGGGGCCTCCCCACGGTCCCCACGGTCCCCACAGTCAGTCCCCACAGTCCCCGCAGCCACTCCAGTCAGCTGCTGCTCCCATGTAATATTTATACTGGCGACGATACCTCACAATATAGCCACCATGCACCCCAGAGTCTGGAGGAGGCATGCAGGCAGCAACTCCGTGCCATCTGCATCCAGAACACACTATGACAATGGAGGGAGGGTTTTCCTTCTGATATACCGAGGAGGAGTGGGTAAAAGTATTCACTAAATAAAGTTTTTTTATTTTCTTTTTAAGACAGGAAGTGGGGGAGTATGAACTTGAAGTATATGAAAATTGTTCCAATTTTTAAGCAGCCTAAAATCCTCAACCTAAACCTTAAAACAGTCAGAGTTTTTTAATTTCAAACACCCAGCATAACTCCCAGAGTGATTGATTGATTGATTGATTGATTGATTGATTGATTGATTGATTGATTGAAAATGAGAAAGTACAGGTCAATACAAAATATAGTGTGCAAAAAATGGCCCGAGTAGACAACACAAGTATTTGTTGCCATCCGTCAGTAACTTAACTTGTACAGTGACTGGAGAGCGTTAGAGCGAACCGGCCCGCTGTCCATGGTGCTGAACACTGCGACGCATGCAGCGCGCATGCAGGAGCTGTCTGTGGTTCTGACCCAGGAGCTGTCTGTGGTTCTGACCCAGGAGCTGTCTGTGGTTCTGACCCAGGAGCTGTCTGTGGTTCTGACCCAGGAGCTGTCTGTGGTTCTGACCCAGGAGCTGTCTGTGGTTCTGACCCAGGAGCTGTCTGTGGTTCTGACCCAGGAGCTGTCTGTGGTTCTGACCACCTCGACTTTATTCACTGACTTAATAACAGTGTAGACACGAGTGCTTCGAAATATATATAGGCATACTGTATTTGACCGCGGCTGTTTCTCGTATACAAAACAAGGACTGTATACATTTTGTCCATTTGAAAATATCCGATCCATGAGCTTGTATATATATATATATATATTTTTTTTTTTAAGCTATACTTATATGAACATTGGGTCACTCTGCATAACGAGTACTTTTACTTTTAGTACTAGTATACTTTAAGTTCACTTTGATGCCAATAGTTTGTATACTTTCACACGTATATACATTTTGAATTCCGGACTTTTATACTAACGGAGTATATATAGTTCTACATTGCAGTATTGGTTATATAAAGGCCTCTCTTGGCTCCACATACAGTAAACCCATATAGGCTTATGGGGCCCTGCATGTTGTAGCACCGACTTTCACCACATGCAGAGGTTTCGCGGCCCCATGCATGCTTCGTTGGCCCATGCACTCTCTCTCTCTCCCCCCTCTCTCTCCCTCTCTCTCCCCCGCCTCTCTCTCTCTTGTTTACGTGATTGTTGATGCTGTCGCCGTGCACGCACATGATCCTCCGCTCCGCGCCCACGAACGAACGAACTGAAAAATCATACTGATGCGGGCGTGCGGCGCATGCACGCCACGCACGCAGTGATTGATTTCAGCTCCAATGCATAACAATGGGATTGCACAAAAAGAGCCTGCTGCAAAGAGATAAGGATTTAATAGAATTTCTGAAAGCTGAAGGTTGGGCTTTTTGAATATTCCCCGCATGCACGGCGTGGAGACGGCAGATAAAGGATGGCATTTGTGGGGACTATTCTCAAATGGCTTGTAATGAATGGTTGTCATTTCCACTAATGGTTTCAAAACAGCAAGCAAAAAAAAAAAAAAAACAACACCCCGTGTGCGTGCGTGCGTGCGTGCGTGCGACGCGTGCGCAACATTTTGGAGTGACTCCAAGTTGCACTAGTATTAAGACCTTTCGTTTCTGACAGCGGACGTCGTTCCCTTAATGAGACTTAATGTATATCTCTACAACTAAAAGTATACCAAAAGCATTCAGTAATAGAATCACGGTGTTGGCCCGGCCGGTGTCAACTATAAGCGCATCTTGCAAAAAAAAGAAAAGACTATTATATATTTGACACGATTTTGAATGAAGGCCCTGTAGCTGTCTTTGAAAGGTGCGTCTTTGTGTGTCGTCCCATTTCAAAGATAAAACTTGGGTATCAAATCCCCCCCCCCCCCCCCCATCCCGGCATCTCTCCAGAGCATATATAAATCATGTTTAGTTCAGCTCGTCTCCTGGGCTCTGCCATAATAACGGCTTCCTTTGAGAGACCCGTCTTCTCTATCTATGTCGTTAAAAAACATTTCTCCCGCACCAACCTTCCATCCATCCATATATATATATATACAGAGAAATTATCAGATGCTGCATTGCATATCGTATACTATATACATACTAACTCGGTGCACATGCACGCACGACTACATCAATTCCCCCATGCACTCGGAGAAGGAAAAAAAGTGTCCGCCGGATGAATTATTGGACGGTACCACCTTTCCAGGCGCGTGTGGGGGTAGGGGGGGGAGAGAGAGAGAGAGCGAGAGAGAGAGAGAGAGAGAGAGAGAGAGAGAGAGAGAGAGAGAGAGAGCAGGACATGACAGCTGTAACATGCATGCGTTTCGTTTGTGGGGCATCAAAGATTTATCTGCGAGTCGAGAGAGAGGTGAAATATAAGCTCCTTCTGTTCTGGCGCACATTGTATTGGCTCTGCTGCTAGCCTATAGTGCTATAAAGCTACACCCCCTTTCGGACCTATAAGATGAAGCAACGCGCACCAACCTCTGACTTCTAATGCCGTGTGTGTGTGTGTGTGTGTGTGTGTGTGTGTGTGTGTGTGTGTGTGTGTGTGTGTGTGTGTGTGTGTGTGTGTGTGTGTGCATGGCTGGGGAAACATGTATATTTCATTCTGTATTTGGCCCAACGTTCTGTATGAAGCCTCCGCTCCGTTCCTCTAATTGAAGTTGTAAGTTGCGCGCGTGCGTGTGTTGTGTGTGTGTGTGTGTGTGTGTGTGTGTGTGTGTGTGTGTGTGTGTCTGTGTGTGGAGAGAGAGAGACAGAGAAGGGGGTGTGTATATAGAGTATACACACGCACGCACACACGCACGCGCGCGAACACACACACACACACACACACACACACACACACCCACACACACACACACACACACACACACGGAGTGAGTTCTAGGGGTATATCTATCTAAAAACCCCTCTATACCCATGTGATGCTCTGAGGTTTTACTACAGCTTCTCGTGATGTCATGGCACAGGGCGGAGGGAAGCGAGGGGGTGGAGGAGGGGGAGGAGAAGAGGGGGAGGAGGAGAGGAGGGGGGACAATGGCTCATGAGGGAAAGGTAAGTCAATATTACGTTTTCTCGCTGACAAAGGCAAATGAAGCCATGTTTTTGCTTACAAACAAGTAACACAGAGAACGCCTTGATCCGGAGAGCGCTGGGGGTGCGAGAGAGGCCAGCCATCGGTCCGAAACGTCGCTTTCAACCTTCGATCATATCTGGATATTATAAACCCCGCCGGGAGTATACTATTATAGAATATCATTTCCAAAAGCTTTATATACTGGGATATCTTTTTCAACAAACTCTACTTGACAAGCGAGCCGAACTCCCCCGGAGGAGCACAGCACAGCGAGGACATTATATGCGCGAACCCCCCCGCCCCCCCGGAAAAGGCGAAATATATTGGAATTGCAGGTAAATGATATACACATTTCGTGATTTTCTCGCGCTGTTCGGCTATAGAAATGGGTTTTATCACAAGTATAATCGCACGTTCGTATAGGTCCGTTTCTTGTGTAACTTTGATGCAGCAGCTGTAGTGGTTACTGGTTACAGACAGTATAGTTTTCAAAGCATCACTCTCAGTCTCAGCAGCTATTAGCCTCTTAAAGCAGCAAAGCCGATCGATATATTATTATGGCTTAAATTCACCTTTTATATTTCGTGATCCTCCGAGTAAGGCTTTTTAGGCAATTAGAATTACAAACAGTTTACTGTGTTCTGTTGCTATATATCTCCCGTTTGATGCCATGAAGTAGCCGTTATAGATGCGTTTTAGTTTCGTGTTTATTTACCTTTTTCTGAAACCATCAGCTATACGGTGGCGACGCGATACTAATGAACGTGTATGTTGATAACTGTAAGGCACACTGCCGAGGTCACAAGGGGAGTTATAGGTAGGCTATACATCTGGGATTCGGTCGTATTTCTTGTTAAAGATTAAAGATTGTAACTGGAAATATAGCCGTATATATATGACATTCTGGTGCTCTCGTCTCGGTGATGATGATGATGATGATGATGATGCGTGTTTATGTCCACTTGTCTTGGCCGTGTGTGTGTGTGTGTGTGTGTGTGTGTGTGTGTGTGTGTGTGTGTGTGTGTGTGAGAGTGTGAGTGTGAGTGTGAGAGAGAGAGCGGATCAAATGTGGTGGTTCAAGGAAATATCAACTCAACGAAAATATTGTCTCCTATAATATAGTGAAACAAGCGTGTCTCTCTCTCTCTCTCTCTCTCGCTCTCTCTCTCGCTCTCTCGCTCTCTCCCTGTCCTTTGATTTCACCTTCCATATCCCAGGGAATAATAAATCAGCAGCGTGTGTACTGTTATGTATCGTTAGAATGCATTCTGTGTTTATCATTGGCTCTTTTTATGTTTTGCATTGTGATGATCGTGGATCGATGCATGGCGTGGGGCTTTGAGTTGTTGACTCAATCTGTATCTGGAGTTTAGTTCCAAATTGGACTTTCGTAATTGTGTGGTGTATAGGCTATAGTAGTGACAAGGGGCGTTGTACTGGACTCCCAATCGCGTTTCGCCGCGCGCGCGTGCGTACGTGCATGTATGCGTGTGTGTATGCGTGCGCGAGCGCGTGTGCGTGTGTGTGTGTGTGTGTGTGTGTGAGAGAGAGAGAGAGAGAGAGAGAGAGAGAGAGTAGAAAAAGGGGGTGGTGGGAGGGAGGGGTTGGCCATTTGATCCGCTGCAGCAGAAACAGAGATGCTCTCTTCAAATGTCAGCCGCCTTTAGTGATGCGCAGATAAAAGTCCTCATATGGAAGGAAGCGGTTCTGAACATATTGAGCGTCAGGAGGAGTAGGAGGAGGAGGAGGAGGAATATGGTAGAAGCGTCGCTCTTTCTCGTCAGATCAAACCACAATTCTGAAGTCAATCAAGTCATCATATTTTGCAACCCGATGTGCGGCTGTAGGCAGCTCGATATAGAGACACGTATAGCCTAGCCTACCGATCCATAAAGTCGTGTGGGTGTGTGTGTGTGTGTGTGTGTGTGTGTGTGTGTGTAGCTATAGTGTGTGCTCTGCTCGGATGGTCACATAACGTGCGTGTGCGTGCGTCAACGCACCTGCGTCCTAAGATGGAGGAAAGAGATGAGCGATCCAGAGAATTACATGATGCCTCCGTCCATGCATGCACCGCTAGCTGCCTCTCTTTAAACCTGGTTGTGTTGCGATCACACCTTTAGACTCTCATAGATGTATTTTTTTAATATTGAATCTATAGGATAGGATAGGATAGGATAGTTTAATGTTCAAATCCGGCGTTTCATCTCTCCATATCGTTCGATAGGATATACCCCGCGACAGTTTTGTTATAGCATCAAATAGCCGTTTCATTAGTTCATAGCACATATATTATATAGGCTGCATAGGCTATACGAGGGTATGAAAAAGGTCGGCACAACATGCGATAAAAAGGCATTTATTTTGAAATGTAGAAGCTTGTGGTAGGCTAACGCACGCGCATGATAGTTTTATTGGACCTTTGGCAATTAGTTCCCCCCCCCTCTCAGTAAATTGTTTATTACGATTTACGAACTATACATAGACCTACTAAAGTTACCTGCATATATGGTTCGTATATGTACAATTAATTAATCTTTATTAGCAAACGGGATGCATTTGAAAAATATTTATATATTTATTTTCTCTTCGAAATGTTCTTCTGAAATTCGGTCTATTCCTGGGCTTGCAGAATTATAGACTATAGTTACCATTACCGATATGTATATACCGCGCCGAAAAAGTAACAGATCTACAAGCTCACCCCATGCAGTGATCCCTCTATGAGTGATCCCCACAATTAAGCATCGCATCTGAAGCAGGAGTGTTTTTTTTATTTTGCGACACCGTCGTACGGACGAAATCATGGCTGTTCACTCAGAGTCTGGCTGCGTGGATGGGACGCTGCTTGTTTATAGCGGCCCCTAAATACGAAGTTCTCTTTAGTTACCATGATACCAAAGAGCTCTCTATTTGTGGAGGAGTTGAATGAAGGAGAGGAGAGGAGAGGAGGGGAGGAGAGGAGAGGAGAGGAGAGGAGAGGAGAGGAGAGGAGAGGAGAGGAGAGGAGAGGAGAGGAGAGGAGAGGAGAGGAGAGGAGAGGAGAGGAGAGGAGAGGAGAGGAGAGGGAGGAGACGAGAGCAGGTGCCGCGGGATCAGCGGAGAACGGCCGTGCAATAAACATGTCGGGGCAGCAGCTGTGCATGGGCCAGATTGCACCCTCCGTCATTCAAAGGCCATCAGAAATCCAAGGCAGTCGAGGCGCGGAGTGTCTGTCAGGGTCGAGCAAACTCTCAATGCGTGGCGGAAAGAGACTGAGCCATTTATAATGAAAGCCTCGAAATAATGCATTTTTTGGCCATTATACCAGCCTGCATATAAGGAAATATAATGTAAAAAACATAAAAAAATGTTTTTATAAGTATATAGCCTGCAGGCTGTTCATGATGCCTTGCTTTATATATGGGAGTTTTTACGATTTAAATAAAACACCATGGCTCAGTCAGTCAAAGAATATTAAAAGTGATAGAAATCCATCAAGTATTTGATTGTTATATTACTTTTTAGAGCATATAGTGGTGACATGCATGCATTATTCTCAGATGTGGAGGTCAAAGTGTGTCCCATGGGACCTGTACTCCCAAAACGGGTTACCATGGTGCTCCTCTCCTCTCCTCTCCTCTCCTCTCCTCTCCTCTCCTCTCCTCTCCTCTCCTCTCCTCTACTACACAATATCACCAACCCCATCCATCCACCACAGACACTCCATCTTGTTGCTGATTAAGTGCACACACCAACATGAGACAGATGTACTGTAAATATTGTCAGTATTACGGTATACACGACACATGGCGAGTGTGAACAAAGCCGGCGCAACTTTTTGATTCCTGTATCTTGCTGTGCACGCAGAGCTTCGTCCATCTGCTCACATGTATACGTACACAAAGAAGTTGTCTCTAAATCCCATGCTTACCATGCATGGACCATGCATGTATACACAGCTGATCCTTTACGTGGATACACTGCTGCTGGGGACAAACATTTCACATGCAACAGCATAATACTCTCCTACTTATGGATTATATATAGCTTTTGTTCCACTATATACAGCGTGTCACAGCCTATATAGCATTATACCTGAGCCTTCATTCATTTGTTCATTCATTCATTTGTTCATTCATTCATTCATTCATTCGTTCGTCCATTCGTTCATTCGTTCATTCATTCCAAAAAGGCACTGGGGATTTGGGTGTTTTGCACTTTTCACCACATCCATATATATTCAGACCACAGAAGTGAGCGCTCGCTGATAAAAAAAGAAAGCAATATTTATCCAGTCAGCCTGCACTCTTTGACTTCCCCTGTGTCTCTCTCTCTCTCTCTCTCTCTCTCTCTCTCTCTCTCTCTCTCTCTCTCTCTCTCTCTCTGTAGAGTATCCCTTTCTGTTACGGCCATTTGGAAACAATCAGCACTTGGACCGCAAAGATGCAACAGAAAGAATATGCCTATACAGTATCTATGCAAAATGAGCTTGTCACTTTACTGTAGCCATGATCGCAGAAGGAAGAAAGAAAATGACTTGTTTGTCTTATGTCAGTGGTTCCCAAAGTGGGGTCCTGGGACCCCCAGGGGTCCTTGAGGGAGTTTCAGCGGGTCCCCATGCTAAATGATAGTTTGGAACCAAACTATATCTGAGATATGTCTTCCGCAGGCTAATGGGTGTCAATTTGGGGGTCCTTGACTTATGTTCTAACTGTTAACGAGGATGATGTTTCACATACAGGAGCAGTCTGTTTTTTCTCAGACCACTAAGATACAAGTCTTGCAGTGATTTCAATTTTGTGGGTGCAGGCACACAGCTGCTCCTCGGACATGTTTGTTGCACTCTGTTGTCCTTTTATCCCTCTCGCGGTGCTGCACACAGTCCTCTCACCACGGCGCTATTAAAAACACCTGTAAAGTGTTTGAACATACTTTACTGTGACTGACAGCCCTATACCTGACGCTACTGTGACTGACAGCCTTATACCTGACATTATACTTTACTGTGATGTGGTGTATCGCTGTGTAGACTGTCTAGTTCATAGGCTACCAAATGGAGAACTGTATAGGGTTCAAGAACCTTTTAGCAGAAGAGTTTTCGTGAAAACCCAAAGAAGAAGAAAGGCTCCCTGACTAACCACGTGGTGTATCCCTACAGCTGTTCTTACTATTATTGTCTCCACCATGCTGCGTGCGTGCGTGTCCGTTACCAGCGTTAACTTGGTCGATGCCAAACTTTGCACACACACTCATGCCAACGATGAACCTCTGCCCCAAATTTCCAGAACGGCCTGTTATAGCGCCACCAGGAGGCTTTTGTAAAAGACATTTTTGGATATTACTCCTCCAGATTTTGTCCAAATATCCTGTAAATCGTTACACAGCATCTCTATAGTCATGTGTTCAAGACCGATCTGTCCGATGTTTTATATCATAATTGGCTAACATTGGCTTTCAAAGTTTGCAGGATTGGCCCGTTTTGAACAAAAACACATTTTTGGAACAAAATGCCTCAAATCATCCAATTGCCATCCAAGGCGTAAGAAGAAATGGCACCCTTTTCACATTGGCTTATTATAGCGCCACCAGGAGGCCACAACTGCCCTGGTGGAGGCCTGTGCCCCGAGGGGCACTTTTTCTAGTTATTTATTTTTCTGCTATGCCCGTATATATACGGACCTGCCGCTAGGGGACGCTAGGGGACCTTATAAGCCAGGTCCGTATATACAGACCCCAACGTATACTCCGTATATATAATGGTTGAGCCCCATGTCAGCTTTTAACATTCGTCCGTTTGCTATGGCTACGCCCGTCACCACCAGCTATGGGACGGAAAGTCTGATCACCATTTAAAGCAGATTTTTAAACGTCCATAAGTCGGAATCCAGCAGAGCTGTCCTTGGTGGATCTTCAGCATGCACATTTCGGATTTAATTTGTGACATTGTACTGCGTCGCTCCCGACATGTAAACGCTTCTGACGAAAGGTAAACACTGATGTGTGCTTGTGCCAATGATACTAAAGTGTGTATAGTACTATAGTGAGAGTGTGTGTGTGTGTGGGGGGGGGGGGGGGGGGGAACTCCTTCTCTTAAAGTGAACGCGTATGGTGGCATTGGGAACGTCATGAATGCTAACTGCTATAGCCGGAATATAAATAATTATTAGTCATGAAGGGGCAGCAGCGCCCAGCGGTAGCAGCAGTGCTAGCTTAGCTTGTTTTCAGGTTTTATAAGATCCTAAAGATGCCAGATTGTCTCATTTGGAGCAGAAAAAGGACAAATAAGTGGGGTGCGTGTGCACGTCGGATCCGTATGTAGGCTGTCTAACATGTGAGTAAAACAAACCTACAAAAAATGAAATTAAAGAAAGACGAGTTCCCTCGTTTTGGCACATGCAGGCGGGGCGTCGGGAGAAGAATGAGGTCCCACGTTCTTGGCATAGATTCGGTTAAACAAATATTGAACCAATGAGAAGTGCTAAAAAGTGCTTCGACAAAAACCTCCACTTGGGCTTTTTTTTTGTTTTGTTAGTTAGGTGTTTTCTTCCAGACAGAGAGATACAGTTATATATTTGGCCTTTTATATGAAACAGCTCTCAGCTCTTCTGGTCATCACTCTGCCATACCCGCAAACTACACACACACACACACACACACACACACACACACACACACACACACACACACACACACACACACACACATTAGGGTATAAAGACAGGACAGGAAGGGAGAAAGAGAAAACACTGTGCGTGTATGACTACGGGTGTGTGTGTGCAGTCTGTGCACGACACGTGCACACGTATACGCGAGTACCGAGCGAGGGCTATAGAGCTGAGAGAGAGAGAGAGAGAGAGAGAGAGAGAGAGAGAGAGAGAGAGAGAGAGAGAGAGAGAGAGAGAGAGAGAGAGAGAGAGACAGAGATGCAGACGAGCAGTACTGCTGCTGTAATCACTTTTTGGCCGAGGGGGAGGGGGGGGTGATGTAGTGAAAGTTGATAAACAAGCATTTTGCAGAGTGCTGGCTGCGCTGAGTATATATATATATTCCGGGCTGGGTCAGCTTCAGATGGAAATAGGGGAGGAGGGGTGGAAACGCTGATGGGGGAGGGATGGACAGACAGAAGCAGGGAGGGGTTTTTGGGGAGGGGTGGGGGGTGCGGGACGAGGTATACATCATGTTGGGTATTGAGGATGATGGATGGTGCAGGGTCACATAAAGGAGCAGTCTGTTTTTTTTCATACCACTAAAAGTCTTGAATGAACGTATGATTAAAACACAACGAGAAAGCAAAGACAACATGACAGAGCTGCTGCTTCAGTATGTTTCTTTTGTTGGTAGTGACAAAAATCTCCTAACTTAGTGACGTTGTTTCTTGTATACAGTATCTCTGCTGTCCGGAGGAAACCTCATAACTCCAAAATGTTCATTTTTCAGGAAATGAAAAGTATACGAAATTAATAAAACCGTATATTTAATGATGCAATACTGCCTCATCAAAGTTGGTGTTGTGACTTTAGACATTGTCAATTACTTGCATGAGAAGGAGAGTGGTGGAGTTTGAGGGTCCAATGGAGCAATGTCCGTGTTCACCTGACTATGTGACTATGTCCTTGTTAACCTATGTGACTAATGACTATGAGCACCAGTATGACTATGATTTACCAGTAGGGGCGCTGTTGTGCCAGAAACAGAGAGAGAGAGATAGTGCTGCACTATTGCCTATAATGAGAGAGAGAGAGAGAGAGAGAATGAGAGAGAGAGGGGGGGGGGGTGCAGCACTCAGTCAATCCATGTCTTAAACAAAATAGCATAAAGCATAACAATGCTTTAGCTATTAAAAAATAGCATAAAGCATAACACAGCGCTCGTAGCACGGCACCGAGTTCCGCGCTACGAGCTTGTAGGTCTGCTATTTTTGAAAAATCGTGAAAATGTGCCTCAAATCTTTGAATATATATTATTTCAACTCAAATCTTTGCTTCTGGGGGGGTCCCCTGAAACAACATATTCTCAGATGCTGGGGGTCGGCAACCAATAATTCTGTTGGTCATTGTTGACATGAAATTGTTTGAGCACTACTGACATAGAAAGATAAGGTTTGTCAGAAAACTGTCTCAGGTCTTAATGGGTAAAAAGGTGCAATCCAGACGTTATTTGAATGAATAACATTATTTGAACAATGTTAAAATAATATGCACCGCAGGAGTGGTTGGAGAGGGTCTCACTATTCTTCCATTGAGAAGTGTAGACCCCCAGGGACGTGCAGAGAGAGTTAGAGAGGCAG
>NC_137866.1:30221000-30223500 GCF_963924005.1 Protomyctophum bolini | reverse complement strand
GAGCGAAGGGATCGGTAATAGATGGTGGCGATCCACAAGATGGAGTGAGCAGCTATTACCTTGATGAAAAAAAGAAAGGCAGGCGAAGGGGGATGGGGTGGGGGGGGGGGAAAGGCTCTTGATTTATGGATGATTCATTATTTACTGACCATTCAGACCCCCCCCCCCTCCCCCCCCATGCACTCATATACTGTGTACCATGGCCCATCCCCCTCCTCTGCTTCATACACCCCCCCCCCCCCCCCCCCCGAAACATGCTTATATATGCATCCTGAGAGGGAAAAAAAGAAAAAAGCTCAATAAAAAATGCGCAAATTTGATTGATTCTAATAGCAGACTGACAGGGACCCCAGCTGGGGCACTTAAGCGAGCCTACTGGTGTGCCTGCGTGCATGCGTGTCCTCGTGTGTGTGTGTGTGTGTGTGTGTGTGTGTGTGTGTGTGTGTCTGTGCGTGCGTGTGTGCGTGCGTGCGTGTCTGTCTGTACATGCACACATGTAGACACACAATACATGTGTGAATGTGTCCTTGTGCATTTGTTACAATGGTGTGTGTGTGTGTGTGTGTGTGTGTGTGTGTGTGTGTGTGTGTGTGTGTGTGTGTGTGTGCGTGTGCGTATTGTGTCCCTTCCTTTACAGTTAATAAAAGAGTGTGTGGCACATGCTTGAGTGGTACTACCCCCCGCCTCACCGCTCCTCCTCCTCCTCCTCCTCCTCCTCCTCCTCCTCCTCCTCCTCCTCCTCCTCTTCCTCTTCCTCCCTGTCTCCACTTTTTCATCACCCCTTTCCACCTTTTTCCCTCCCCCCTCCTGACAAGCGCCACTTCGAAAAAATGACAGCTCTCTCTCTCTCTCTCTCTCTTTCTCTACCCCCCTCTCTCCCTCTCTCCCTCCCTCTCTCCCTCTATCCCTCTATCCCTCTCTCTCTCTCTCTCTCCCTCATAGAGAATGAGTTTCGGGGGAGCTGGTGAACCAGCGGTGGACGCGAGGAGGAGGAGGAGGAGGAGGAGGAGGAGGCGAGAGGACCAGCAGCCGCTGTCGCCGCCACGCCTCCCAGAGACTGCAGAGCCGTCGACCAATCAGGGTGAGAGAGAGAGTCGCGTGCGTGTGGATTGGACGCATTGGATTGGACAGAATGCTTACATACATACATACATACATACATACATACATATCGTTGCTGTCCGGAGGAAACCTCATAACTCAATTTTTGAGGTTTTTGATTTCATTCCATAAAACAGTGTTATGAACACCCTTTACGTCTGTGCGTCGTTTCGAAAATATTGAACCAGTGGAAAGTAGTACAAAACCTCTTAACTGCATTGGACCCTCAACCTCCTTCTCATGCAAGTAATTGACAATATCTAAAGTCACAACACCAACTTTGATGACACCAACTTTGATGAGGCAGTATCGCATCATTTAAAATATATAAGGTTTTATTAATTTCCTTAAAAACGTATATTTTTCATTTCCTGAAAAATGAACATTTTGGAGTTTTGAGATTTCCTCCGGACAGCAGAGATATGAAAACTCTTACAGTGGACACTCACAGTATAACCGCTGGTAGTATATGTGGATTAAAGTGATTTTGCATTCCATACAAGTCACAGCGCGTCTTCTGTGCGAAGCATGCTGCACAGCGAAAATAGCAGATCTACAAGCTCACAACACAGAGTTCAACCTATAATCGGTATTCCAGGCCACATATATAAAGACCTCCATGTAAGTTGTGTGAAGTCCACAAGATGGTCACGCATTTCAACAGGTCACCAATTTCTACACTCCATGCTGGAGTGAGTGAGTGTGAGTGAGTGAGTGGCCGAGATTTGGGGTATTGGAATTTGGCCAGAGAAAACGGTGGCTTTCTCTACTCCTATCACCCCTCCCCTCTCTCTCTCTCTCTCTCTCTCTCTCTCTCTCTCTACCTCTCTCTGTCTCCCCTCTTCTCTGCTGCCTCTGTACTAACCTCGCCTCACCAGCCTGGTCTCTGTTCCAAAAGTGCCGTGTGAACCAAACGGGCTGGCCTGGAACGGATGATATCGTTACGTCATGTTGTAGTATTGTTTTGTAGTCATCAGAATGATATCGTTACGTCATGTTGTAGTATTGTTTTGTAGTCATCAGGATGATATCGTTACGTCATGTTGTAGTATTGTTTTGTAGTCATCAGGATGATATCGTTACGTCATGTTGTAGTATTGTTTTGTAGTCATCAGGATGATATCCTTACGTCATGTTGTAGTATTGTTTTGTAGTCATCAGGATGATATCGTTACGTCATGTTGTAGTATTGTTTTGTAGTCATCAGGATGATATCGTTACGTCATGTTGTAGTATTGTTTTGTAGTCATCAGGATGATATCGTTACGTCATGTTGTAGTATTGTTTTGTAGTCATCAGGATGATATCGTTACGTCATGTTGTAGTATTGTTTTGTAGTCATCAGGCAGGAACAATCAATGGACTTCCTTTTCCCTCAAACCGAAGTTTCTCAATAAAA
>NC_137866.1:30211900-30220800 GCF_963924005.1 Protomyctophum bolini | reverse complement strand
CTCAACCTTTTTCATGTCAAGGACCGACAAAGATTATATGTAATTGGCTGCCGACCCCCATCTGAAAATGTGATGTTCCAGGGACCCCCCCCCCCCCCAGAAGCAGAGATTTTATTTAATTAAAAGGGTTCGCTGAATATTGAAAGATCTGCACCACATTTTCACGATTTTTCAAAAATAGCACGCTACGAGCTTGTAGACTTGGCAAACGTTCTTGCCAAGTAAATACAATATACCATAATCCCACCCAGTGTAAATTGTGGTGGAGAGTATAGCAAAATACATTTACTAGAATACTTTATACATTAAGTACATCTTATGACAATTTTTACTCTTTTTTTCTTGTGAATTTTACAAGGCATGTTGTACTTTTGACTCCCCGTACAGAGGCTGAAGTATAGTACTGAAGTACTCTAGTATAGTACTATACTTCAGTATATATATATACTAGTATATTCAGTATATACTAGTATGGTTCAGTACTATACTATAGTACTGAATACTTTGATACTCCAAAAATACTCCAAAAGTGCAGCACTTGTGTACTTACTATGTCCACCACTGCAAGTTTGAATTAATAATTTCAGCAGTCTGATGATTCTCACCTGTAATTTGAAGTACCTATCACAGTCTGTCACAGTCAAGGCTCATTCATAGTCTGGATTTTCGGTGGTGAGGTGACCACCGCTCCGGTGGTGAGGTGACCACCGCTCCGGTGGTGAGGTGATCACCGGAGCTGAAATAACGCTGAGCGGTGGTGAGTAAAAACAGAGAGAAGGGCTGGGGCGGTGGCGGTGGTTTTCTCTTCACCGCGGCTCAGTGACGTCATGTTGTAGTTCGGTGGTCACCTCAACATCTTTTGTTGTTTTTCTAGTTTTTTCGCCCCCTCAAAGTCTCTTCTAAACTGACTGGGCCACAGCCTGCGTGGCCCAATGGTCCCTACGCCGGTATTTGAGAGACAAAGTAGGCGAGGTGGAAGTCTTTGAGACGTCACAAGATGACTCTCTACAAAATGTGTTCAAATATCTGTCCAAAATGAGAGAGGTCTTTATAAAGTACAACACGGTGTCCCATCCAGTGCATCTGAGCGGCTTCTAAGCGTACGGCAACAGGTACGTGCACACATAGACATCAAAGGGGGCTTCAGTCCCTGCCCTTTTACGCGTCTGTAAAACAACTGCCCTCTCCAGACCACGAATGCAGCATTTACTATGGTGGAAGAAATGCACATGCCCCTCCTCTCCATGCCATGCTGGAAGGCAGCATTCAGTCTCCTGAACTTGAACACAAGGGTCCATTTGGTTCCTAACTATCATTTAGTCATGGGGACCCCCTGGAACTCCCTCAAGGGCTCCCGGGGGTCCCTGTACCGCACTTTGGGAACAACTGTTATAGTAGACTCTCTCTCTCTCTATCTCTCTCTCTCTCTCTTTCCATCTTCTTTGTGTCATGAATATATATACGACTTGGTCGTGTATATATATATATACGTATATCCCCCCACGCCAGCCCATGTTCTTCGTTCATGGATCCTTAATTGAAAGCAGAAAAGGCAGGAGGAAATAAATAACACAAAGCAAGGTATATAGCCTATATAGCGGACAAGTTTGAACGTATACATTAAAACGGGAAACCCTGTCATGATGTGAAGACTTTGTGTTAATGCACACTTAATGAGCTGGAGTTGAGGGACAAATATGGCTTGGTGAGAGAGAGAGAGAGAGAGAGAGAGAGAGAGAGAGAGAGAGAGAGAGAGGAGGGTTGACTTGCAGATGCGCGTATTTAGAGTATATGCGTAGCTATGGCTACGCAGACATGAAAGCCAGAGGCAGCTCTTTCTTTCAACGCGGCTCTCCATTGAGCGAGCGGCTATCAAGGAGGAGAAGGGAGAGAGAGAACCGGTTGCATGAAAAAGGGAGAAGGGAGAGAGAGAACCGGTTGCATGAAGAAGGGAGAAGGGAGAGAGAGAACCGGTTGCATGAAGAAGGAAGTAGTGGGAAATGAAGAGAGCGAAAGAACACATGGAGTCTATTAACCAGGACTGAGGAAGAGGAACACAAACTATACACAGTAAAATATACTCACTCCATTCAGGACGGCCGAACCCGTTTTGGGTGTTTTATAAGCATTATGTTGTACTTTTAGCTATTGAAAAATAGCAGATCTACAAGCTCGAGCGAGCTCTACAAGATCTACAAGCTCGTGCAAGCTTGTAAAAAAGAAATCGTGAAAATGTGGCGCAGATCTTTTAATTTATATTTCATCGCGAACGTTTTTAACTCAAATATTTGCTTCTGGGGGGGCTCCAGACTTCCCTCTCCAGAGCAACATTAGTAACTTCCTCTACTCCTACTCCACTCCATTCTCCTGGGGGATCCCGAGACGTTCCAAGGCCAGTGAGTCGATGTGTTTCCTCCAACTGCACCTTGGTCTGCCCCGGGGTCTCCTCCCAGTGGGATGTGCCTCGAGGACCTCCTTAGGTATAGACGCTCGACAGGCATCCTAACCAGATGCCAGAGCCACCTATAAGATGGCTCCTTTCCAGGCAAAGAAGTACTCAAAATAGTAAAAAAAAAAGAAAAGAAAAGTTGCCTTTTTTTCGTCAGCAGCACTGACGATAATAAGGCCCTTGGTGTAGACAGAAACAAAACGCAGTTGTAAACTCGAGTCCAGTTCTCTAAGACTACAGAGTTTTAAGCGGTTTAAGTTTCTGTGTCAGGGTTTGTCAGTCTGCCTCAAGATCCTGTTCTGAAAAGACAACAAGAACAGAGGAAGTGCTGGCTGCAGCACTTCAGCACCATGGACAGCACACATTTTGACTACGCTTGCATTATGAACACTTTAGTTCAGCACCAACCAAGCACAGCGAAATACTTGGAGTGCCGTGATGTTTGTACTTTTTCTGTTTTGTATGTGTCTATGGAGTTAACATTACTCTCATAGACCCCAGGTGTTTTGTATGTGTCTATGGAGTTAACATGACTCTAATAGACGCCCAGGTGTTTGAATGTGTCTATGGAGTTAACATTAGGCCACCAAATATGTCTTCCGTGTGTATTTTTTATTTCTTCCTGAAAGCTGAAAGCCTTTGAGTCAAAAGGCCCAATCGAAATAACACAATTTTAGTGACATCATAACCCTAACCCCTCCCACATTATCATACAACAACAGCTGTGGGCGAGGCTTAAGTTCAGGTGGTTGGTGCTAAGGTGAAAACCTGCAGGTATACTTAATGAACTGGTGGTGTGGCCACATAAAAACATTATTTTAACACTTTCTGTATTTATTTCTCCTATTATAATCATAGTACCTGATGATCATGTTTGTTTGTTTTTTTTTTTTTTTGGGGGGGGGGGGGGGGGTCACGGCACTCCATCCTTACTTTAACACTGTAATGTGTAACCAAGTGGACCTGTGCAGTCTCACACACTGTCTCCATTCCCTGTTGCATGTGTGCGTGTGCATTGTTCGTCATGTGCACGTCAATACTCATACCCTCTCTCTCTCTAAGAACAATCCTCATATGACCAGAAAAACAACAACACATGCTTTTTTACGCTGAGTCTGAGTCATTCAGGCACATGCACGCACGCACGCACGCACGCACGCACGCACGCACGCACGCACACACACACACACACACACACACACACACACACACACACACACACACACACACACACTGCCTTGATCTGGCACTTCCGGCCTAATTGTTATTAGTCAATGGAAGAAATGTTTCATGGCCGTGTTATTATCATACATGTTATTTCAGACAGCGATGCAGTTCCTTTCAGTTCCACCATCATCAGGGGATATTGTATCCACACAGTTGTAGCTTGTACTGTGGTTTAAGGTTTCCCTTTACACTTTGCACTGGTGGAAAGTAACTAAGTACCGTACTTAAGGTATTTGTACCTTACTTGAGTATTTCCAATTTCCAGTACTTTTCCTTCTACTGCACATCTCAGATGCGAATATTGTATTTTTACCCCACTACATTTATTTGAAAACATTGTTAAAAATAGATACTTTGTTCATTATTATTGAAAAACACACAGTAACCAATTCCGCCATATTTCGGCTATTTGTAAATAGCCGAAGTATACAAGCTCACAATGTGTCACGATGCAACGCATTGTGAGCTTGTAGATCGCACGCACGCACGCACGTGCAATTTAATACATGAGTGACCTGATCTGACCCCCCACTCACTCGGACACAAACCTGCGCACACACACACATAGTGTGAACCACCCACACAATGAACCGCCCACACACACACTAGTGTGAACCGCCCCCACACACACTAGTGTGAACTCTTCACAATCATAACAGCACCAAACTTTGAGCTGTCTCTCTCCCCAACACTAGAACCTCTAATGAATTAAGGGTTTATATAGGGCCGGACTTTAATGCGTTAATTGGGATACATTTTTTTAATTAAGTCCCAGCCCTAGTTTATACCCTCCCTTTACCCCTTAAAATGAGGAGGAGGGGGGGGGGGGGATAAAATAAAATAAAGAATCCAACAAAGTGATTTTTCATTTCACAAGTATAGTCTATTATAGTAGAATGGAGCATCGGCAAGCGAGAGAGAGAGGGCAGGAAAGAGGTGTGTGTGTGTGTGTGTGTGTGTGTGTGTGTGTGTGTGTGTGTGGGGGGGGGGGGTTCATCTGGCTGTAGTCATGCCAACTCAGGCAAGCAACAAAGCAGCTAAGTGCACCGGGCAGGGGGGGGGGGGGGGGGGGGGGGTGAAGAGAGAGAGAGAGAGAGAGAGAGAGTGTGTGTGTGCAGTGAAAGCTGTGCTGAAACGCCCTGCATGCAGTGAGCCTGGTAATCACAGCTAATAGCTCCAGCATTGTGCCTAAAAAGCCTCTGATGGCTTTAGAGAGAGTGCTGCGGCTCATCGCTATATGAAGGTGTGGTCCAGGGGTCAGTGTGTGTGTGCGTGCGTGCGTGCAAGGGCGCGTGCACCTGCACATCAGAGAGAGAGACAGAGAGCACCTGCTTCATTGTGTCTTGAAACACCAACGGCGAGCAGTCTATAAGGAGCACTGCCCTGTCTAACATCAAAGTGCTTGACTTAAACCTCTCTTAAATTCTTTCTCGCAGCAAAAACATAATAAGTAACTTAAATGAATTTGAACCGCCAACTGGCTGCACGATTCTTGCTCAAATTTAGAAATGAGATCTCATATGTGTCTGAATCTAGAGCGTGATCTTTTTCCGATGAATTGTACAGCACTAATTCAGTATAATCTTTTACGAGTTGCATTAACTCTGATAATTTAACTTTCATTGATAAATGTTTAAATATACTGATGAATTGTGTCTTTCTCTCGCTCTCTCTCTCTCTCTCTCTCTCTCTCTCTTTTATTTCTGTCTCTTCTCCCCCAGATGAGTGTAGAGGGTGATGACAAGCGCACACGCACGCGGTCCAAGGGAATTAGAGGTGAGTCTCCTCTCCTCTCCTCTCCTCTCCTCTCCTCTCCTCTCCTCTCCTCTCCTCTCCTCTCCTCTCCTCTCCTCTCCTCTCCTCTCCTCTCCTCTCCTCTCCTCTCCTCTCCTCTCCTCTCCTCTCCTCTCCTCTCCATCACTGTCAGGTCTTCTGTCTGTGAAAGTTGCTGCTTTGCAACTATCCTCTGAATGAAAACACACACACACACACACACACACACACACACACACACACACACACACACACACACACACACACACACACACAACCAGTTATAGCTGTCTAGCTGACCAGCAGAACAAAAAAAGGTATGTCATGCATGCAAGTGCGTGTGTGCGTGCGTATGCGTGCATGTGTTGCGTCAGTGTGTGCACCATTGTGCGTGCATGCGTGCGTGTGTATTGTATTACCATACTTGTGAGGTACCGATGTCCCGACAAGTATAGAGCATTGGCAGTGGCCGTGGTTTTCTGGAACCCACTGAAAGATCGGCCATTCATTTTCCCCATAGAGATTTACACACATATTTATATCAATTATTTTAAGCCATCCAGGATGCTGGTGAGTCATGACTGTAAAACGTTTGATTCTGTGACAAAATTAAAATGAAAAACGCTAAAGAAGGTATATAGCTATTTTATCCAAAATGAGTTTTGGCAGGCAGACTCTTCACAAGAGCATGTCTGAAATAAATATTAGAGCTGAAATCGAAATATGTAAATATGAAATAAAAGCTTAAACATGTACGGTAGCTAGGTGTAATGTTAGAGACCACAGAAGTGAACCTTTCAAGCCTGTCCTGAGTGTCCTCCCAACTCGCTGTATTCTGCAAGACATTACTCTATAAGCCATATATAGGGGGGTAGATGCATTGAGCCTTTCCTGCCGCTTTCCTCTAAGGTTGCTGCGCACCAGGATCCTGATGCCTTCATTCTAGACTTAGAATAATTGATATCAATAGTTTTGTTTAAATCTCTATGGAAAGCAAGGCTTTTTGCACACCTACAGGCGACAGGTGCGTAGGAGAGGGTAAGGTGCCGACAATGAAAAAGAACAAACACCCGCACAGGTGCACACTGTCTTCAATGAAGTGAAAAAACTGTAATAGGGAAACAGCTGTAAGGTTTTTTCACTGCATTTGAAGACAGTGTGCGGCTGTTTGTTCTTTTTCGTAAATCTCTGTGGGAAAAATGATTTGGAGAGTTAAAACCACGTACGCCCACATGCTCTAGTAGAATTTGAGAAATAGACAGTGAGAAATAGACAGTGTGGGTATACAATTTTCCTGGATCTCACAAGAGAAGTGGTTGTTTTAGACCTGAGGCAGATTCTTAAAAAATCTGTCTTCTAAATCAGTTTTCTGAAAAACCTATGTTTCTATGTCAGTGGGTGCTTAACCTTTTTCATGTCTAGGACCCCCAGAATGATCTGTCGCGGACCGGATCTGAAAATATGTTGTTCCGGGACCCCTACTTATAGTTGCATGCCGGTGTCACGCACCAGAAAGTTCACAACATGTAGATCTCGTATCGGCTATTTCTGGTGCACACGACACTGGCAACGTAAACTATAGCCTAAGTTGTATAACTCAAATCTCAAAACGCAGGTTATAGGGTTAAAAATGTCAGACAATTGCCGTCCTAAATGTTCATTGCCTCACAAGTATAGTAGTATAAACACATGCGTGTGTGTGTGTGTGTGTGTGTGTGTGTGTGCGTGCATGTGTGCGTGCGTGCGTGCGTGCGTGCGTGCGTGCGTGCGTGCGTGCGTGCGTGCGTGCGTGCGTGCGTGCGTGCGTGAGTGTATCCGTGTGTGTCCTTTTATGTTTCAGTGTGTGTGTATTTATTATGTGAAGTGAGCCATCGCCACAGTAGCCTATATGATGTAAGCTGGAGAAACACCAATCACACATCCATAATACATGTTACTGTGTGTGTGTGTGTGTGTGTGTGTGTGTGTGTGTGTGTGTGTGCGTGCATGTGTGCGTGCGGTGCGTGCGAGCAAGAGTGTTACACATGAGTCAAATCCTCAGTGTTTATCTAATGCTGAGAGTAAAACAATTGATCTGACTCTGAGAATGTAAAATGCTCCCGTAAGGTGTGAAAAAAACCTTTTGGTCATTTCATCGTCTACTCAGGCTTATGTGAACACCACAATATTTGTATTGGTTTTTCAGAAATTTGTAAACATGCATTACATTACAAAGACGTACAAAAAGGAAGAAAAAGAAAAGAAAAGAAAAAAAAGACAGCAACAACATGCCAGCAAATAGTAATACAGAAAAAAGTAGCAGTCACGTACTCCCGTCATACAGTTTAACTTATACTCATACAGTTGTCACACCCATACATACATATTACTCTTTTCCATTCTTCTTTTAAAAATCTTGCAATAGGTGACCAATCTCTAACAAAGTCAGCAAGAGTGCCTCTCTTGCTGACATTCAATATTCATTTTAACTCCCCCGCCCCCCTTCCTATACGAACCCATTATAACTTCTAACTCCATTTTAACCATGATGGATTCATCGAAAACACCAGACCTTTTTTTTGTTGGTGACTGATATTGCCCTCCTAATACGTGAGTGGGCCGTGGTTTTTCACTTACTGTTTTAATTTATTTGTTTTGTTTTGGAAAATATGGCAGACTCTGCTGCTGTGAAGGAGACTAAAGAATAAAAATATATATTAAAAATAAATGAAAAAACCACAGCCCCCTCATGTATTTGGAGGGCACTATCAGTCACCAGAAAAAAGGTTTGGTAGGTTGGGTTAAAATTGAGTATACTATATACAAATATCTATACTTCAAAATTGTCTGGGGTGTTCACATAAGCCTGAGTATATGATAAAATGCCCCAAAGTATTTTTGTGAAATATCCCTTTAACTCTCAGTCATTTTGGCGTTTCAATCTCCGGCACCGTTAACCCGGTCGATGCCACATTTTGCACTGCACACTCCCTGGATGCCAACAATGAACCTCTGGATTCTGTCCAAATCCAAACACGGATCTGTTTTATTTCATATTTCATATTCCATCCTAATTGGCTAACATTGGCTTTTACAGGATTGGCCCGTTTTGAACAAAAAGCGTCAAATCATGAACACAGCGTGCAATTTACGTGAAATCTTTCACAGACTTTCCTACTAGGCTGAGGAATATACCTGTTATAGCGCCACCAATAGGTGGATTTTTGCAAACCACATTTTTGAAACAAAATGCCTCAAATCATCCAATTGCCATCCAAAGAAGAAATGGCACCATTTCACATTGGCCTATTATAGCGCCACCAGGAGGACACAACCTGACCTGCCCTGGTGGAGACCTGTGCCCCGAGGGGCACTTTTATCTAGTTTTTGGGTTTGTTTTTTGTCACTGTAAATTAATGCCCTACTCTGTCGTCGTACTACAGTGTCACACAAAATGAGCAAAAATAGATGT
>NC_137866.1:30186900-30206900 GCF_963924005.1 Protomyctophum bolini | reverse complement strand
TCGTCCACATATGGCATCAATTCTCCAGTCATTGTCAATGGTATATTGTGTAAGACGAAAATCTACACTAATAGCTGCATTTAGGAGGGGCTAGTGCGCCCCTCCTATAAAAAAGTCACACAGATGTGCTGCCTGATGGGACGTGTCACTGGAAATATGCCCGTTGTATTGTGCCAATAACTTTTCTCGTCTTTTTCCCTTTTGAACGAGGGACTGCCATTGGATTTCTTTGAATTTTCGTTTTTTTCATGTCATATGAAAGCAGCTATAGGGAATCATCGCTTCAAATTGACATATTGGTTGTTCAGCTTGATCCACCAGTTTTGGAGATATGGCTTATAGTATAGGCCTAATGTCTTGCAGAAAACAGCGGGTTGAGAAAACAGGCTTGAAAGGTTCACTTCTGTGGGCTATAACTACTACTAGCTACATGTTTAAGCATTTATTTGACGATTTCAGCTCTGACACTTATTTCAGACATGCTCTAGTTAGTATGTGAAGAGTCTGCCTGTGTTATTAACTAAAAAAAATCCTCTGTTGAAAAGCTGTAATTTGCACTCAAATCTGGTCCCATTTGACCTGTGGTTCTGGGGATGGGCTGAGAGAAGTGTCCAATATCTGTTGAGGCTTGTTTGTGATTGCATTATAAAAGGGTCACATTCAAGCTGCTGTACTTTGAGTCAGTATGTGGTGTTCCATTGTAAACGCTTGAATGCTGCCTGGCTCCATATTCAAATACTACATTTGAATACTTTGAAAGTCTGAATTGTGTCTGTCTCATTATGTTAGTTAACTTTGTTATACAGTCTTCTACTGTCTTCTAAATCATCAATCATGAAATATATATTTTTTATATCAGTGGTGCTAAATATTTCATGTCAAGGACCCCAAAAATGTACTTGGCCACCGACCCCCATCTGAAAATATGTTGTTCCAGGGACCCCCCCCAGAAGCAACGATTTGACTTAGAAACGTTGACTCTTTAACGATATTCAAAGATTTGAGGCACATTTTCACGATTAAAAAAAATAGCAGACCTACAAGCTCGTAGCGCGGCACTCGGTGCTGTGCTATGAGCTTGTAGATCTGCTATTTTTCAATAGCTAAAGTATAACATAGTGTATTAAACACCAAAAGGGGTTCCCGCCCAGAATGGGTTTAACATAGTGGAGGTTCCACCGACGATTGGTTGAACAGTCTCTCTCTCTCTCTCTCTCTCTCTCTCTCTCCATATACAGCGTGCTGGGCTGTCCCATAGCCAGGAAGCGGCGGCTGCAGGAGGAGGCGGAGCATCATCAGGAACACGGAGTGGAGGGGGAGGAGCCACCCGCCGCCAAGAGGAAGCCCCTCCCCACCCAGCAGCCCCTGATGAAGCTGGCCCTGGACGAGGGCTTCAGCACGGCCGAGAGCGACGCCTGCAGCAGCAGCGAGGCCGAGGCAGAGGCTGAGGCCGCCAAGCAAGGTCATTATTAGCCTGGGGTCCACCTATGCTTTCTATGCCATTCTCCATATGCAGACCGCGGCCATCTTACCATATCATTTAATGGCAAGGTGCTACCTAGGTGCAACTTCCCATTGCAGCCCATTCATCCAAACAGAAAAGCCCTATCTGATTGTATTAAACATTGCAAATGAAAAGTACATGAACCTCTGGATTTGCGCCCTCTACTGATATTGACGTCCGACTTCGGTGCTCTATTATAACCTTGCAGTTAAGGAGGCGGAGAAATGCACAGAGGCAGAGGAGGAGGAGGAGGTGGCCAAAGAGGAGCAGGAGGAGGAGGAGGCAGCCGTCGTAGAGAAGGAGGACAAAGAGGACAAGGCAGAGTCCATGGAGGAAGGACAGAGCCTGCAGGGACACCAAGAAGAGAAGACATCACTGGGAGGACAGGGGGAGGACCATGGAGAGGAGATGGAGGAGGACTCATACCATGAGGAGGGCAGCAGCACCGCCCCAGGTGGTGGTGATGGTGGTGATGATGATGAGGAAGGTAGGTACTAAAACCTGCCAACACTGCATTTTGTTTGAACCACTTCAAACACTAGGGCAGTCTGTGGTTTTCAACCCTATTCATATCAAGGCCCATTATTTATTGGTACATTTGAGCCACGCACGGAACCACCGTTTGATGATATTTAGCCTATCAGACCCCAAACCTCCACACTACCTCCACACTGTATTGATGTTGGTACCATTAGGAGAGATGACAGGCAAACGTTGATCAACATTGGAATTATTTTATAATAATCTCATTGTGTCATTGTGTCTTTAAGTATGTCACACTAGGATTTATTCGTCATTCTGAATCCATTCCATGTCAAAAGCTACTTAAAGCATAATTCAAATTTGAAATTTTGCCATATAGGTTTTCAATGTTCATCCCCTGAATTTACCATCTATCCATAATAAATGTTATTTGGATGAAAAAAACCTTGAACGATTACTATTGCAATTACTTTTGGGTCACCCCCTTTAGCTTAGATTGACTGGCCTACTGTGTGCTGCTTGCTAACTATAACATGGTCCCGATGCAGAGGCGTGCGTGACAGCCCAGGCTGAGCACCACCTGGTTTCTGAGGAGGCTGACTCGTCGTCTCGGAGGGCGGAGGAGGTGGCCGACTCGCTTCTACACCTGGGCAGAAGTGGTGGTGCACGCAGCAGTGGAGCAAGGTTACCATAGTTTTCCATTCTTCATTTTTATTGTTTAGTTTTAGTTAGTTTTGACATTTCTTTGTCAGGTGAAACCTGACATATACAACAGGCCCGTTTTTTTATTAGCGACCTAGTTATGATTGACTGCCCCCTAAGCCAATGAGAGTCTGAGCCACTCGTGTAGCCAATCGCGTATAGTAGCGACCTAGACAGTGGTGGAAAAAGTACTCAATTGTTTTACTTAAGTAAAAGTACCAATACTGCAATTTAGAACTACTTCGTTACAAGTAAAAGTACGGAATTGAAAATGTACTTGAGTAAAAGTACAAAAGTATCGGCATCAAAATGTACTTAAAGTACTAAAAGTAGAAGTACTCATATTGCAGAATGTCCCATTTCACAAGTTCAAAATGTGTACAAATACTATTGAAAATAGCCGATCTACAAGCTCACAACATTGTGAGCTTATAGATCAGCTATTTTGGCCGAAATGTATAGGGTTGAAGTGGTAATGTATGTTTTCTAATCAAAATTAAAATCGCCAAAGTAACTATAGTAACTAAAGTTTTCAAATAATAAGTAAAAGTATAAAATGTTGCCTCTGAGATGTAGTGGAGTAGAAGTAAAAGTACTGGAGATTGGAAATACTCACGTAAAGTACAAATACCTCAAAATTCTACTTAAGTGCAGTACTTAAGTAAATGTACTTAGACTGCGGAAGTGTGCACCCAGATCACACCACTCTGCAACGTGGAGCGGAGCGGAGCGGCTGACAACAGCGGCTATAATGTTATGAGCTAACTGCAAGAGCAGGACAGCCATAACAAAACAAAGTGATTCAAGAAACAAAAGAACATTGCAAACGAATGAAAACAACGGCCACGATTGTTGTGAAAGAGAAACATGCACGTTACAAAAAAGGGGGGGACAGATGCACAATAGAGAGAGCTGGTTTCACCTGACAAGTATGTCTATGTCATCATCTCTTGTTTTTTCCTAATTCAGTTAGTTATATTTAGTTTTTTAGAGAGGGTTTGCTAGTTTTTATTAGTTGTTGTTTTTGTGACAACGGCAACGCTTGTAGTTTTAGTGTTAGTTGTAGTTTTTTCCTGCCCTTTTCAATCCTGCACCTGATGAATAAGTCAGGTGAGGCTGGAGGCCTGATAGAGGCTGGAGGCCCCATAGAGGCATTTTTTTGCTATTTTAGTTTTAGTTTTTTAATGTGTCTTGTTTATAATAATTTTGCAGCGGAGCTGTGGAGTCGACCTCGGCCTCTCAACAACGGCCCGTCATCAACGAGACCGCGGAGGAGGGTGCCGCGGCGATGCCGCCGGCTCTCACAGAACAGGGAGATGAGGAGGAGGATATGAAGGAGGCGCAAGAAGGAGCAGAACAACAACAGGAGGAGGAGGACGACGAGAGGATTGAGAAGCTGGCAGCCGTATACGTAGAGGAGGAGGAAGAGGAGCTGGACGAGGAAGAGGACGAGGACGAGCGTGAAGACAGGAGCGAACAGGTTGCGAGACAAACTGAGCTGAGACTCCACTACGTCGGCAGAGAGCTCCAACGTAGACAGATCTCTGTGGGAGAGGAGGAGGAGGAGGAGAGGAGGCAGGCTGAGCGGCTCAGACAGCGCCTCCCACAACGAGAGGAAGAGGAGGAGGAGGAGGAGGAGGAGAGGAGGGAGGCTGAGCGGCTCAGACAGCGCCTCCCACAACGAGAGGAATATGAGGAGGAGGAGGAGGAGAGGAGGGAGGCTGAGCGGCGCAGACAACACCTCCCACAACGAGAGGAAGAGGAGGAGGAGGAGGAGGAGAGGAGGGAGGCTGAGCGGCGCAGACAACACCTCCCACAACGAGCGGAAGAGGAGGAGACAAGGGAGGCTGAGCGGCACAGACAGCACCTCCCACAACGAGAGGAATATGAGGAGGAGGAGGAGAGGAGGGAGGTTGAGCGGCATAGACAACACCTCCCACAACGAGAGGAAGATGAGGAGGAGGAGGAGGAGGAGGAGGAGGAGAGGAGGCAGGCTGAGCGGCACAGACAACACCTCCCACAACGAGAGGAATATGAGGAGGAGGAGGAGGAGAGGAGGGAGGTTGAGCGGCATAGACAACACCTCCCACAACGAGAGGAAGATGAGGAGGAGGAGGAGGAGAGGAGGGAGGCTGAGCGGCATAGACAGCGCCTCCCACAACGAGAGGAAGAGGAGGAGGAGAGGAGGGAGGCTGAGCGGCATAGACAACACCTCCCACAACGAGAGGAAAATGAGGAGGAGGAGAGGAGGGAGGCTGAGCGGCACAGACAGCGCCTCCCACAACGAGAGGAAGAGGAGGAGGAGGAGGAGGAGAGGAGGCAGGCTGAGCGGCACAGACAGCGCCTCCCACAACGAGAGGAAGAGGAGGAGGAGGAGGAGGAGAGGAGGCAGGCTGAGCGGCACAGACAGCGCCTCCCACAACGACAGCACGTCCCGGAAGAAGAGGAAGAGGAAGAAGAGGAGGACCAGGATGTGGAGGAGGATGACGGACAGGACATTGAGGAGGGGAATGCCGTTCCTTCCTCCTCTGATGTGCCGACTGCCATCAGTACCATCACCAGCACTGCAGCAGCTCAGGGAAGACACGTCAATACGGAGGACCACCGGGCCAAATACAACGACAACTACAACTCCCACAGGGCCAGCCCGCTCGAGAACTACAACTCCCACAGGGCCAGCCCGCGTGAGAACTACAACTCCCACCGGGCCAGTCCACTAGAGAACTACAACTCCCACAGGGTGAGCCCGCTAGAGAACTACAACTCCCACAGGGCCAGCCCACGTGAGAACTACAACTCCCACAGGGCCAGCCCGCTCGAGAACTACAACTCCAACAGGACCAGCCCGCTTGAGAACTACAACTCCCACAGGGCCAGCCCGCTTGAGAACTACAACTCCCACAGGGCGAGTCCACTAGAGAACTATAACTCCCACAGGGCGAGTCCATTAGAGAACTACAACTCCCTCAGGCCCAGCCCACTCGAAAACTACAATGCCCACAAAGCCAGCCCGCTTCAAAGGTACAAGTCCAGCCCTCCTCTTAGTTATGGCTCCCAGCGGGCTAGTCCGCTAGAGGACTACCCCCCCAACCCGCTGCAGGGGGAGAACTACAAGATCCACAAGGCCCCGTCCTCGGCCTCCCCCGATGTCATCGAGGTGCGCTCGGACCGTTCCGAGGAGGAGGAGAAGGACTTCGATGACGCGGACGGGGATGACGAACGCGACGACGAGGACAGCCTGTCCCAGCGCTCGGGGGCGTCGGTGACGGACGAGTCGGAGATGTTCGACATGACCCGGGGCAACCTGGGCCTGCTGGAGCAGGCCATCGCCTTGAAGGTAGAGTGTTAGCCTGGCCTAGCCAGCCTGCTTTCTGGTCTAGAGGGTAGAGTGTTAGCCTGGCCTAGCCAGCCTGCTTTCTGGTCTAGAGGGTAGAGTGTTAGCCTGGCCTAGCCAGCCTGCTTTCTGGTCTAGAGGGTAGAGTGTTAGCCTGGCCTAGCCAGCCTGCTTTCTGGTCTAGAGGGTAGAGTGTTAGCCTGGCCTAGCCAGCCTGCTTTCTGGTCTAGAGGGTAGAGTGTTAGCCTGGCCTAGCCAGCCTGCTTTCTGGTCTAGAGGGTAGAGTGTTAGCTTGGCCTAGCCTGGACTCGGAGCAGCCTTGAAGGTAGAGCCTTGAAGATCGGCTAATTTCAGCAAGCGTAGTAAAATCAGCCATTACGACGCCATCAAGGCCCACCAAAATACATTTTAGTCGACTGAATCGACTGTGGATTTGGTCGACTAAAATCTGAGGACATTTACTGTAGTTGACTGAAACTATAGACTATAACAGTAAAGCATTTCAGATGGCTAAAATAGGACTAAAACTAAATAAATCTTTTGTTGTCAAAATCAACATGAAGGCGGAGCAGGTGAAGCCCGCCGGAGCCCACGAGCTGCTGCGCTCTCCGGACCACCACCACCACCCCCACCACCACCCCCACCACCCCCAGCAGCAGCAGCGCTACTTCACCATGGAGGACAGGCCCAAACACCTGGACGCCATGCGCAAGAGCTACTTCGGCAAAGGTAGGGGCAGGTCAACAAGCTATGTACATCCACTTCAAGGGACACAAAAAGTGTCATGTTAATGACTTTGTGGGTCTTTGTGTGTGTGTAATATGTGTTTTTTTGATATTTTAGATTTTAGTGGCTCACTTACTTTCCTGGACTACAATTCCCATAATGCTTTGGTGCAGTGCTCGTAGTGCAGCACCGAGTGCCGCGCTACAAGCTTGTAGATCTGCTATTTTTCAATAGCTAATGTATACCATTACACTTAAAACACCAAAAGGGATTCCCGCCCAGAATGGGTTAAACAATGAAAACATAACTCGGTTAACTCGTACAGTCAATTAACTCGTGTAACCCGTGTTCAGGAGTCAAAGTGTTAATATCCCAGAGCGAGTGGTACAGGTGAACTTAGAGAAGTGCTACTCAAACCCTGTGAGAGGAATTTCCGAGCGATAAAAATAAGCAATTTACTGGAGTTATGAAACCTTTCACCAGTACCGGTGTACTGTTCTTTGATATAATAACATCAGATAAAGTAAAGAACATGCCTATAGTCCGGAAATGTCCTTTAATACGACCAGATCATTTTCCACTCAGTCATACAGAACATAGTGTGCTCTTTATACAGCACTTCTCAAAACCACATCCTACAATCAAAAGAGTTCTGTGAATTCAATGTATTAAATTCAGTATTAAAGCAGACAATAAACATGCATCCCCTTAAAAATTATATTGTAGATTATGTGGGAGTACAGTAAGTAATAGACAGGCCGCGTGCACGGCATAAGTACACACGCTGTGTCTAATCAACTGTTGTGAGTCGCACGACCCCGTCTCAATCCTCCCCTAGCTCTCCTCTGTATATCGCTTCTTTAACCTCATGCCATCTGGACAAAGATACAGAACCTTGCCAACCCAAAAAGGTCCGTTGTAGTAGGAGTTTTGTCCCCTCAGCCATCACGGCATTAAACAAACTACCCCGCCGATAGGATAGTTCTGTATACAGTATAGGGACCTCATTTGTCTTGGTGTTATGTGCTATATGTGTTATTTTTGTGTTTGAACAGAATGTGAAGACAAATATCCTTTGGGACAATAACGATTATTAACCCATTCTGGACGCGAACCCCTTTTGGTCTTTTAACTAAGCATTATGTTATACTTTAGCTATTGAAAAATAGCAGATCGGTGGCGCGCTATGAGCTTGTAGGTCTGCTATTTTTGAAAAATCGTGAAAATGCGGCACAAATCTGTGAATATATATTCTTTCAGATGACTTTTTTTTTATTTCGACGTGGTTTCATCTGAATAGGATTCCACGAAGGGGAAGCACTCCAAGACAGAGACAGAAAGAGAGGAATTAACACATGAGAGAGATGCGTATAAATTCCAGGAACAGACACAGCATTACTGAGAAGGAAAGAAAGGAGTGACAAGAGACGGAAGAAAGATATAGGAAAGAGTATCGGGGCGTAATAATCAGCGGTGAAGTGCTTGTTTACGCGCTGCCGCTTGCACATGTTTGTGCCTTGTGTTATACGCAGCTGGCACGGTGCCCACTTGTCATAGCACTCACTATGGCAGCAGTGGGATTACACGGCTCGTTGTAGTGTAGGCTGCCCTCTTCGCTGCCCTCGACTCCCTCCCTGTGGCGGCGCTCGATGCTCAGCCCTGGCTGCTAATTAGGAGATACATGTCTCGTTAACATTCAATTTGAGGGCCAATAGAGCATGGCGCTGCACCTTCTTCCTTTAAGCCGGATGTATACTTGGTTGTGTGCCGGTGCCGCGGACCAGAAAATAGCTCAGAGCTTGTAGATTTGCTATTCGTGGGACGCAAAAAAAAAGAAAAAGTATAAATCAAGCATTTTCCTCTGCCTCCTCTGGTGTGGTCTGTCTGTCTGTACCGCTGTCACATAGCAGCGGTCTATAGTTGGAGAAGATCCTTGTGTGCTGAAGGGGTAAAAAGTGTCTTGAGGGGATTTAAAGCGAACAAACAAACAGAGATGATTATAGTTTGCTCAGTAGAACTTTTGAGTACCGTGTGAAAAATGTTTATTTTCTCTTTTTCTTTTGCAATCATGCTGACGTTTTCATGCTTTAAGGAATCCGAGGACACGGGCCATACACGTTCGCGGAGACACATCGAGCGTCTTTACACGGATGCATAAAAGATGAGCGATGGAGACACACACGTGGTTTCACTTCTGTGCTACGCGTTGTGTGAAAGATGTCTAGATTTCATGCTCGGTGGAGCAGACCGTCTGACAGCGCTAACTGCTCGCTTATGTCCCCCTCTATTCAGGCACCTCTCTCCTCCTCCCTCCTCCTCTCCCTCCTCCTCCTCCCTCCTCCTCTCTCCTCCTCTCCTCCCTCCTCCTCTCCCCCTCTATTCAGGCACCTCTCTCCTCCTCCCTCCTCCTCTCCCTCCTCTTCTCCCTCCTCCTCTCCCTCCTCCTCTCCCTCCTCCTCCTCCCTCCTCCCCTCCTCCTCCTCTCCAACTCTCCCTCTCTCCTCCTTTCCCTCCTCTTCCTCCCTCCTCCTCTCCTCCTCTCTCCTCCTCTCCTCCTCTCCCTCCTCTCCTCCCTCCTCCTCTCCCTCCTCTTCTCCCTCTTCCTCCTCTCCTCCTCTCTCCTCCCCTCCTCCTCCTCTCCTCCTCTCCAACTCTCCCTCCTCCCCAACTCTCCCTCCTCTCCTCCCCCTCTTCTCCTCTCCCTCCATTTTTATAGAGGGATAGATAGTAGGCTGACAGGAAATGGGGAAGAGAGATGAGGGACACACCCACAGTCACACACACAGTCACACACACACACACACACACACACACACACACACACACACACACACACACACACACACACACACACACACACACAGTAAAGGTCGTCGGGATCGGGAGTGGAACCCGCAGCACACTGACAGACTGGACTACCTGCATGCAGCCAAGGTGCCTGGACCGCTGAGCCGCGGCCCAGGCCTCTCATGTCCACACCTGCCCTTAAACATTCCCCCCCCCTCTCTCTCTCTCTCTCTCTCTCTCTCTCTCTCTCAGAGAGCAGCCGGCCAGAGAAACGGGAGATCAAGTGCCCCACCCCGGGCTGTGACGGGACGGGCCACGTGACGGGTCTCTACCCACACCACCGCAGCCTGTCGGGATGCCCTCACAAGGACCGCATCCCCCCGGAGAGTGAGTCTCCCTCCCACACTGACAGAGCCCTGTTTCACCGGTTGGAACCGGTTCACTTCTTTTCGGTTCTTCTAAAATTGGAACGTTAACTATGAATTGAGTGTGCAAAACTATACACTTCACACTGCACACTGCACACTGCACACTGCCCACTGCACACTGCACACTTCACACTGCCCACTGCACACTGCACACTTCACACTGCCCACTGCACACTTCACACTGCACACTGCACACTTCACACTGCCCACTGCACACTGCACACTTCACACTGCCCACTGCACACTTCACACTGCCCACTGCACACTGCACACTTCACACTTTCCACTGCACACTGCACACTTCACACTGCCCACTGCACACTGCACACTTCACACTGCACACTGCACACTTCACACTGCACACTGCACACTTCACACTGCCCACTGCACACTGCCCACTGCACACTGCACACTGCACGCACACACTACACACTGCACACTGCACGCGGGGCGGCAGTGGCTCAGGGGTAGAGTTTCCGGATGGTAACCGCAAAGTTGCCAGCTCGAACATGCGCTCCCCCAGAGTTAGTGTCGAAGTGTCCTCTATGTAAAGCCCCTTGGATAAAGGCGCTATATAAATGCGCCATTTACCATTTACAAAACACACTGCACACTACACACTAGGCTGCACACAGCACACTGCACACTGCACACTGCACACTGCACACTACACACTGCATACTGCTGTTTTCATGTCGGCTGTTCTCTCCTACGCACATGCTCTTGTAAATAAGAGTACAAAAGGATTTGTTTTTCCAAAGAGCTACCTAAGCTGTGCATATAAAGCACAGCAAAACCTCCTTGGTGTTTTGAACATTTAACTATGAGAGTGTTCCAATGGAACCAAATGGACTCTTACGGGTGCTTTCTGTTCTCTTTCCTTACGCGGAGAGTTCAATAAACCTCTCAGGGTTGTACATTGTATATATACGGCGGGGCCACCGTCGTTGCTTAGAAGGCTATGTGCCCCATAAGCACTTTAGCTCTCCCAGCTTAGAGCCGTGCCTCTTCACGCATATCCACTCGCACAAAGTGTACGTCACACAGAGCCAGCTACGGCAGCCTTGACCGCAGTGTCTGTTGAATTAGGTCTGATACGCTTCCATTCAGCCCCCCGACAGGCTGCTATTTACATTTAAATGAAACCTTCTGTTTAAATACAGGGGATCCTCTTTTACCGCAACCTATTGATTTTCTCTGTGTGTGTGTGCGTGTGTGTGTGTGTGTGTGTGTGTGTGTGTGTGTGTGTGTGTTTCCAGTTCTGGCCATGCATGAGAATGTGCTGAAGTGCCCAACTCCCGGCTGCACTGGACAGGGACATGTGAATAGCAACCGCAACACACATCGCAGGTAGGGGAGTCTGTTTGTGTGTGTGTGCGTGCATGCGTGCGTGTGCATGCGTGCGTGCGTGCGTGCGTGCGTGCATGCGTGCGTGTGTGTGTGTGCGTGCGTGCGTGCGTGTGTGACTTGTATAGCCTGCCCTACTGTATACTATTTATATGCATGGACAGCAAATGTGTCAGCTTGATGTAGATCTACAAGCTCAGCACAAACTCTCATATGGCTACGTATTCATCCCCTCTGTCCCTCATCCTGCCCTATCCTACCCTCTCATCCCTTTATCCTCACCCATATCGCCCCCCTTTTGTCCTCCATCGTATCACCCCCTTGTATGTTTCCCCATATCATCCCCGTATCACCCCCTTGTATGTTTCCCCCATATCACCCCCGTATCACCCTCTTGTATGTTCCCCCATATCATCTCTGTATCACCCTCTTGTATGTTCCCCCATATCATCCCTGTATCATCCTCTTGTATGTCCCCCCATATCATCCCCGTATCACCCCGTATCATCCCTGTATCCTTCCTGTGTGTCCTTCCCTTGTGTATCAGTGTTGATTTTGTCGATTAATACTATGACGAAAATAGTTCGTCGACTACCTTTTTTCACTGACGAAAACTAAATGGAAACTAAATGAAAACTAAGCTATATGGTGGCTAAAACTCAGACTAAATATATTGACAATTTCGTCAACAAATAAAAACTAGACTAAAATGTTAGGAAATGACGCGTTGTCGGCTATTTTCAGCAAGCGTAAAATCAGTCATTACGACGCCCTCAAGGCCCGCCAAAACACATTTTAGTCAACTGTAGATTTAGTCGACTAAAATCTTACGACATTTAGTCGACTAAAACTAGACTAATACTAAGACATTCCAGGTGACTAAAATGTGACTCAAACTAAATGAAAACTATTCAAGAGACTATGACTAAAACTATCAAATCTAATTTTGTTGCCCTCCATGCAGTCTTTCGGGATGCCCCATCGCGGCCGCAGAGAAGCTGTCCAAGAGCCAGGACAAGCAGCACCTCCCTCAGCCCCTCGGCATCGAGCACCTCAAAGGAAGCCCCAACGACAGAGTTCTGAGGTGAGGTCGGAGGTTGATCGGGGGTAAATGGTGCATTTATATAGCGCCGCTTTACATAGATTGTGCATTACATTCACCCATTCACACACACATTCACACACCGATGGCGGCGGAAACCATGCAAGGCACCAACCAGCACATCAGGAGCAATTAGGGGTTCATTGTCTTGCTCAAGGACACTTCAACATTAACTCTGGGGGAGCTCGGGTTCGAACTGGGAACTGTGTGGTGACCATCTGGCCACTCTACCCCTGAGCCACCGCGCTGCAGTTCAGAAGGTCTTTGCTCCTGGTGCTGCTGCCTGCAGCGCTGACTGACCCAGACCGAGGGCGTACAGTACGTACCCGCGGGAGCGTGGCCGCTGGGAGTTGGCTCTGCCCCCCGGCCGGAACGTTCTCCAGAACCGCTGATCCGACGGGGCGTCACGGTCGACATTGAGATCCCATGGGTCTTCAGCAGCACATGCACCTGCCCAGTGGGAAGTAGATCGGATCGCTGTTTCTTGACGTTATGTGAAGGAAAAACAGACATGCACATATACTGTATCTATAGATAGATACAGTGTCAGGAACACAGCAACATCCAGAGTGTTTATTTTTATTTTGAGTTAAATAGACGCTAGATAAAAAAATAATAATGGGATGAATATAGAGTTACAATACCCTCCATTGACAGCCCATTGATCCAAAGAGAATTTTCCAATCATGCTTGTATTTATTAACACAATCAGCGCCGGGATTTCTTTTCAGAATAAATAAATATTTGTTCATGAACAATGAATCCATGTGCACGACATGCACGTGTGACCAGGCTGTCTGCAGTGGCGTACGTGCTGCTGTATAGCTGCCGCGCAGAGGCAATAACCCTGACCTTATATGGGGGGTCCTTGTGGGCTTCACAAAAGAGGGCAGAGCTTGTCTGTGATTGGCCTTGACAACCAGGAAGTTGTTGAAGCAGTCAGCGTGGTGTAATCATCGGCGTGGACTCGTCTTAGCGGTGTCACTTCAGGCCCTGGAGTCTCTCCGTCTCCATTGATGTCGTTCTGCCATGCCAGCCATCCGCCTCCTCATCATCACACGCAAAAGAATGATAATTAACCCAGGCAGGACGGGAAGACCCTTTTGGGGTTTTTTAAAGCACTATGTTATACTTTAGCTGTTGAAAAATAGCAGATCTACAAGCTCATAGCACAGCACCAAGTGCCACGCTATACGAGCTTGTAGATCTGCTATTTTTTGAAAAATCGTGAAAATGTGGCAGATGTGCGCAGATGTATATATATATTTTCACAGTGAATGTTTTTAACTAAAATATTTGCTTCTGGGGGGGGTCCCTGGAAACAACATATTTTCAGATGGTGGTCCGCGTGGCCAAATACAGACACACACAGACATTCTTTTAGAATCGACCTCAGTCCTAAATGAGTTAACATGGAGCAGACACTGGTATTATGCTAAGTGCACGCCCTCCCTCATTGGTATTTTAATTAATAATGCAGCCGATAAGCTAATTATGCGAGTTATAGAGGCATTGTGTGTGTGTGTGTGGTGGGGGGGGGGGGGGGGGGGGATAAGGGAAGAAAAAATAATTGCTTTCCTTGAGGAAAACCTCAACGGTGGTCCGACAAAGCGTCAAGGATTAAAACATAATAAGGCCTGGCTTGTTTTTCCAACCCTCATTGTTATTAAAATAAGCGGGGCTGTCTGTAATGTGCGTGCGGAGCACAGTCGAAGGGCACTACATATTCCGCGCGCGATCCGCCCTCCTAATGGAATTCACGTTGGATAAATATTAAAGGAAAGAAATCCTCCAAAGTGATCAATGGCGGAAAGCGCCCTGGCAGAAGCTTATACACAGTTTGTTCTGTACAAGTGTGTGTGTGTGTGTGTGTGTGTGTGTGTGTGTGTGTGCCTCTGTGTGTGTGCACCTGTGTGTGTGTGTGTGTGTGTGTATACCGTAAGTAATACCACTTTGAAGGCCGGTAGTGTCAGTGCGAGCGCACGGGGCAGGTGTGTCATATAGCTTATTAATGATCATAGGGCTGTACAGCAGAGACAGACGGTTCTGATATAGACTAGACTAGAGACATAGAGACTGTGAGAATGAAGAGATATGGACTTTAGACTATAGACAAGAGACTACCGCCGTTACCCGCAACGCTGCCCGCAAGTCAGCCGCTGCCCAAACATTACGAGTATAGGAGTTTGCTCTGTCCCTAAATGGCATTTTGGTCCATCGTCTCCCGCTATCCATTATGCCGACACCGGTATTTGCGCCTATATAGTCGTGATCATGGTCGTGTTGGCATGCTTTCCCCTAAATGGCTATTTTGGTCGCACACATTTGGGAAAGTTTAAGAGCACCCGTAAGCCGTAATGCCAAATTAGTTTGGTATAGAGCGGCACCGCACAACTGTCCACAGAGTCAGGCTGCGTCATCTCTCCTTATTCTCCTATGCATCTCTTTGTAATTTTCCAATAATCAGCAGAAGTGAGTGCCTGTCACTTGTGTCCATTGTGTTTATATAATTATCTAGTCAAAGAAGTTATTTGACTTAATTGCGCCATGCAGGCCTTGTGCGCGATTCCATTTGCTCGTTCAGTTTCATCACCCATAGCGCAGCAAAGGGGGTTTACCGTTTGGTAAGATATGGCCTACACTCGCGATCTATACATACCAAATGAAAGCTCAAATTTCATAGATTAGACACATTTAGAAAATGTAAAAATGAGACTCACGTGACTCAATGAAAAGATGAGTGTTCTTGGCTCGGTGCGCGGTGGATTTTTTTTTAAATGGCACATGGGGGGACGGGACGGGACATGCAGCACAAGTGAGACTTCAAGGCAGCAACGCATCACGCTCGCACGTGCACGCGCGTGTGTTTGTGTCTCTCTCTGTCTCTGTCTCTTTCTATTTCTTTCTCTGTCTGTGTCTCTCTCTCCATCAACCCCTCTGCTGTACCCTTCTCATTTCCCCCACTTGCTCTCTCTCTCTCTCCTCTCTGTTGCCTTCCTCCCTCTGGTCTCTATCAGTGGATTTAGTGCCAACAGGTCTGACTATAAAGCCCATGCAGGCTCTCCAGGAAAGCGAGAGGACTTAAAACCCATAAATTCCATGCTCTACAACATGCAAATGTGCCCTCCACCGATAAGAGAGCTTTTAATCCTGCCACACTCCTGCTAAGTACACTGCTGCCCCCTCTCTCTCCCTATGACTCTATCTTTCTCTCTCTCTCTCTCTCTCTCTCTCTCTCTCTCTCTCTCTCTCTCTCTCTCTCTCTCTCTCTCTCTCTCTCCCTCTCCTCTTCCTCTATTTCAGTGTTTCGCTTCATGCATGACTAGCGTCTCAATTCTCCGCACCTTGTTTGTTGTCTTGCTCTCTGTGCTATTATGCTACTCTCACACAGCTACTAACACAGCCGAGGGCCATCACTGAAAACAACGTCAGCATGGCCATATTGGCTATATTGGCTATATTCCATCGTCTTGATAACCTGTATTTAATGCAGTGATAACATGAATCCGTTGGTCTTTCAGTAGGCTGGAACTCACCTATGCTTTTTATGGCATATAGGCAGCTCCACCGGGAGAAACTATAGGCACAGCTGCTTAGAGCGACAGGCCGTAGTTTAATCGCTGGCAGTGTAGATGAGGTGTAAGGCTGTAGTTTCATCACTGACAGTGTAGATGAGGTGTAAGGCTGTAGTTTCATCACTGACAGTGTAGATGAGGTGTAAGGCTGTAGTTTCATCACTGACAGTGTAGATGAGTTGTAAAGGCTGTAGTTTCATCACTGACAGTGTAGATGAGGTGTAAGGCTGTAGTTTCATCACTGACAGTGTAGATGAGGTGTAAGGCTGTAGTTTCATCACTGACAGTGTAGATGAGGTGTAAAGGCTGTAGTTTCATCACTGACAGTGTAGATGAGGTGTAAAGGCTGTAGTTTCATCACTGACAGTGTAGATGAGGTGTAAAGGCTGTAGTTTCATCACTGACAGTGTAAATGATTTGTAAGGCTGTAGTTTCATCACTGACAGTGTAGATGAGGTGCAAAGGCTGTAGTTTCATCACTGACAGTGTAGATGAGGTGTAAGGCTGTAGTTTCATCACTGACAGTGTAGATGAGGTGTAAGGCTGTAGTGTCTTCCTTATTTATTCTGTTAATTGATGTGGTTGGAAGCAGCTGGCAGGTGTTTCCCAGCAACCAATCCATTCGTTACTATAGCATTACTTACATAATACGTATGTTTTACACTTGACGTATTTATGATTGATTGATTGGTACAAAACCGTCCTCTACTATATTATTTTACTGTGTGTCCTCTTTTATACTCCTTTGGACTGTTATTCTGTCCTCTGCCACATATTATCACCTATATATATATATATATAGAGAGAGAGAGAGATAGCAATATATAAAGAGAGCATACTGTATTGGGTGAAATACATACAGTGCATGATTATATGTGATGTACTCTCTCTATCTCTCTCTCTCTCTCTCTCTCTCTCTCTCTCTCTCTCTCTATCTCTCTCCATGGACAGGCCAATGTGTTTCGTAAAGCAACTGGACGTGCCCCAGTATGGAAGCTACCGGCCTCACCTGATGCCTACCACGCCGCGCGCCAACCTGGCCAAGGAGCTGGAGAAGTACTCCAAGGTGTCCTTCGATTATGCAAGCTTCGACGTCCAGGTGTTCGGGAAGCGCATGCTTGCTCCAAAGATGCTGCTCACCAGCGACCCCTCACCCAAAGCCTTCAGAAGTAAGAGTTCACACACTGTTCACACACTGAACCCTCACCCAAAGCCTTCACAAGTAAGAGTTCACACACTGTTCACACACTGAACCCTCACCCAAAGTCTTCACAAGTAAGAGTTCACACACTGTTCACACACTGAACCCTCACCCAAAGCCTTCAGAAGTAAGAGTTCACACACTGTTCACACACTGAACCCTCACCCAAAGCCTTCACAAGTAAGAGTTCACACACTGTTCACACACTGAACCCTCACCCAAAGCCTTCACAAGTAAGAGTTCACACACTGTTCACACACTGAACCCTCACCCAAAGTTCACACACTGCTGGAAGTCAATGAGAGCGTGTGGGCTCCTTCCCTACTAACTATATAGTTGTTACCGATGATACTAATCAAGGCTCTGTTCCATTTAGTGTACAGTATAGGTTCTGAAACGTTTTTTATTTATTTCAAGGACCCCCATAACTCTCTACTTTTGTACTTTCTATACTTTTGGTACTTACGTGAGTACTTTTCCCCATGACTGCTACATTCAAGACACACATTCAAGACACCTCCATATGTTGATCTGACCTCATAAACGCTGTACACTCAAGACACGCTCCATTTATAGCCAGTATAAAGAATTAATTCCATCTGTTGATCTGACCCCCCCCCCCCCCCCCATGGCAAAGCGCTCGCCCAGCAGTCTGCCGTCACCCAGGCGGATGTGTGCACGCGACCTCGTCGTGTCTCGCCCTCAGGGCGTCTTACTCAGGGCCGGATTAACACCTCTGAGGGCCCCTGGGCACTGAAGCTCGAAGGGCCCCCCTGCACATGCATGTACAAACCTGTGTGAGCAGCGCACGTGCAACATTTTGGGGCATTTTGGGGCTGTTTAATGCTGTAATATTAGCCTATTCCCGGCTGCCTATACCCCGCCCCAGAGTGACAGTCAGGCAGCCAAACACATTATTTTTTATTTGACTCACATAGTAAGCAAATGGGTGCCAGTGTGTCCTTTTTTTTGCCCCCTGGTGCCCAGGGCCCCTGGGAACGTGCCCAAAGTGACCATATGGTAGATCCGGCCCTGGTCTTACTGGTATAAATTGGATCTTTCCGTTCTTTTCCCCCGACCACAGCCAAGCCCTCGTTCCCCAAGTCGCCGCCGTCCCCCAGCCTGAGTCTCCACGCGTACGGGAAGAGCTCCGCCTCCTCGGCCTACGACTACTCCCACGAGGCCGAGGCGGCGCACATGGCCGCCACGGCCATCCTCAACCTGTCCACACGCTGCTGGGAGAAACCTGAGAACCTCAGCACCAAACACAACCAGCACCACCACCACCAGCCCCACCGCAAGGTAAGAACCTCAGCACCAAACACAACCAGCACCACCACCACCAGCCCCACCGCAAGGTAAGAACCTCTGCACCAAACACAACCAGCACCACCGCAAGGTAAGAACCTCTGCACCAAACACAACCAGCACCACTGCAAGGTAAGAACCTCTGCACCAAACACAACCAGCACCACCACCACCACCAGCCCCACCGCAAGGTAAGAACCTCTGCACCAAACACAACCAGCACCACCGCAAGGTAAGAACCTCTGCACCAAACACAACCAGCACCACTGCAAGGTAAGAACCTCTGCACCAAACACAACCAGCACCACCGCAAGGTAAGAACCTCTGCACCAAACACAACCAGCACCACCAGCACCAGCCCCACCGCAAGGAAGAACCTCAGCTCAAAAGGTTTAACTCAAATCTTTACTTCTGGGGGTCCGTCGTGGAACAACAGTTTTCAGATGGGGGTCGGCGGCCAAACACGTATAATTTTTGGTGTCCTTGACATGAAATATAGTTTGAGAAGCACTGACACATATAGAAACAGGGTTTACAGAAAACTGTGATGATTCAGAGGAGGTTTTGTAGAATCTGGTCTCAACCAGGTCTTAATGGGCTACATTGCAGTAGGTTTAGTGGACCTTTATGGGTTTGTAACTCTGAGAGTGCGACCACTTAAACATGGCTCTGGTTGTGGTTGTTCTTTCTTGCATTCCCTGTGAGTTTAAAGTTTTTATTTATTTTTGGTCATTTGTACACTCTCAGAGTTAAATTAACAGTGATTTTACAATCTAAATTGGGTTCCCAGAGATGGAAATGCCATTAAATGGAGGTCTGTAGGCTAATATGCATGTCAAACTGGACGTCCTTGAAATTGAACGGGTTGAGAATCACTGGTCCGTGGAATATCTTTTCAAATGGAGGTCCGCGGGCTAATTAGTGTCAATTTGGGGGTCCTTGACGTGAAAAAGTTTGGGAACCACTGGTTTAGTGGTCTTGTTGTCACACGGCTGGTTGGTGCGGTTGCTCCAGCAACCTGCCTCCATGCTCTGCACTATAGAGCAACCTGCCTCTATGCTCTGCACTATAGAGCAACCTGCCTCTATGCTCTGCACTATAGAGCAACCTGCCTCCATGCTCTGCACTATAGAGCGACCTGCCTCCATGCTCTGCACTATAGAGCAACCTGCCTCTATGCTCTGCACTATAGAGCAACCTGCCTCTATGCTCTGCACTATAGAGAGACCTGCCTCTATGCTCTGCACTATAGAGCAACCTCCCTCTATGCTCTGCACTATAGAGCAACCTGCCTCTATGCTCTGCACTATAGAGCAACCTGCCTCTATGCTCTGCACTATAGAGCAACCTCCCTCTATGCTCTGCACTATAGAGCAACCTGCCTCCATGCTCTGCACTATAGAGAAACCTGCCTCTATGCTCTGCACTATAGAGCAACCTGCCTCCATGCTCTGCACTATACACTGTCTTAGTGTCGTTGCCCCAGCAACCTGCCTCCATGCT
>NC_137866.1:30084400-30181900 GCF_963924005.1 Protomyctophum bolini | reverse complement strand
GCTGTTCTTTTGCATGTACTGTAAGTGTACACTATAAGTATGTATTGTGTGCATGCATATTAACCCATTTAGACCTGATATCGTTTCTACAAATGGCTTCTAAATCCTGACAGTTTTCTGAAAAACCCTCTATTTCTATATCAGTTGTTCTCAAACTATTTCATGTCAAGGAGCGCCACAATTATCTATATTTGCAAAAGGGGTTTCCCGTCCAGAATGGTTTAATGTTTGCACGATGTTGCGTCCAAATGTCTTTAAGAGGCTAATTAAAGCAATCATCACAACATGCACGTCTGTCTGACTCACCACCACGTCGGAGTGAATCACGCTGCCTTTACCCTGCAGCCGTTTACAACTATTTGTATACAGTACGTCCGTGCATTATATAATAAACAAAAGGCTGTGGTGGTGGTGGAGGTTGACCTTCTGATCGGAACATTTATATTTACTCACGGTTCACCCGCCATATTTATTTATTATCCAATCCAATGTTGCTTCATGTCATCCCTTGTGTTGTGATTCATGCAGGAGATGCAGGCTGTAGTAGTATACAGCAGTGATGTAAATAGGTTTTCAATGTAATGAGTCCCGGGATGCAGGGATGGTCTTTTAGATGAGTCCCAGGGATATTTGATTAGTCCCACTTCAATGACGTTAGGAGTCATATTTTGCCATTGTTACAAATTGCAGCATTTAACTCCCATTTCCTTTTATATGGTTATAATGTGGTTATATTCATGTAGTGAAGGAACAAATACAGCACTCACGTTATCCGTCAGGATTCTTGTTTTATTTCTTCAACTCTAATCTAGACAACAATGTTTCTGTGTCACTTATAAAGGGGACCTGGGTGCGTTTCACTAAACGGTCCAGGTGCACGATATACATCATCATTACATCAATAAATCATTAGTTCTATAAGTTATTTCCATTAGGAGAATTGTATCACAACAAGAAAACAAGAAAACCACATACAATATATTGGCACTGTTTTAAGATCCTTATTGGAAACATTATAAACCACAAATCTGACCTGTGCAGGTCTCTAAGACCCCTCTATAAAGACAGACTCAGATTTTACACCATGCTCTGAAATATTATTAGAAAAGGTATTATAAAAAACATCTTAGTAGTAATTCCTCATTGAGCCCTTCCGGGTGTTCAGTTTGTAAGGTGTGTATATACCACGCTACTCTCTGTAACAGCAGTTTTTCACGGTCCCCTCCTCTTTTTAAGGGCTGAACAGCCTCTAAACCCTGAACCTAAGAGAGCACATTTTATGTCCCACCTCGTTAAAGTGTCTAGCCACATGCTGTTATGTTCTGTAATCCTCACTTTTAATTCTCTTTTAGTTTATATTCATGTAGAAAACGGAAGAAGAAATTATTATTATAACTAAAGCTATAGCAAAATAAACTAGAATAAAAAACACAATAGAGTAGTACAGTAGTGCTGACAGATTCTACAAAAATGGCTTCTAAATCCAGTTTTCTGAAAAACTTCATGTTTCTATGTCAGTGGTGCTCAACCTTTTTCATGTCAAGGACCCCCAGAAATATCTGTAATTGGCCGCCGACCCCCATCTGAAAATATGTTGGTTTTTTTATTTAAATAAATCGATTTATATCGTCGGGATTAATATCGATATATATCGATATATCGTTACATGCCTATCGAACACGTGTCAGCAATGTCAGGCCAAAGCCTATATGTGGCATTACAACCTGGACCAATTGGCCAGCGTGCGCCCCTCCATCACTGTTATTTTCTGCATGATGATATAACTAACACACTCTCTCTCTCTCTCTCTCTCTCTCTCTCTCTCTCTCTCTCTCTCTCTCCAGGACACGGACATCGAGGTGGACGAGAACGGCACTCTGGACCTGAGCATGAAGAAGCCCATTAAGCGCGAGGGCAGCCTGTCGGCCGGCGCCAGCCCCGGGGTCCGATCCCCGGACCCCTCGTCCTCCTCGTCCTCGTCCTCCCTTCACCACGGCATGACGTCGCCGCACGCAGGACACCCCTACAAGCAGGCACGTGTCCACACATTAGACTGCCATTTTACCCATCTGTAAAAAATAAGAAAAAGAAAAGTGAGGGGCATCATGACGTAACATGTCTATTTGCTCTAATTGTCTAATTGCTTCATTGTCAATGGGAATTTAATTTGTGTAGGACCGAAATAGCCATTTTGCTCGATACATATTACAGTATGTACATTCTCCATTCATTGTCAATTGTGTCGGACAAAACTACCGATTTGCATATGACGTAAATTCTCCATCCATAATGGCATTTGATGTTTGTGTTCAGACAGAATCCACACTACAGCTGTTTACGAGAAAAAAATGTGTGAAGTGAGGGGCGCTCTTATCATCATGACGTAACATGTCTATTTGCTCTAATTGTCTATTGCTTCATTGTCAATGGGAAATTAACTTTGTGTAGGACCGGAATAGCCACCTTGCTCGTCTACATATTATGTACATTTTCCATTCATTGTCAATGGCATTTAATGTTCGTGTTGCCACAAACTTACGTCATAATTTGGCGGACATTTGACCTAATTTCTCCTTTCATTGTCAATGGCAAATATGTTGATGTGTGGGGACAAAAGCTATATATAGGAGGGGCTACCGCCACTCAAAAAATAACGGATCTACAAGCTCTCAACGCATCGCAGCACGATGTTGAGAGCTTGTAGATCCCTTATTTCCACCATTTCCCCTATATGTGCAGGGTATTTTCACCTATAAGTGCAGGGTATTTCCCCCTAAAAGTGCAGGGTATTCCCCCTAAAAGTGCAGGGTATTTTCCCCTATAAGTGCAGGGTATTTCCCCCTAAAAGTGCAGGGTATTTCCCCCTAAAAGTGCAGGGTATTTCCCCCTAAAAGTGCAGGGTATTTCCCCCTAAAAGTGCAGGGTATTTCCCCCTATAAGTGCAGGGTATTTCCCCCTAAAAGTGCAGGGTATTTCCCCCTATAAGTGCAGGGTATTTCCCCCTATAAGTGCAGGGTATTTCCCCCTATAAGTGCAGGGTATTTTCCCCTATAAGTGCAGGGTATTTCCCCCTATAAGTGCAGGGTATTTCCCCCTATAAGTGCAGGGTATTTTCCCCTATAAGTGCAGGGTATTTCCCCCTATAAGTGCAGGGTATTTCCCCCTATAAGTGCAGGGTATTTTCCCCTATAAGTGCAGGGTATTTCCCCCTATAAGTGCAGGGTATTTCCCCCTATAAGTGCAGGGTATTTCCCCCTATAAGTGCAGGGTATTTCCCCCTATAAGTGCAGGGTATTTCCCCTAAAAGTGCAGGGTATTTTCCCCTATAAGTGCAGGGTATTTCCCCTATAAGTGCAGGGTATTTTCTAACATTCCCTGCATGTCTACAAACAGGAGGAGTGGGAGGGCCCGCTGGACTACACCAAACCCAACCGCCAGCGCGAGGAGGAAGCCGATGAGGTCAGCGTCACATACAGTGCATTCAATGATATAGTACTTTATTGTCAGTTTGCACTGAAATGTGTCTTGCGGCCCAGCGGCCTTATATGCAACACATATACACACATTTGACTAAGCCTCAAAGTCGACTGATGGACAAAATACTTCTTCAGTCTGACCTTATTGTATGCTGGTACACCATATCTCCTTCCTGAAGGCAGCAACCTATACTCTCCATTCAAAACATGGCTATAGTATTAGAGGTGATATTCCTTGCTAACCTTAGGATGCTGTTATCATACGTGGATGTGGGCTTTATGAGGGCGAGAAGCGACCTAAAAGGGCGAGGTGGCTTGCACGCATCCACCTGGGTGACGGCAGACTGCTGCATGGGCGAGCGCTGGCACTTTGTCAGATCACCAAATGGAATGAATTATGTACTGGCCATAGCCATAATATGGAGCGTGTCTTAATAATAATAATAACTTTAATTTATATAGAGCCTTTCAAGAAACCCAAGGACGCTTTACAAAACAGAAAAACAGAAAACAAAACAAACAAACTAATTGCCCAAAGCCTGAGTAAACAAATGTCTCTTCAGTGCAGACTTGAAAGCGTCCAATGTAGGAGTCTGGCGAATCTCCAAGGGGAGAGAGTTGCAGAGGGCAGGGGCTGCCACATAGAATGTTCTATCGCCAAGGGTCCGCTTTTTCGCATGACACATGGTGAGGAGTTCCATGTCCGAAGACCTCAGGTTCCGTTCAGGGGTGTAGTCCTTGAGGAGGTCTGTCAGATACTGTGGGGAAAGGGCATGGAGGGATTTGTAGGTGAGGAGGAGAAGTTTGTAGTTGATGCGGAATGTAACCGGGAGCCAGTGGATGCGTTTGAGGGTGGTGGTGATGTGCTGCCAGCGTTGTGTACGGGTGAGCACTCTGGCAGACGAGTTTTGCACGTACTGCAATCTGTCAAGGGCCTTGTTTGGGAGGCCGAAAGTCTGGAAATGTTTTTGAGGTGGAAGAAGGCAGATTTAGTAACAGATTTGATGTGGGATTGAAAGGAGAGGGTAGAGTCCAGGATGACACGCAGGTTGCGCACTTCAGGGGATGGAGAGATGGAACAGCCATCCACCTGGAGAAGAAAATGTCCTATCTTCTCAAGTTGCATCTTGGGACCCATGATCATGAGCTCTGTTTTCTTGCTGTTGAGTTTGAGGAGGTTGGTCTTTATTTCATGAAGGCAGTTGACAATGGACTGTGGGGGGAGCATACAGCTGTGTATCATCAGCATAGCAGTGGAACCGTAGATCATGTTAGCGGATGATCTGACGCTCGGTCAAATGTAAATGGTGAAAAGGATGGGGCCAAGTACAGAGCCTTGTTTTACTCCATGGTTAACTGGGGCATGGTGGGAGCTGGATCCATTGATGGAGACAAACTGCTGCCTGTTGGACAGATATGAGTGGAACCAGGAGAGAACGGATCCGGTGAGTCCAAGGTGGGTGGAAAGGCCGTTAAGGAGGATGGAATGGGAGACGGTGTCGAAAGCTGCAGAGAGATCCAAAAGAATCAGGAGACTAATGTTGCCTGAGTCAGCAGCCATGAGGAGATCATGTCAGTCTCCGTGCTGTGGTGAGCTCTAGCCAGACTGGAGGGGTTAGAAGAGTGTACAGCATTTATGAGGTCAGATCAACATATGGAATGTCAGCTCCATATATGGAGATCTAAGGGTGACAGCGGGGGCAGTGTCTTGAGTGTACAGGGTTTGATGAGGTCTGGCCATATATGGAGAGTGTCCTGAGTGTACAGGGTTTGATGAGGTCAGATCAACATATGAAATGTCAGAACAGGTCAGCTCCATATATGGAGATCTAAGTGTGGCATCGTGGAAAGTGTCTGGGTTTGATGAGGTCAGACGAGGTCAGATCAACATATGGAATGAATTCTGTTTTGGCCATGTATGGAGCGTGTCACCAGGCGAGATGGCCAGACATGAAATATTGAGAACCATTGATATACAGTAGAAACATGAGGATTTTTTCAGAAAATTGTCATGATTTTCAGGAAAGTGTTCGAAATTCAATTAAAATAATGTTGTTTGTTTGTTTGTTTTTTGCAAAGGGGTGAAGTGGCCCTTAAAAGCATGCAGCAAACACTTGGTTGTCTCCTACGTCAGTGGTTTTCAACCGTTTTCATCCACTATTCAATTGCCATTTGAGCCACGGACCACCATTCAATTAGATCTAGCCTCTCAGACCCAAGACTGTATTGATGTTAGTACCATTAAGGCAAACTTTGATCAAAATAACAATTCTTCTACATTCTCTAATTGTATATAGACTTCTTGTAAATTAAGTAATGCAGATGTTTAGCAATAATTTAACTCTCTAGAGTGTAAAATGAAACCAAATGTCTACGAGGAAAATGAACAGGAATAATTTCCTGGGCCCTGTTAGGGGGCGGGACTGCAGCGCTCTATATGCAACCAGGCAGTGGCCTCTTGATCAGGGGATTCGTTGTGCTTATGAGCTTGAAACAGTACTACTTGTCAACAAGTACAACTACCTCCAACCTCCAACTTTCATCATTGAAGTGCAGCTTTAGGTCAGATCTTTGACGCTTTCAGAGTACATTTGGAAGTATACGCTGAAAGACATAGTTGAATTGTCTTCGCTCTGATGTCGACATGCAGGGAGGTTGTTTCCATCCATCCATGTGTGCAGCTATAATCTCAGATACTGCTGGACCTAATGGAGCATGCACATGGAAGACATTACAAATAGGAATGTTTTTGACCTACAGTATAAATCCTAGGTTGCACGATAAAACAGAATAAATTAAAAACATGGATCCCATGGATCGTGACATGACTGACTCTCGATATCTCCCCAGCGTCTTCTTTAAAACACACTTTTTGCATTTTGTCTGAATACTATATCTTGCAAACCAGGCGCAGGCGTTTAAAGTGCTCGTGTTTCGACGTGCGAATAGATTCTAAGCGCAGGACCTGTGTGCAACAATATAGGTCTTGTATTTCCATGAACGGCATGTTTTGCTGAAATGTCACGACAAGAATGTTCGTCGAAAATCCCAGCTGTCCGGAAATTCATTTCCACTTTGCACATGTTTCTATAAGTTCTGCCCGATCGTATTTCCCAGCCATGATGTGTCCTAGACTGCTTCTCCTCTTTCCTTTATTCATTGTAACTCAGCGAAATAGGAGTGGATGTACGGTTCATAACACTGCGCATCAGAAGGTGGTGTGTGTGTCAGGTGCGTTGCACCATCCTGTCTTTGGCAATATGCAAATTTACGCTCCTTTGAACTTTTTTCAAAAAGAAATACAAAGAACCTTGAATATAAATTTTTGATGAAGACACACACACACACACACACACACACACACACACACACACACACACACACACACACACTGCGTTTGGAGCACCGCTTGTCCACAAAGAATTCAAACGGAGGGATAGGAGGAGAGCATGATCTGTGTGCACGGTAGTTCACTCATGTTCCTCTCTCGTATACAAGTAAAGTCACCGTGCTATTCTATCCATTTGCAACTCAGAACGTGTGCAAGAAATGTGCACTCTCAGAGTTGAATTAAAAGCCCCAATCCATAATTTTGTTTAAGTTCATAAACACGTAATTCAATTAGAAAGAAGGGCATGGTACAACACTTTTAATTATTTGTTCGACCCAAAATATTGTGTTGATTTGTCATGATCCGAGTTGGCTTTGTCCGAGGTTTACAGATCTTTAAATAAATACTTTTTGAAATGTCTATGGGGGAAATGAATGGTGAATTATTTCCTGGGCCTGTCGTCGTCATGAAAGGGGGCGGGACTGTGACGCTCTGTTGATACTTTTTATACAAGTAAAACAATTGAGTACTTTTCCATCACTGCTAATGTTGCGGTTCTATTCGTGTCTCATCATCAGTGTTGATTTCGTCGACTAAAACTAAGACGAAAAATGTTCGTCAACTACCTTTTTCCACTGTCGAAAACTAAATGGAAACTAAATGAAAACTAAGCTATGGTGACTAAATATACTGACAATTTCGTCAACAAGGGGGCTAGTGGACCAGAGATCCAGTATAAGTAATTTTACAATTTTAGAAAATAGACCATTTCTGAAAATAAACGACATAGCCCGTTGTGGGCTTGTAGATCGGATTTTAGTCGACTAAATCAACTAGCTTTAGTCGACTAAAATCTTATGACATTTAGTTGACACTAAAACATTCCAGGTGACAAAAATGTGACTAAAACTAAATGAAAACTATTCAAGAGACTATGACTAAAACTAAAATCAAAATTTGCTGCCAAAAACAACACTGCTCAAGTACGTCTTCCTCTCTCTCTCTCTCTCTCTCTCTCCCCGTCCAGATGGAACACACGGGCCACTCGTTCGCCTCGTCCGACCCTGAGGACGGCGACATGATGCAGGACGGTCTGGAGGACAGGAAGTACCCCGGAGAGGTCACCAGCCCAAATTTCAAGGTCAAGTTCCTCTCCAACTCCTGCTCCAAGGACCCCAAGAAGGACCTGCTCTTGTAAGTGACCGACCGACTGCGTGGGTCGATTTTTTTTGTCGACTGAAACTAAAATGTCCGTCGACTTCAGCTTTTTTCACAGAAAGTAAATAAGCTATACACTGACTAAAACTAAGACTACAGTACATATACTGACAATTTCATCAACAAATAAAAACTAGATACTAATTCTTAACAGTATTACTGTATTGCTGTACTTCTGAGAATCTGAGTACCTTTGTTTTTCTCCACCACTGTTGGTGCTTCCGTCTCACTGCTTTCCTCTTCCTGGGCGTCTCTCTCTCTCTCTCTGCATGTGTCCTTATCTCCAGGTGTCCCACGCCCGGCTGCGACGGCAGTGGCCACATCACCGGAAACTATGCATCTCATCGCAGGTATATTGATTGATTGATTGAATTATTTATTAACAGTATGCAGAATGAATAAATAGGTGTAGTTTTGCCCAATCAATTCATAATGAATTAACATTCCAATTTCGGAGCTCTGGCAACCAAAAAGAACTGACCCGGCCGGTGGAAAAGGGGTCTCAGTGAACTGTATCTCCGCCAGGCCCGGGTTGTCCCAGTTTATGATGGGAGTGAACATGTCCAAAATGTCCAAAAGGAAAGACTGCATGGCATATGGCATGAAAACAGTACATGTGCTCACTGTATATATATATATATATATATATATGAGACAAAAAAAAGGGACTCCTGCACATCCAAAAAGACCCGTAGGAGGTGCAAGTCTAGTTAGCAGGCATAGACATCAAAAAAGAGAAAAACCTTCCAAGGAAGGGACTGCACACTCCAGGGAACAGAGACGAACAACTTACTGCATCAAACTTATTTATTAGCACTAATAAATAAGCTAATAAATGATGCAGTAAGTTGTCCGTCTCTGTTCCCTGGAGTGTGCAGTCCCTTCCTTGGAAGGTTTTTCTCTATTTTTTGATATATATATATATATATATATATATATATATGTATATGTATATATAATATAGGGCTGTGGCTGAAGCACAACCATCCTCTCCTCTGGCCAGGGGGGACATGGTTGTTGGCATTTCCATACAGAGGAATGCATAATACATCAAATTAAATGAATTAATTAAAAACAATAACACACACATGTGCACACACGCACACACGTGCGCACGTAAACAAACATATTGCACGTAATAATGTATGCACGTAATAGTGTGTATGTATGTATACAAATCGTATGTTGGGGTGAGACTTATATTGCATTGTACCAGAATCCAAATGAGGCAAAAACCACTTATATTTCACATAATTCCATTTGACCCCCAGCATTCCGGAGTCAATAATGTATACACAGTAAAGTCCGGAGTGTTAATATCACTCTGAGAGGGTGTACACGTGGAACCAAATGGACCCTTGGTGGGTCCATTTGGTTCCACTTGTCCACTCACTCACTGAGTTAACGTTGCGCTCAGGATTTTACAGCGTGGCGTGAATATGACTTTGATATGCATCAGTAATTTACCGTCTATATACTTCTTCTGGCTGTCCATCCTTCTCCTTCATATATAAACGACCTTGGTATGCCGTGCATTCCTGATTCTTTTTCCCTTCACTCATGGGTTTTTTTCTCTCTCTTTCTTTTCAACTCCTTCACATTCACTCACTTTCCTTCCCCCCCCACCTCTCTCTCTCTCTCTCTCTCTCTCTCTCTCTCTCTGTCTTAACTCTGTCGTTCTCCTTTGCCTCTATTTTCCTCCCACTCTCTCTCTCTCTCCTCCCATATGTTTTGCTGCATATATACTTCTTTTATACTCTCTTCTCCCTTTTGTATTCTTCTCTCTTCCCCCCCTCTCTTTCTCTCTGTCTGTCTCTGTCTCTCTCCCTCCTCCTCTGTCCGTCCGTCAGTCTGTCTGGGTGTCCTCTCGCTGATAAGAGCCTGCGGTCCCTCATGGCGGCCCACACTGCTGAACTCAAGTATGTCTGCTCTCTTTCTCTCTCTCTCTCTCTCTCTCTCTCTCTCTCTCTCTCTCTCTCTCTCTCTCTCTCTCTCCTACTCTTTTTGCTGTCTTTTTCTCCACTGCCACTTCAAATGTGTAACTGCCACCGACTCCTCCATCACCGCCGAACACACCACACACACAGCACAATGGAGCGTGTTTCTGCTGACATTTACTTTCCCATTGTCACGCTGGCTGGCTGGCTGCCGCCGCCTCTTGCCTCCCATCGCATCTGTTGCGGTGTTTTTCCCTCTGCAAGCAAGCAAGCGCTCCTCGGACTCAATTCACTCTCTGTTCGTCTCCACTGCCAATTTAAAAGGGAGGGTGGCAGTGCAGCGCATTCAGATGGATGGATGGATGGATGGATCAATTTACAATTTAGGCATTTAGCAGACGCTCTTAAAATCCAGAGCGACTTACATTGTTCCAACTGAAAGTGAATTGACCCCAAAAGCTGCTCTGCAACCATCTACTCCAACAGAATCCCTGAGTAACTTTAACTCTAACACATTGCTTCGGCATGAGTCTTTCCATGAAGCCCTGTGTAACACTAATCCACAGCTCCATAACTCCACCACCATCAAAACGTCCCAACGCCCCACCGTGTCATTTGCCTGCACGTCGGGTTAAATAAAAGTCGATGGTGGACATTGAGCGGTGTGAGGAGCTAAAAACATTGCTCTGCTATTCCCCCCAGATGCCCCACTCTGGGATGTGACGGCTCGGGTCATATCACAGGAAACTACTCCTCCCACAGAAGGTAACCCACCCCCCCCCCCCCCCCTCTACCGAGCAAACAGCAAAAAGACCAACTACACAAACACATACAGAATCCCACATAAACGCACGCACGCACGCACGCACGCACGCACGCACGCACGCACGCACGCACGCACGCACGAACGCACGCACGCATGCACACACACACACACACACACACACACAGCCAGTGAAGTCTAGAGACAGATCATGTTAGCGTTAGATAAGAGGCCACACACAGGCATACATTCCCACCGTATTTGTCCATGGTATCCTATTTAGTGTTGTCGTTGAATAGTCATTGTTATCCCATTTTTTATTTATATGATTTATTTATTTATTTTTCAGCAACCTTTGTCGGTGTACTGGCTAGGGCCTCCCTCTGTCGAGGCATGTCGGGGGCTGCCCATTGGTTCCACCTCCCATTAGTTCCACCATGCATTAAGGTTGGCAAACATGCATTAATGTTGGTGAACATGCATTAAGGTTGGCAAACATGCATTAATGTTGGTGAACATGCATTAAGGTTGGCAAACATGCATTAAGGTTGGCCAACATGTATTAAGGTTGGCAAACATGCATTAATGTTGGCCAACATGCATTAAGGTTGGCTAACATGCATTAAGGTTGGCCAACATGCATTAATGTTGGCTAACATGCATTAAGGTTGGCAAACATGCATTAATGTTGGTGAACATGCATTAAGGTTGGCAAACATGCATTAAGGTTGGCCAACATGTATTAAGGTTGGCAAACATGCATTAATGTTGGTGAACATGCATTAAGGTTGGCAAACATGCATTAATGTTGGTGAACATGCATTAAGGTTGGCAAACATGCATTAAGGTTGGCCAACATGCATTAAGGTTGGCCAACATGCATTAAGGTTGGCCAACATGCATTAAGGTTGGCAAACATGCATTAAGGTTGGCAAACATGCATTAATGTAGGCCCACATGCATTAAGGTTGGCAAACATGTATTAAGGTTGGCAAACATGCATTAAGGTTGGCCAACATGCATTAATGTTGGCAAACATGCATTAAGGTTGGCAAACATGCATTAAGGTTGGCCAACATGCATTAATGTTGGCAAACATGCATTAAGGTTGGCAAACATGCATTAAGGTTGGCCAACATACATTAATGTTGGCCAACATGCATTAATGTTGGCAAACATGCATTAAGGTTGGCCAACATGCATTAATGTTGGCAAACATGCATTAAGGTTGGCCAACATGCATTAAGGTTGGCCAACATACATTAAGGTTGGCCAACATGCATTACGGTTGGCCAACATGCATTAAGGTTGGCCAACATGCATTAAGGTTGGCCAACATGCATTAAGGTTGGCCAACATGCATTAAGGTTGGCCAACATGCATTACGGTTGGCCAACATGCATTAAGGTTGGCCAACATGCATTAAGGTTGGCCAACATGCATTAAGGTTGGCAAACATGCGTTAAGGTTGGCCAACATGCATTAAGGTTGGCAAACATGCATTACGGTTGGCCAACATGCATTAAGGTTGGCCAACATGCATTACGGTTGGCCAACATACATTAATGTTGGCCACCATGTATTAAGGTTGGCCAACATGCATTAAGGTTGGCCAACATGCATTAAGGTTGGCCAACATACATTAAGGTTGGCCAACATGCATTAAGGTTGGACAACATGCATTAAGGTTGGCCAACATGCATTAAGGTGGGCCAACATGCATTAAGGTTGGCCAACATGCATTAAGGTTGGCCAACATGTATTAATGTTGGCCAACATGCATTAAGGTTGGCCAACATGCATTAAGGTTGGCCAACATGCATTAATGTTGGCCAACATGCATTAAGGTTGGCCAACATACATTAAGGTTGGCCAACATGCATTAATGTTGGCCAACATGCATTAAGGTTGGCCAACATACATTAAGGTTGGCCAACATGCATTAAGGTTGGCCAACATGCATTAATGTTGGCCAACATACATTAAGGTTGGCCAACATACATTAAGGTTGGCCAACATGCATTAAGGTTGGACAACATGCATTAAGGTTGGCCAACATGCTTTAAGGTTGGCCAACATGCATTAAGGTTGGCCAACATGCATTAAGGTTGGCCAACATGCGCTGCTCCTATGCTTGCGGTTATGTTTAGGTTAGGTTTCTCTAGGGTTAGTAATGGTTGTAATGGTGGGGTAATGTAATGGGTTAGTAATGGTGGAACTAACGGGAGGTCGAATCAATGCCACGCTACCGGCATGTCCTATAGCCACTAATATAAACCAGTTAAAGACAACAGCTTTTTATTTATTTATTTCCAACCCCAATGTTATCAACTCCATACTTTCTTGTTTTCAGTTTGTCTGGGTGCCCGCGTGCCAAGAAAAGTGGGATTAAAACAACTCCTACCAAGGACAACCAAGAGGACCCAGAGCTCTTAAAGTTCGTACCCCGCTCAGACAAGCCACGTCCCATAATGCTCTGCTTTATAGTGAGATTGACGGTAAAAGAAAAAGTAAAAACAAAATGCAATAGACAAACGGGTATAGTTTACTTGGATGGTCTCCAGTTATGGCTGTGGTTCCTAAAACGTTTTATCCCCATGACCCCAAAGAGAGATTAGACGTTTGCCCGGGGGACCCTACTGTACTGTAAATAGCAGAGCAACAAGCTCACAATGCGTCGCGTTGTGAGCTTGTAGATCGGCTATTTTCACTACTACTTATTTTCTTCTAATTTATGGAATTTGACGGGAAATATCACAGGCTGACTCTTTTTTGACTGTAGTTCATGGTAGAGTATTGCAGCCTAGATCACCAATACATGAGATATACTGTATCGCATGAACGGGTTTCATCCTTCAAGTCCAACATTCTCACAAAATGTGGTCGAGTCAAAAGGCTTATAATGGAAGCACACCGTGCTCTGTATCTATGCTTGATTATTCTAGCTCTGGTTTCTGCAGTGGTGGACACAGTGGCGTGCACAGATAGACACTAGGTGGTGCTAGAGCACCTGCACCCTCTAAATGTCTGTGCACGCCACTGGGTGGACACATCGACTCCAGTGTAGATACTCCTGGTCAAAATGTTACTCCACTATACTTTGGGTCAATCAAAGTCGCTCTGTCAAATTTGCATGAATACTTACGTATTAAAAAAAATATATATCTAACTAATTCAATAGTACAGTACAGTAACTATAACAATAAATGTATAGTTGTTTTCCAATCAACTGCACAATATAAATGTGTGTCGCCAATTGGACTAGTTACATCCTGACAAGGTATAACCGAACCTCTGCCAAAGTGTCCTTGCATTTACTTTCCACCACTGTGTCCCAGAAATGGCTGATCCCCACACGTTGCAGTAATGTAGGCTATCTGCGCGCATATATCTAAATGACGGAGCGGTTGCGCAAAAACCCGCCCGGCAGCACTGTTTAATGCAATTTATTTGTGTGAGTTATAAGTATTTTTTGTTGAATTACAAAGATGTAAAAGTATGTTAAACAGTATGTATGTCCATAAAATAAGCAAGCAGCACGCTAGCAGACAATACTATTATTATTATTACTATTATTATTATTATTATTATTATTTATTATTATATTTTCACAATGCCGGCTAGGCTACTTTCTAATGTTTTGATAATTTGCGCGACAGATGTATGCATATGACGGTATAGAGTTACAAACTAGTGTATTTGACAAATAATAATAACAAAATGATTGAAACAAAGAACTATTGAATTGTTAGCGTGCCGCTTGTTTATGTTATGGATATACATACTGTATACAACTTTGTCATGAATAATTCAACAAAAAATAAGTTTTTTGTGCAACCGCTCCGTCATTTAGATATATGCTATCTGCGCATGTAGAAAAATGACACTATATATGACCGCAGCATCCTTCCACCTGACATGTGTAGCTACACGGCCTCTGATGAAATATCCTCAACTTTCTATACATCCTGCACGAGCGGTTTCCTTCTCGTCTAACTCTGTTTCTTTCTTCTCCCGGGCCCTCTGTCCTTCCATTTCGACCTCCCTTCCTCGTCCCTCCCTTCCTTGTCCCTCCCTCCCTCCCTCCCTCTGCCCCGTTTTGCCTCTTCCTCTCCCTTTTCCCCCCGCCACGCCCTCCTGCAGCAGGTGTCCGGTGCCAGGCTGCGACAGCCTGGGCCACATCAGCGGGAAGTACGCCACCCACCGCAGTGCCTACGGCTGTCCCCTGGCTGCCCGCAGGCAGAAGGAGGGCCTTCTGAACGGCACGCCTTTCTCCTGGAAAGCCTTCAAGACGGAGGGGCCGACCTGCCCCACGCCGAGCTGCGACGGCTCCGGTCACGCCAACGGAAGCTTCCTCACACACCGCAGGTACCACTCTCAGCCCAGCAATAATGGAACTATAGCCTAACGGAAGTTTCCTCACACACCGCAGGTACCACTCTCAGCCCAGCAATAATGGAACTATAGCCTAACGGAAGTTTCCTCACACACCGCAGGTACCACTCTCAGCCCAGCAATAATGGAACTATAGCCTAACGGAAGTTTCCTCACACACCGCAGGTACCACTCTCAGCCCAGCAATAATGGAACTATAGCCTAACGGAAGTTTCCTCACACACCGCAGGTACCACTCTCAGCCCAGCAATAATGGAACTATAGCCTAACGGAAGCTTCCTCACACACCGCAGGCGAGTTATTATGAGACTCCCCAATAGAGGGTATGCGCGTGACATCATCATCACACCCGGAAGTTATGCGGGAATGCCTACTGTGTGGCAAAAAAACAAACTTTCTGGCATTGACAGCCCATACATCCAAACAGAAAAGTCTTATTTTGATTGCATTAAATTACTTTAAACAACGTTAAATTAACTTTGCCACTCGATCTGCTATTCACTTTATGCATGCGCATACCCTATACTGTAGGCCCGCGAGGACCATCTGTCTGGCCCATGGTGAAAACTAATTGGGGAATCCTGGATTATGGCCTCTAGTTTGAAAGTATAGTTGGTATAATTGGGCAGCACGATTGACGGCTTCAGACGTTTGACACCCAGCAATGTGTGTTTTTGGTTTGTGTGTCTGACTCCTAACGGGTCTATGTGGTTTGTGTGTCTGACTCCTAACGGGTCTGTGTGGTTTGTGTGTCTGACTCCTAACGGGTCTATGTGGTTTGTGTGTCTGACTCCTAACGGGTCTGTGTGGTTTGTGTGTCTGACTCCTAACGGGTCTATGTGGTTTGTGTGTCTGACTCCTAACGGGTCTATGTGGTTTGTGTGTCTGACTCCTAACGGGTCTATGTGGTTTGTGTGTCTGACTCCTAACGGGTCTGTGTGGTTTGTGTGTCTGACTCCTAACCGGTCTATGTGGTTTGTGTGTCTGACTCCTAACCGGTCTCCAAATGAAAGGGAACAGGGTGTTATACAGTATAGTCCGGCAGCCGACAGGCTTCTTTTGTTTAAAGTGGGACATTTGGTATATAGTCTTTTTTATTGGCCTAAAGTATTGTCTATATACATTCATGAATCCACTTGCTGACCGGCTGTTAGTATTGGGCTTTTATTTTATTTTATTAACATCCTATGGCAGGCAAAATTGTAATTATTCTGAATCCATTCCAAGCATTAGTTTTGCACAAAAAACACTCACTCCTTGGGCTAAAAACAGCCATAGACGTCATGACAAATGTGATGAGGTCAGCACTTTTTGGGAAAGTGGCTATGGCTGTTTTTAGCCCAAGGAATGTATTTTGTGCAAAACGAATGCTTGGATTCAGAATCATGAAAACCCCCTATAGTTTGACATGTTACGTGCTACTTTTTTGCCTGCCATTTTTGCCTGCCATAGGATGTTAATGATAGGGTCACAAGAAACCCCTATAAAAAAATTGCCCAATATCAACAGCCAGTCTGCAAGTGGATTCACTAAATCTACAATTGATTTAGTCGACTAAAATGTATCTTGGCGGGCCTTATGCCGTCATAATGGCTGATTTTACACTTGCTGAAAATAGCCGATCTACAAGCTTAGCTTTTTTCAGCATGCGTGTAAAATGAAAGTGCAAAATGAAGGATCTCTTGTCCACTAGTCCCTTCCTAACACTAGTCTAGTTTTTATCTGTGGACAAAATTGTCAGTATATATAGTCTTAGTTTTAGTCATCAACTCATCATAGCTTAGTTTTCATTTAGTTTCCATTTAGTTTTTGTCTGTGGAAAAAGGTAGTCGATGAACATTCTTCATCATAGTTTTAGTCGACGAAAACAACACTGGTGTAACTAACTTCAGAGCTGTATTTAATGGTGACTCTGGGTGTCCTCCTCCTCGTGTATTTAATGGTGACTCTGGGTGTCCTCCTCGTGTATTTAATGGTGACTCTGGGTGTCCTCCTCCTCGTGTATTTAATGGTGACTCTGGGTGTCCTCCTGGTGTATTTAATGGTGACTCTGGGTGTCCTCCTGGTGTATTTAATGGTGACTCTGGGTGTCCTCCTCCTCGTGTATTTAATGGTGACTCTGGGTGTCCTCCTCGTGTATTTAATGGTGACTCTGGGTGTCCTCCTCCTCGTGTATTTAATGGTGACTCTGGGTGTCCTCCTGGTGTATTTAATGGTGACTCTGGGTGTCCTCCTGGTGTATTTAATGGTGACTCTGGGTGTCCTCCTCCTCGTGTATTTAATGGTGACTCTGGGTGTCCTCCTCCTGGTGTATTTAATGGTGACTCTGGGTGTCCTCCTGGTGTATTTAATGGTGACTCTGGGTGTCCTCCTCCTGGTGTATTTAATGGTGACTCTGGGTGTCCTCCTGGTGTATTTAATGGTGACTCTGGGTGTCCTCCTCATGGTGTATTTAATGGTGACTCTGGGTGTCCTCCTGGTGTATTTAATGGTGACTCTGGGTGTCCTCCTGGTGTATTTAATGGTGACTCTGGGTGTCCTCCTGGTGTATTTAATGGTGACTCTGGGTGTCCTCCTGGTGTATTTAATGGTGACTCTGGGTGTCCTCCTGGTGTATTTAATGGTGACTCTGGGTGTCCTCCTGGTGTATTTAATGGTGACTCTGGGTGTCCTCCTGGTGTATTTAATGGTGACTCTGGGTGTCCTCCTCCTGGTGTATTTAATGGTGACTCTGGGTGTCCTCCTGGTGTATTTAATGGTGACTCTGGGTGTCCTCCTCGTGTATTTAATGGTGACTCTGGGTGTCCTCCTCCTCGTGTATTTAATGGTGACTCTGGGCGTCATAATGGCTGATTTTACACTTGCTGAAAATAGCCGATCTACAAGCTTAGCTTTTTTCAGCATGCGTGTAAAATGAAAGTGCAAAATGAAGGATCTCTTGTCCACTAGTCCCTTTCTAACACTAGTCTAGTTTTTATCTGTGGACAAAATTGTCAGTATATATAGTCTTAGTTTTAGTCATCAACTCATCATAGCTTAGTTTTCATTTAGTTTCCATTTAGTTTTTGTCTGTGGAAAAAGGTAGTCGATGAACATTCTTCATCATAGTTTTAGTCGACGAAAACAACACTGGTGTAACTAACTTCAGAGCTGTATTTAATGGTGACTCTGGGTGTCCTCCTCCTCGTGTATTTAATGGTGACTCTGGGTGTCCTCCTGGTGTATTTAATGGTGACTCTGGGTGTCCTCCTGGTGTATTTAATGGTGACTCTGGGTGTCCTCCTCCTCGTGTATTTAATGGTGACTCTGGGTGTCCTCCTCCTGGTGTATTTAATGGTGACTCTGGGTGTCCTCCTGGTGTATTTAATGGTGACTCTGGGTGTCCTCCTCCTGGTGTATTTAATGGTGACTCTGGGTGTCCTCCTGGTGTATTTAATGGTGACTCTGGGTGTCCTCCTGGTGTATTTAATGGTGACTCTGGGTGTCCTCCTCGTGTATTTAATGGTGACTCTGGGTGTCCTCCTGGTGTATTTAATGGTGACTCTGGGTGTCCTCCTCCTGGTGTATTTAATGGTGACTCTGGGTGTCCTCCTGGTGTATTTAATGGTGACTCTGGGTGTCCTCCTGGTGTATTTAATGGTGACTCTGGGTGTCCTCCTGGTGTATTTAATGGTGACTCTGGGTGTCCTCCTGGTGTATTTAATGGTGACTCTGGGTGTCCTCCTGGTGTATTTAATGGTGACTCTGGGTGTCCTCCTGGTGTATTTAATGGTGACTCTGGGTGTCCTCCTTCTGGTGTATTTAATGGTGACTCTGGGTGTCCTCCTCCTCGTGTGCAGCCTGTCAGGATGCCCCAGAGCCTCCTTTGCCAAGAAGAAAGCTGCCAAGTTCCCTGGAGAGGACTTCCTGAACAACAAGTTCAGAGCTAGTGATGGTGAGTTGTGCGTGTGTGACTGCGTGCGTATGTGTGCACACGCGTATGTGTGCAGACGCGTGTGAGTGAGGTTTCCTTCATATTGTATTGTATTCTGTTGTGTTGTGTTGTGTTGTGTTGTGTTGTGTTGTGTTGTGTTGTATTGTGTTGTATTGTATTGTATTGTATTGTAATGCCTGCTCCCCCACCTGTGTAGTCCTGGATAACGACGAGGACATCAAGCAGCTCAACAGGGAGATCAACGACCTCAACGAGTCTAACAACGAGATGGAGGCGGACATGGTGAACCTGCAGACGCAGGTGTGTGTGTGTGTGTGTGCAGTGCACGCGTGTGTGTGTGTGTGTGTGTGTGTGTGTGTGCGTACGTGCGTGCGTGCATGTGTGTGTCACCTTCACATTTCATGTACCGATGATGTTGCTTTGATCCGTTTAACCTCCCAAACACACATTCTGGGATTGACCGTGAAATCACAAACTGCACGGAAGATGGAATGACACAGTTGACAGTGTTTTAACAACATGTTAAAACACAGAGTTTGCATGTTCTCCCCGTGTCCCCTAGGGAGGGTAGGTACCCTCACAAGAATCATGCAGTAATCCTGGTCTCTAAACTGCCTCCCCCTGGCCAGCCGGGGCGCCTGATGGAGGGGAAAGGATCTGGTCGGAATAACGTGTTCCTTCCACGCGTTACGTCCAACCAGGGAAACTCCCCCCTGTCAGGTGTAAAGGGGCAACTTGGACACTTGTGCATAGAAGGAAGCATGAGTTCAAGTCCGTTGCTCTCCCCAGGTTGGCGGAGGGTGTGTAGAGCCCAGGATCACATTAGATAATTGACACAGGGGTGAAAAATGGGTTACAAAATCGTGGGATAAATAAATAAAATCTCTGTTTAACTCTATGATGACCGCATACAATTAGGTATTTTTGCTTCTTGGCGTTGCTTATTTTTACTTCAACAAACAACGAGTAAAACAACACACTTCTTCCACCACTGACTGCTGCATCAGGGGTCATGTGGCCATGTTGGCGTGTGGTGGACATTTTCCTCAAAGTTCCATTTTTGCCACGGACATACAAAATGAGCGGACAATAATATTACCAGAAACATACAAATAGATGGCCCTGAATGACCATAACAGGAGGGAGGGCGAGATCCATTTGAGCCGACCGCGGCGGTCGGTAAGTCCGACGGGTCGGTTGGTAAGTCCGACGGGTCGTAGAGCCCTGCGCGGGAGTGATTTATTGATCCCACTCCCGCCCGCTCCCGTGGAATTTCAGCCCAGCCCCATTCCCTCCCGCGCCCGCAATGATTTTTTAATTTATTATTATTACTCACATTGCGCAGCAGCGCGCACATGCATGCTGGGTGGAGAGAGAGAGAGAGAGAGAGAGAGCGAGAGAGACTGCGTGTTAAAAACCCCATTGTGGGGAAAAGGAACTCGATCCACGCATGCACTTCTCAGAGTGATTAGCCTACTAATGATTGACGCTACCATGGTTTTACCTCAGTAAGACTATACCTAAACCTAACCCTAACCTTAACCTCAGTAAAACGATACCTAAACCTAACCTATGAACGATATAACCAGTAAAACTAACGCAGTGGCTGGGGGGCGTTTCCAAGAGCCCTGGCGACCGCTGCGTCGGACCACGGACCGACACGTCGGGCGGCTCAGATGGATTTCGCCCTTGCTGCATAACAGGTTCAAGGTGTTTATTGTCACACAGATGTACAGGTACAGCATTGTGAAAAACTGTATTGTGGTTGGATGATGCTCCACAATACACTTAAGTAAAACAGTAAATAAATAACGATGCTAAATCTAAAAGTTTTAAAAAGATTAAAATAACTCAGATCAGTATACAAGGCCGTAATACCATGGAAATGTTCAATGTTCATTTAAGCTTGTTAAGCAGTCTTACAGCCTGGGGAAGAAAACTGTTCTTCAGTCTGCTTGTGTTTTGATTTGGTTAGTTTGGAGTTGCAGGTCTGTAACTCTGAGTGTGTGTACAAATGGAACCAAATGATCCTTTCGAACCATTTGTACAAATAAAACATTTGAGAACCACTAGTACTAGTTGGACTCCTAATGTGCCACATAATCGTAGTAAATAATTTCCATACATATTCTGAAGAAAAGAGACTTGACATCCAGTAAGTGGGTGTTATGATCAAAATAAGAACATTATAATGGTGTGTAAACCAAGATCAAATCAAACAATTTTCCACGGACAAGGACAAGTCTTTGCCACGGACCTGTGCGTCATGTTGCTGACCCCTGACCCCTATGCTGCGTGTGTGCAGATCTGCTCCATGGAGAAGAACCTGAAGAACATCGAGCACGAGAACAAGATGATCGAAGAGCAGAACGAGCACCTGTTCATGGAGCTGTCGGGCCTGAGCCACGCCCTTATCCGCAGCCTGGCCAACATACGCCTTCCACACATGGTGAGTTCACAAGCACACACGCGCACGCGCACACACACACACACACACACACACACACACACACGCGCGTTAATGACCTCACGATCCGTGTTTTATACCATGCCATTCTCAGTCAAGATGGGTTTGTTCCTTCTTTGCGTCCTTCACAGCAGGAGCCTATCACGGAGCAGAACTTTGACAGCTACGTGAGCACGCTGACCGACATGTACACCAACAAAGACTGCTTCCAGAGCCCCGAGAACAAGGCTCTGCTGGAGAGCATCAACAAGGCGGTGAAGGGCATCAAGGTCTGACTGAGCCTTGATACGAGTAGGTGAGGGGGGCGGGGCGTTATGTCCAAAACACCACTATAGCAGGAGGTGGACGAGGAGGAGGAGGTGAGGGGGCGGGGGCGTTATGTCCAAAACACCACTATAGCAGGAGGTGGACGAGGAGGAGGAGGTGAGAGGCTGGGAAAACCGAAGGCGTCGAGAGACTCTACGGTTTGAAGAAAAGTTCAAATACAAAAACACAAAAAAATACAAAAAAAACAAAACAAATACATGTAAGGGCATTCAGGTTTTCTAAGAAAAGAATACAAAAAAACATGGCAAATTAAAACAACCTAGTTTTCAAACCCAGGGAAGCACTCTGTTTGAAGAAGAATCACAACAAAGTGACGATGAGGACCAAAACTCCCACGACATGCTGCTGCTGGGATTGGGACGAAAGAGGAAAACGTAGGAAACCAAATCCTTCAGCTGGAATGAAATGAAGAAGAATGATACTATTTATCTTAGGGTTTTTTAATTTATTATTTTTTTCAGTTCTATTATGTTTACCTGTCACTTTGTTTTTGTCCTGAACTATTTTTATTTTATTTTTATTTATTATTTTTTTTGGGGGGGGGGGGATATCACCGTTGCCCAACTTTGCGCTTTAGTTTGGCTAAGACGAGAACCAGGCATTTGTTAATAGGACCTACAGTACGCCAGAAGACAGTTTGGTGATATTCCTTGAGTTTACCGTCTCATCCTGGCCCAAAGGAGAAGCTTGCAGACTGCATGCTGTCTGGCAGGTATAGCGGCCGGCTAGTCAACAACAGAACAGGTAGCGGCCGGCTAGCCAACAACAGAACAGGTAGCGGCCGCGGCTAGCCAACAACAGAACAGGTAGCGGCCGGCTAGCCAACAACAGAACAGATCGAGTGGCAATGCAGGCAGGTGACCGTGAGTGACCCATCACACATGCCAGCGATACTGGAGAATACACTGAACTACTGTATGTGTCTACATGTGTCGGCTTTGTGTTATTAAAATGGTGGCTGGGGGGGTCAACGAGCAAGGTCACCAAGGTCACACTGCTCCAGTGTCTTGAAGTCGACTGGAAAGGTGACACACAGACATTACTGGTTTCCTGGAGGCTGGTATGTATTTATTTTTAATGGGACATAGTGTCATGTTTGCAGGGCGGCGGATAAAGTATTTTTTTTTCTTTCTTTATTATTATTATTTTTTTTACATTTCCTTTCAACCTGAAACGAAATAATAGTAATAGTGTGCACATGTTCCAATTCCAGTTAATCATATCAATAGTATTTATCAACATAGAATTTGCACTTAATTTCAATTGATAGTTTTGTGGTATGAATAATTATTGTTATATATTGATTATTTAAGATTTGTGAGACTCTTTTCAATTCGTAATTTATTGCCATTTATGTTATCACTGTTTGTTTGTTTATTTATTTATTTTAATTGATCTTATTTATTGACTTTTGTTTGGTGAAGCAAACCATGCATCTCTACCAATAATATCCATGATGGTCAAAGTGATTTCAGGTCAATATTTAAAAAAAGCTATATAGATAATAGACCACACTTATTTTCCTTTGAATACTTTTTGAAAACATTTTTAAGTGCAGATATTTTATAACCGACAAAGTTTTGATAATTTTATAAAAAGGTTTTGTTTTGTTGTTGTTAACAACTTACTGATGTTTTTTGGCCTTTTGTTTATGACCTTTCCGTTAACGGTATACATTCAAAAACCCACTGCTGATTAAAAACAAAAAAAAGAAAGAATAATAGTAATAATAATGAAATATGTATTTATTATTTATTTAATATGAAAGAAATTAACTGTGATAATGGCTGTATATTTATTTTGTTATTTATGTGCGTGACGTGACACCGAGTCCTGAGTAGTCTTTACCACGAAAACAGAGAAAATAATCCATAGCTAATATTTCAAAAAACAAAAAGACACACCAATACAAAAAACTGTTTGATTACTTTAGGCTTATAGACAATACCAGCAACCTTCCCCCCGAGCGGAAGAGAGCGGCTGGGTGGTTGGGAGGGTGGGGTCGGACGGGGGGCTGTTAAAAAGCAAAATAACCAACAAAAGCAATCACTGTTCGTGTTGGTATATCTGGTCTCTTATCCGTCTGCCATCTTGTGTGTGCTCTTGTCAGGTATACATAAACGATATACAGAGAAAATGGAAATGACGACGTGTGTTGAAAACGCTATACCTCTCCCAAGCGCTTTGTAGCGGCCAGCACTGGCTCATATCCCTCAAAACGTGTGTAATAATGTACCATATAAGATGTTGTAGTAAGTAATGCCTTTCGACGAGTTACATCTACTGTACGTCTCTTCTCGATTTTGTGTTCTTTTTTAGTTCCAGAGCAAATGATATACGTCGTATGGAGAGCTTTATTCCAAGGTACTGTATGGGTCGATATGCAGTGGTTCCCTGGAGGTACTGTATGGGTCGATATGCAGTGGTTCCCTGGAGGTACTGTGTATGGGTCGATATGCAGTGGTTCCCTGGAGGTACTGTGTATGGGTCGATATGCAGTGGTTCCCTGGAGGTACTGTGTATGGGTCGATATGCAGTGGTTCCCTGGAGGTACTGTGTATGGGTCGATATGCAGTGGTTCCCTGGAGGTACTGTGTATGGGTCGATATGCAGTGGTTCCCTGGAGGTACTGTGTATGGGTCGATATGCAGTGGTTCCCTGGAGGTACTGTGTATGGGTCGATATGCAGTGGTTCCCTGGAGGTACTGTGTATGGGTCGATATATGCAGTGGTTCCCTGGAGGTACTGTGTATGGGTCGATATATGCAGTGGTTCCCAAACATTTTAGCTCCAGACCCAAAAATAGACTTTTGATGTCTATACCCTGGACCCAAACCAGTGGAAATATTAGATCTACAACCTCACGTCACGTGTCACAACAACGTGTTGTTGAGCTTGTTGATCTGCTATAGTTTCACTATACTTCTTAAAACGTTTCTTCTTCTTTTTTTATTTATGGATTTTCTTTATTTTTTTTCTAAATCTTGTGAAATAATCATAATAATAAAAAGATTGTAGGAAACAAACAAACAAAAAAGGGATATTTACCTGCGACCCATAAAAATGGATCTGCGACCCAAAAAAGGGTCCCGATCCATTGTTTGGGGAAACACTGGTTTATAACCAGATTTATGCCCTGTCATACAACGACGGTGCATACATTAAAAACACAGTCAGACACACATATCCAGCCCTCAAGGATAGGATGGCCTCCTTTGACAACTTATATCAGATAAGCATATACACCCTTGTAGCCTTACTCTAGATTTTAATTTTTTGATGCACAAAGTGCCACTAAAAAATAAATAAAAAATAAGAACCCTTCACTTTCTTTCCTAATTCTTCGCATTGTATAACATGTCTGGTCCCATGAGGAAGACCATGGCATCAAGAGAGTGGTGATTGTTTCAAATGCCTTTATTTCTCTGCCAAGATGGCCATAAGTACACTCTATATACATTCTGTATAAATAGAATTTAAAGATGCTATATATATGAATATAAACATACATATATTTTTCCAGTGTAATTGTTGACTTGCTCTTCTTCTTCTCTTGTATTGGCTTATCGGAGGATCCCTAGCTGTGTAGAAGAGATGTTGAGATTTGTTATCCAACAGGAGGCAGTTAATTACACCCTATGTAATAATATCTCTACGACCTGCGCAACTGTGGCTTCAGACATACCCGTTCAGTCGAGCTAAAGGCTAAAGTAGGCATCATTTGAAGATACAGTACAATATCCTGGGAGTGTTTTCTTGTTAAGGTTTCATTTATATGCGTTTCTTTCTGGGGGTTTTAGTTTGTCCTTGAGGCAGAAAAACCTCTACTGTATGTTGTACCTTCTACTACTGCTGAACCAGAAGGAGAAAAAAATGGACTGTCATTTTGAAAACTTAGATGGTTTGGCTCTTTGTTCCCAAGTGTCATGTGAGTTCATGTACAGTAAATGATGATGATAATGATGATGATGACTCTTAATAATGTTCTGCACATAGTGTACTGCTATACATTGTGCAGGTATTGTATCGTTATGTTGGGGCTGGCTCGATGTTGAACCTTAAAAGCAAGCAAATAGGAAAACTGTTCTAAGTGTGAGTGTGACACCTGCCTTTGAGTGAGTGGTTGCAGCTACTGTGGTGTAAAGTACCATATCTCTGTGTGTAACTCTGATGTCAAAGGCATGTGGTTTTAAATGTGCTTTTTAGCCAATGTAGAATGAAACTCCTTTTGTGCACTTTCTGAAAGACAAAAAAATAACCCATTGAAAAATGCCAGCATTTGGGTCTCGACTTGTACGAAACCAGAGAGACCGTGTGGCCAATAGCAGATGACATTTTATTCATCCCCCAGCAGAATGGAGGGCTACAGATAAATGCATTGTTTCGCCAGTATGTTGATGTTCAATGTAAAAAAAGAAACGCCCTGTACATTATCTGGATGTTGAAAAAAAAAAGGCTTTTCGGGGGCTTCACTTTTGATTAACTCTGTGTGTCAGAGCTTACATACTAGGCCTACATAGATAGATAGCGAGCGATGCTTTCCTTTCCAAACATAAAAGCCCCTTTTGTTTTATAGCAAACCAAAATAGATTGATGGGAAGTAAAGTTTGGTTCTCAGGTGATCATGGAGAGCTGCAGAAAAGGCCAGCTAGTCAACTTAGGCTAGAGGCGATCATTGAGCTCTCATGTGAGATGAGAAGTTGAACGTGGGAGTTGGAGATTGATTCGCCAGGCTGCATCATCTCCATCCTAGTTTTAGGAGGAGGCGTTTTGTTGCATAAACAAAGTGTGTCCATCACTCAAATGAATGTCAAAGCCATTTTCTTTTTTCTTTTTTAATGACTTCTATCTCGCCACCAATCCCCAAACCACTGGTCTTGTGTAAACCTTTCCCAAGGAAGGGTCCTTTTGATGCATTTCATTTAAAAATGTAACATTATTCTTCCTCTCTTGAAATGCACGAGATTACTAATCCCCACCCCCCCCCCCCCCGAGATAATTTAGACTGTGAATATTCTACTACCCTATTTGATATGGCATGACCTCCTTTTAAACTGCTTGATAAAACTGTCTATACTGAGGTATGAGAGACCGTGAAAACATAACCTCCCCCTCCCCTCCCCAAAAAACCTAAAAAACATGTGTGAGAAAATGAATAGGCCTACAGCCTGTGGTTGATTCCATGCCCACGCACGAGCTTATGCTCATTTAAGCCTGATTCGTACTCCGTTGAACAACATCGCCTAGCAGACCTATAAACTCACAATACATCGTGTACACACAACACATTTTGTGAGCTCGTAATTCAGCTATTTTCTGCTTGCAATGGAGCCTAAATTAGGCATTATAGTACTGAGTGATGGAACACTAGCGAGGAGTTCTATTGAAGAGTATCGAAACTTCCCAAAGGCATCCCAAGTTCAAGTGGAACATCCATTAATTTGGCATTGTGATTCGTTTGGGTCGGGCCGAGTCAAACCCACCGAATTCTATTTCATCTGTTTTTGGTTATTTATATTTGAACAGAGGGAGGCACACCCTAGCACCCTAGACCCTAAACCCTAGCACCCTAGTCTCACTTCAATTTAAAATCTTTTTTGTGGAGGCTCGAGATAAACATATAGTCACCTTTAAACACACGCACGCACGCACGTACGCACGCACGCACAGAAAAGGAATGTCTGGTAAAGCGGCACTTTCCACCAGGCTAACCAAAAAACAAAAGTCTCCCTCGCCTTCCCACCAACAACACACCCATGATCCCCACCCCCGTTAGCTTCTGCCATCCCAAGCTACAGTATATGTGGTCTTATCATTGTGTGCCTTTCTCGATCCTCTCATTTCAGGCTAAGTTATGTTTACACTTAGCAGACCATGGTTCAAATCCTGCTTAAAAATAACTACAACACAAAACAATTGGTATGGGGGGGGGGGGGGGGGTAACTAATATAGGGTACATTAAAGACATTTGTCTCTTATAGACAGGTTGGGGGGGGGGGGGGGGGTTGTTATCACTATTGTCATGGTGACATTATCATTTTTGCTACAAAGACGCTGAGGTGTTGTTACGGTAAATAAACTGTGATCTTCTCATTCTGTCGATTCAGGTATACTCCCCCCCCCCCCCCCCCCCCCAATACCGCGTGGACAGTTTCTGTTTCTGTTTACGACCGACATGCTCCATAATCCTAGATAATGCATCAGTGTGCAGGGCATTATTTTGAACCAAGTGGAAGTCTCTGTACATATTTGTATTAAGAAGAAAACAGTGTTATTGTTGTTGTATTGAAGACAAAGTTGAAACATGATACAAAAAAATAAAAAATAAAAAATAAATAGTAGAGTTTGTGACAAAAATTACAAAAAAATGTAATACAAAAATCCATAGTCAAGACTTGTCCTGCTGAACACATTTTTACAGAGATGAACTATTTTTACTGGTGATTTTGTAGGCATTGATATCGATATCCTTTTGAAAAATAGTACAAATACTTCCAATATGTACTTAAGCACTTCCACAACGATAGATTGTATGGTGTTTCTTTTTGTCACTTTTGTAGAGGTGTCGGTTCCTTTGCTACAAACTGTACTGCACCGCTTTTGTAAAGCAGGACAAGTCTTGGCTGTGTGTATCCTCAATGGTCTGTTGTTTATTTTCTTTTTTTCCCTTCTTTATTTTTTATTTTTTGGGGGGAATTAAATTGCTGTAGATGGCGGCCATTTTTTTCGTGACCGTGTGTTTGTGTACTCGTGTACATGTTTTCCCCTGTTTCTGTGTCAGTGTTATATGAAGCAGAGAAGTGATGTCAGTTATTGTGGGGGTTCCAACCATTTTAAATGTTCTCTATGACTAAAAAAACACGAATAAAGAATAATAGACAAGTGTGTCTCGGTCTGTATGTACCATTAAGTGTGTGTTTGTGTTTGTGTGTGCGTGCGTGTGTGCGCGTGCATTTGCGTGTGCGCGTGCTCATGTGTGTGCGTGCACGTGTGTGCGTGTGCATGTATTTGTGCGTGTGCGTGCATGTATTTGAGCGTGTGCACGTGCGTGTGCACATGTGTGTGACTGTGTGTGCGTGCATGTGTGCGTGTTATTGTGTGTGCTTGTGCACGTGAGTGCGCATGCGTGCGTGTAGCCCAAATGTTCCCTATATTATGTGGTCTGTAGGCCTACTCCCATGGTCTCGCGAGAATGACGGTTGGGAGGCAGAGTCCATACTGTAAGTGCATACAGTATGCTATATATAGCTTGCCTGAATGGCCACACTGTCAGATGGAATATCTCTGAACAAAATGGGCACTTCAATGTACTGCTAACATACAGTAGGCCTACATGCACTGTAGCTTTTATAGTTGAACAGTGCTGCCATCTGCTGGTCCATTTATTGTCTACAAGCAGCCCCCATTCCAGGGGCTTCATCATTAACCATGTTCAATTATGTATTACTATTCATTTCATGGGTAATAGGTAATGAACTTGTAGCACTGCCACATAATATTCATTAAGGATTTATTTTAAAGTGTCAATTAAAAGAGCATGGCTTAAAATATTAATTGAACACTATATCCATCCTTATGTGTAATGTCCTATTTTCTTTGAGAAGTATCTGTTTGTGTTTGTTTATGTTTTGGAGGGTCAATGTCGGGAGGAGTTTGATTGATTGACAGGCCGTGACGCTTCCGTGATTTAAACACACGGAAGTCGCCGGCTCTAGAGACTTGTGGGGACAGAGACACAAACGAGCAGGGAGTCCACGTGAGACCTGATCGCGTTTGCAGTGTAAACTAATATAGCCAAGGCCACCAACTCACCGTTGACAGGAGTAACCCGGCCGGGAACCGTCATCTGCTCCGGTGAGAGTTTCGTTTGTCTGACTGTTTGTATCCAGTGAGGAGTACTGCTAGTCCGTTTGGAGGACCGTGGATCTACTGTTGGATTTGTTTACGTTCGGGGATCTCTACGTTTGGATTAACTTTATTATTTCGGGTTGGAGCGTGAAGGAGACGTGTGGATGTTTCATGGAACGATACGAGCAATAACAATATAGTGAGCGTGCGTGCGTGCGTGAGAGGCCCGGTGTAAATCCACACAGCTGATCCATTCACTCTGACGGACCAATGACCGACGGTCTAGAACCGGATACAGCAGGCAGGGCTTATGATTTAAAATGGAGCCGCGCGGGGCATAGCAGTGTTTGGGGCGTTGCTGCTGAGAGGTAAGTTTTGTTTGAGAACCGCATGGTTGTTAGCCAACATTTAAACTCTGTTATTGTTTAAACATTAGTGTTGTTATGACTGTTGGTTGTTTATTGTGACTCTAAAAGGACAACAATATGAGGAATGTGTTGGTACTTTTTGAGACACAAACAAACATGTACTGAAGTACTGTGGACAATGTATTCTATTATTTGGACACTATTTATTTATTTGACCGGGACAAAGCTCATTAATCAACATGTCAGTTTTCACATCAATGTAAATGGGCCAGAGTTAGCCAAAGCTACATTTCATCTGTAGTCCCTGGGCAGGCTCTTAAAAAAGGACTAGTTATTTTGTAGATTTGGATTATTAAAAGAATATATCCTTTTGGCTACATTGCAATTTACCACCCGGGCTACAACTACATTTTGGCCATTTGGAATCTCACAATGCACTGTGATGCAATGCATTGTGAGATTGTAGATCTGCCATTTTCAGATTGTCTTTCAAACATTTGAAATGTCCATTCTGTGTAATGAGTAGGCTACATTTGGTCATTTTTAAGTACATTTTTATGCCATACCCTTTTACTTTAATGCCTGGTAACGCAAGTTGTAACTGTGGCTCAGACACATTCATAAGATTAAACTAAATGTCTCTCTGCTGGATGGAAAACTCAAATGTACAAACTTCTCAGAATTCAAAAGTAGTAGTAGAAACTTCATTTCAACTTTAAAGGGCCACTTCACCCCTTTTTCAACCAGTTCTTATATGAATGATTTTTGAGACACACTTTCCTGGGGGTTTTATGTGTTTTTAGATATTTTAGTATTTCAAAGTGTCCATGGACTCCATGATGTCATGGACACCGGGCTCACTGCCTTCCTGAACTACAATTCCCACAATGCTTTGGGCTCCTCCTTGTGGATAGGGGGAGGGCTGTCTTACTGAGACAACATTAGTGAGCCCAGTGTCCATGACATCATGGACTCTTTGAAATACTAAAATAAAACCCCAGGAAAGTGTTTTTTGTCTCTCAAACATCATTCAAATAAGATCTGCTTGCAAAAGAAAAATGCAAGAATTTCCTAAAGATGTCAGTGACTGTTATGACTTCCAAAATGTCATCCTGTAGGCCGACAACTAATTTTCTTTTCCCCTGCCATTTCAGAAAGTGAAGCTGACTGGAGGTGTGGACTCTATGCTGTTGCCACTGCTGGGTGAACTATGCTGTTGCCACTGCTGGGTGGACTCTATGCTGTTGCCACTGCTGGGTGGACTCTATGCTGTTGCCACTGCTGGCTGCTGTTATCAGTGAAGGTTAGTTAACCGTCTGATTCCTGCTGCTTGTTTAAGTGGGCTACATGCTGCCATACCGTAGGTTGTCTATCGTGCCATGTATAGTGTCACTTAATTTGTGTGTATAATGCCAGTCCACATCACCGTAATGTGATGATTGTGGAGGCATGTGATTTATTTATCGTAACATAATTTACGGGTAAAGTCTGTCCACATCCACATCACATATGTTTGTTCTCTTGTGTCTCCATTCTCTTCTCTATTCTTTGGATTTAATAAAGTTATTTATTTTGTTGTCATAGTTTTTAATCGCATTTTGCTTTATTTTATTTAAGTAATGTCTTTCTTCTTGCCTATCTATTGCCCTAGTTCTTCACTAGTGTTTTATGTGATGTGGAGGTGTGTGCTTTATGTCTTGTGTCATTATGGTAGCATGTAGCCCCTTAACACTGTGTTTACAGCTTACTATGCTGTAGGTCTGTAAACTAACAAGAGGAAGCAAATGATGGCCGCTGTGTCATTTGCTTCCTTGGTTGGTGTGTGTGTGTTTTGTTTAGTGCTGATATTGAAGGTAAGTGAGTGTAGTTTATTATCCTTGACTGTTGTGCAGAAACCTTGTATCTCCATAGTTCAACCTTTAGTAAATTAATTTCCTTACTTGTTACAGTGTCACCCACAAGTAGCAAATGGCCAATCTCATGAGGCAAAGATAATCCATTATTGAATATTGTAATATGTAGTATTCTGTTTTTCTAATGTATCAAACCAGTGAAGTATCAGCAAGAGCTTGTGACTAAATAATAACATTGGAACACAGATTATTATATTAATAATATTGGATCACAGTTGTTTTGGTCCATAAAAGTAACCGTTTTGGACATACAAGGTTTCTACCCAACCTTCATCTTTTCTCTTCTTCTTTGCTTTAATAAAGTTATTTTCTTTGTGGTCTCAGAGTTTTTAATCGCATTTTGCTTTATTGTATTGTAATTTCTTTCTTTCTTGCCCATCTATGACACTAGTTCTTCACTAGTGTATGTGTGACTTGGGTCATACTCATGTCTTGCATGCAGTTTCTCATTTGGAGCTGTTTCATGTAATTTACCAGTAAAGCGTCAACACGTCAGTTCACATCAGATATGAACACAGGCCTGGTATGTGATGTGCATTCATGTGTTTTTTAAAGGTGATATTTCACAGCAATTGCGGATAGCTCGTCAATCACGTCTGTTGGCATTGCGCCATACGAATTGTGTTTATTGCTGTTGTATGTTGTGTACTAATGTTCATAATATTGCTGACAAATACTGGGGCGCAAAGAATGCTGCTACCTCGTATAATTTATGTCAATCGTCCACAAATGGCATAAATTGTACAGTCTTGCCCCATGTTTCTTACATGGGACAACTAGTTAGAAAAATACTTGCGCCACGAAAACCTAAAGGCCAACTGCTTGGGCAGAGACCAAGAAAATCAATTTTGTTCATGTTCATAAAGTGCTCGAAGTGCTTAAAGTGAAAAGTGCAGCAGCAAACATCTAGGTCATAAGACCATTGTTGGTGCTATATTATCAGATCTAATTTGTGAGTAAAGCTTCATTACGTAAGCCCACATCACCTATAAACACAGGCCCGGTATGTGATGTGTGTTTATGTCTTGTCTCATTTCACATTTGTGAGTAAGGCTTCATCATGTCATCCCACATCACATAATGAACAATAGGGTTAGGGTAGGTATGTGATGTTGGTTGATGTGATGTATGTCTTATAATGTGCAAGCTTCATTGTGTCAGTTCACATCACATTATGTTGTGTGTATTGATGTTATTTATTTATGCTGCCATTTGCAGCTAAAACTTCATCCATGCCAGTCAGTAGGCGAGGCAATGACGATGGGCCTATGACCCAAACGTTTTCTGCTGCACGTTTCACTTCTAGCACTTTTCAGCACTTTATGAGCATGACCAAATAAGATATTCTTAGTTTATGTCTGAGGAGTTTTCTTTAAGGTATTTGTGGAGTGAGTCTTCTGGTTCAATTGTATAAAGACATGATCATGGCTATCATTTATAGTCATGATTCAAATTGCCTATCTTTTTTTTTTTTATTATCTTGCTGCAGAAGTACGTTTAAAACATAATTTGCAAAATTAAAACTAATGACTGATTTTGGACCTGTAAATTATAAAACAAAAACTAAGGCACTGGTGTGGTACTCCTGGTTTACCAGAACGGGGTTCAACTCCCTGCGGTGCCCTCAATTTGTTGTATTTACATGGTTCATTTTCTGCCTTTTCATAGATGATAACCCCCAGGTTCTTTACCGTTTGTACTCCCTACAGTTGTGTCACAAGTCTATTTAGGGACCAAGATTTCTGATCACCCCATCTGATCGTGACAACCTAGAGGGCAATGCCGACGCGAAGCCCACAACCATTTGGCAATGGGTGGCGCTATAGCACTCAACTGAAAATTCAAACTTTAAAGGGGCATAGCTCATGAACCGCTTGACCGATACGCTTATTGAGTACCCGTTATCAATAAGCTTTGGGCTTGTTATTGAGCATAGTGGCCCAGTCATGTTTAACCCATTCTGGGCGGGAACCCATTTTGGTGTTGGCATCATGTTATGCTTTAGCTATTGAAAAATAGCAGACTTACAAGCTCATAGCACGCTACGAGCTTGTAGGTCTGCTATTTTTTGAAAAATAACTACTGACATTTTTAGAATCTGATCTCGGGTCAGAATGGGTTAATCAGACCAGTGTGTGTCCAGCGGAAACCTCGTATGAATCTGATCTCAGGTCAGAATGGGTTAAATAACCAAGACGAGAGGCGATAAATAAATGCCATCCAGCGCTGTCCGGGTAAACGCAATTACGCTTTTAACCCATTCTGACCATGTTTTTTGAAAAAATAAGTTCTCCTCGTTTCTCATTTTGGACCATGGGCTATAGCCCATATCGTACGGCATACTATAGCACGCCGTTTTTCATCATTTTTGAGGATTTGAAAAAAATGAAAAAAACGATGGGTTAGCCCATGTTTTTTGAAAAAAAAAGTTCTCCTCGTTTCTCATTTTGGACCATGGGCTATAGCCCATATCGTACGGCATATTATAGCGTGCCGTTTTTCATCATTTTTGAGGATTTGAAAAAAATGACGAAATGACAAAAACGAAGGGTTATAGCCCATGTTTTTTGAAATTTTGAAAAAAAAAAGTTAGCCTCGTTTCTCATCATTTTGGACCGTGGGCTATAGCCCATATCGTACGGCATACTATAGCGCGCCGTTTTTCATCATTTTTGAGGATTTGAAAAAAATGACGAAATGACAAAAACGATGGGTTATAGCCCATGTTTTTTGAAATTTTGAAAAAAAAAGTTAGCCTCGTTTCTCATCATTTTGGACCGTGGGCTATAGCCCATATCGTACGGCATACTATAGCGCGCAGTTTTTCATCATTTTTGAAGATTTGAAAAAAGACGAAATGACAAACGATGGGTTATAGCCCATGTTTTTTGAAATTTTGGAAAAAAAAGTTATCCTCGTTTCTCATCATTTTGGACCATGGGCTATAACCCATATCGTACGGCATACTATAGCGCGCCGTTTTTCATCATTTTTGAGGATTTGAAAAAAATGAAAAAATGACAAACGATGGGTTATAGCCCATGTTTTTTGAAATTTTGAAAAAAAAAGTTAGCCTCGTTTCTCATCATTTTGGACCGTGGGCTATAGCCCATATCGTACGGCATACTATAGCGCGCAGTTTTTCATCATTTTTGAGGATTTAAAAAAAATGACGAAATGACAAAAACGATGGGTTATAGCCCATGTTTTTTGAAATTTTGAAAAAAAAAGTTAGCCTCGTTTCTCATCATTTTGGACCATGGGCTATAGCCCATATCGTACGGCATACTATAGCGCGCCGTTTTTCATTTTTGAGGATTTGAAAAAAATGACGAAATGACAAAAACGATGGGTTATAGCCCATGTTTTTTGAAATTTTGAAAAAAAAAGTTAGCCTCGTTTCTCATCATTTTGGACCGTGGGCTATAGCCCATAGCGTACGGCATACTATAGCGCGCAGTTTTTCATCATTTTTGAAGATTTGAAAAAAATTACGAAATGACAAAAACGATGGGTTATAGCCCATGTTTTTTGAAATTTTGAAAAAAAAAGTTATCCTCGTTTCTAATCATTTTGGACCATGGGCTATAACCCATATCGTACGGCATACTATAGCGCGCCGTCTTTCATCATTTTTGAGGATTTGAAAAAAATGAAAAAATGACAAAAACGATGGGTTATAGCCCATGTTTTTTGAAATTTTGAAAAAAGAAGTTAGCCTCGTTTCTCATCATTTTGGACCGTGGGCTATAGCCCATATCGTACGGCATACTATAGCGCGCAGTTTTTCATCATTTTTGAGGATTTGAAAAAAATGACGAAATGACAAAAACGATGGGTTATAGCCCATGTTTTTTGAAATTTTGAAAAAAAAAGTTAGCCTCGTTTCTCATCATTTTGGACCGTGGGCTATAGCCCATATCGTACGGCATACTATAGCTCGCAGTTTTTCATCATTTTTGAAGATTTGAAAAAAATGACGAAATGACAAAAACGATGGGTTATAGCCCATGTTTTTTGAAATTTTGAAAAAAAAAGTTATCCTCGCTTCTCATCATTTTGGACCATGGGCTATAGCCCATATCGTACGGCATACTATAGCGCGCCGTTTTTCATCATTTTTGAAGATTTGAAAAAAATTGACGAAATGACAAAAACGATGGGTTATAGCCCATGTTTTTTGAAATTTTGAAAAAAAAAGTTATCCTCGTTTCTCATCATTTTGGACCATGGGCTATAGCCCATATCGTACGGCATACTATAGCGCGCCATTTTTCATTTTTGAGGATTTGAAAAAAATGACGAAATGACAAAAACGATGGGTTATAGCCAGTGTTGGGGAAGTTACTTTGAAAGCGTAGCTTGTAAAGCTACAAGTAGCTCACCATGGCAGTAGCTTGATCAAGCTACATAGCTACCCCTGGAGAAATGTAGCTTGAAAAGCTACAGCTACATAGGAAAAGTAGCTCAGCTACTTTTTATTTTTCAGCGTTAAATTGAGAATGTACATGCGGGAGACCCCTCCTCCCCTCTGGGAGACCCCCCCACCCTGCTCCCCTCTGGGAGACCCCTCCTCCCCTCTGGGAGACCCCCCCACCCTGCTCCCCTCTGGGAGACCCCTCCTCACCCTGCTCCCCTCTGGGAGACCCCCCCACCCTGCTCCCCTCTGGGAGACCCCTTCTCCCCTCTGGGAGACCCCTGCTCCCCTCTGGGAGACCCCTGCTCCTCTCTGGGAGACCCCTCCCACCCTGTGATACCAGGGCCAATCAGAGGCCAATTAGAGGCAGCTGCTGGCTTGTCAAGTGCTGACATGCCCTCAAAGCAATCAGAAAAAGGAACAGTCCTTTATTTTTCAAAGGGGGTTCTAGTACAAGAATTAACACAGCAACCAATGGTCAAAATTAATATATTTATTTCATGTTATTGCCCAAAATTGTAGCTTGTAACTTGAGTAGCTAAGCTACAAAAAATGACCCAAAAAGTAGCTGAGCTACTTGACGAGGTACACCAATATGAATGTAGCTAAGCTACCACAAGCTACAGCAAAATGTAGCTAAGCTACGTAGCTCAGCTACATGTAGCTTAATACTCCCCAACACTGGTTATAGCCCATGTTTTTTGAAATTTTGAAAAAAAAAGTTAGCCTCGTTTCTCATCATTTTGGACCGTGGGCTATAGCCCATAGCGTACGGCATACTATAGCGCGCCGTTTTTCATCATTTTTGAAGATTTGAAAAAAATGACGAAATGACAAAAACGATGGGTTATAGCCCATGTTTTTTGAAATTTTGAAAAAAAACGTTAGCCTCGTTTCTCATCATTTTGGACCGTGGGCTATAGCCCATATCGTACGGCATACTATAGCGCGCAGTTTTTCATCATTTTTGAGGATTTGAAAAAAATGACGAAATGACAAAAACGATGGGTTATAGCCCATGTTTTTTGAAATTTTGAAAAAAAAAGTTAGCCTCGTTTCTCATCATTTTGGACCGTGGGCTATAGCCCATATCGTACGGCATACTATAGCTCGCAGTTTTTCATCATTTTTGAAGATTTGAAAAAAATGACGAAATGACAAAAACGATGGGTTATAGCCCATGTTTTTTGAAATTTTGAAAAAAAAAGTTATCCTCGTTTCTCATCATTTTGGACCATGGGCTATAGCCCATATCGTACGGCATACTATAGCGCGCCGTTTTTCATCATTTTTGAAGATTTGAAAAAAATTGACGAAATGACAAAAACGATGGGTTATAGCCCATGTTTTTTGAAATTAAAAAAAAAAAAGTTATCCTCGTTTCTCATCATTTTGGACCATGGGCTATAACCCATATCGTACGGCATACTATAGCGCGCAGTTTTTCATCATTTTTGAGGATTTGAAAAAAATGAAAAAATGACAAAAACGATGGGTTATAGCCCATGTTTTTTGAAATTTTGAAAAAAAAAAGTTAGCCTCGTTTCTCATCATTTTGGACCGTGGGCTATAGCCCATATCGTACGGCATACTATAGCGCGCCGTTTTTCATCATTTTTGAGGATTTGAAAAAAATGAAAAAATGACAAAAACGATGGGTTATAGCCCATGTTTTTTGAAATTTTGAAAAAAAATGTTAGCCTCGTTTCTCATCATTTTGGACCGTGGGCTATAGCCCATATCGTACGGCATACTATAGCGCGCAGTTTTTCATCATTTTTGAGGATTTGAAAAAAATGACGAAATGACAAAAACGATGGGTTATAGGCCATGTTTTTTGAAATTTTGAAAAAAAAAGTTAGCCTCGTTTCTCATCATTTTGGACCGTGGGCTATAGCCCATATCGTACGGCATACTATAGCGCGCCGTTTTTCATCATTTTTGAGGATTTGAAAAAAATGAAAAAATGACAAAAACGATGGGTTATAGCCCATGTTTTTTGAAATTTTGAAAAAAAAAGTTAGCCTCGTTTCTCATCATTTTGGACCGTGGGCTATAGCCCATATCGTACGGCATACTATAGCGCGCAGTTTTTCATCATTTTTGAGGATTTGAAAAAAATGACGAAATGACAAAAACGATGGGTTATAGCCCATGTTTTTTGAAATTTTGAAAAAAAAAGTTAGCCTCGTTTCTCATCATTTTGGACCGTGGGCTATAGCCCATATCGTACGGCATACTATAGCGCGCCGTTTTTCATCATTTTTGAGGATTTGAAAAAAATGAAAAAATGACAAAAACGATGGGTTATAGCCCATGTTTTTTGAAATTTTGAAAAAAAAAGTTAGCCTCGTTTCTCATCATTTTGGACCGTGGGCTATAGCCCATATCGTACGGCATACTATAGCGCGCAGTTTTTCATCATTTTTGAGGATTTGAAAAAAATGACGAAATGACAAAAACGATGGGTTATAGCCCATGTTTTTTGAAATTTTGAAAAAAAAAGTTAGCCTCGTTTCTCATCATTTTGGACCGTGGGCTATAGCCCATATCGTACGGCATACTATAGCGCGCCGTTTTTCATCATTTTTGAGGATTTGAAAAAAATGAAAAAATGACAAAAACGATGGGTTATAGCCCATGTTTTTTGAAATTTTGAAAAAAAAAGTTAGCCTCGTTTCTCATCATTTTGGACCGTGGGCTATAGCCCATATCGTACGGCATACTATAGCGCGCAGTTTTTCATCATTTTTGAGGATTTGAAAAAAATGACGAAATGACAAAAACGATGGGTTATAGCCCATGTTTTTTGAAATTTTGAAAAAAAAAGTTAGCCTCGTTTCTCATCATTTTGGACCGTGGGCTATAGCCCATATCGTACGGCATACTATAGCGCGCCGTTTTTCATCATTTTTGAGGATTTGAAAAAAATGAAAAAATGACAAAAACGATGGGTTATAGCCCATGTTTTTTGAAATTTTGAAAAAAAAAGTTAGCCTCGTTTCTCATCATTTTGGACCGTGGGCTATAGCCCATATCGTACGGCATACTATAGCGCGCAGTTTTTCATCATTTTTGAGGATTTGAAAAAAATGACGAAATGACAAAAACGATGGGTTATAGCCCATGTTTTTTGAAATTTTGAAAAAAAAAGTTAGCCTCGTTTCTCATCATTTTGGACCGTGGGCTATAGCCCATATCGTACGGCATACTATAGCGCGCCGTTTTTCATCATTTTTGAGGATTTGAAAAAAATGAAAAAATGACAAAAACGATGGGTTATAGCCCATGTTTTTTGAAATTTTGAAAAAAAAAGTTAGCCTCGTTTCTCATCATTTTGGACCGTGGGCTATAGCCCATATCGTACGGCATACTATAGCGCGCAGTTTTTCATCATTTTTGAGGATTTGAAAAAAATGACGAAATGACAAAAACGATGGGTTATAGCCCATGTTTTTTGAAATTTTGAAAAAAAAAGTTAGCCTCGTTTCTCATCATTTTGGACCGTGGGCTATAGCCCATATCGTACGGCATACTATAGCGCGCAGTTTTTCATCATTTTTGAAGATTTGAAAAAAGACGAAATGACAAAAACGATGGGTTATAGCCCATGTTTTTTGAAATTTTGGAAAAAAAAGTTATCCTCGTTTCTCATCATTTTGGACCATGGGCTATAACCCATATCGTACGGCATACTATAGCGCGCCGTTTTTCATCATTTTTGAGGATTTGAAAAAAATGAAAAAATGACAAACGATGGGTTATAGCCCATGTTTTTTGAAATTTTGAAAAAAAAGGTTATCCTCGTTTCTCATCATTTTGGACCATGGGCTATAACCCATATCGTACGGCATACTATAGCGCGCCGTTTTTCATCATTTTTGAGGATTTGAAAAAAATGAAAAAATGACAAACGATGGGTTATAGCCCATGTTTTTTGAAATTTTGAAAAAAAAGGTTATCCTCGTTTCTCATCATTTTGGACCATGGGCTATAACCCATATCGTACGGCATACTATAGCGCGCCGTTTTTCATCATTTTTGAGGATTTGAAAAAAATGAAAAAATGACAAACGATGGGTTATAGCCCATGTTTTTTGAAATTTTGAAAAAAAAAGTTAGCCTCGTTTCTCATAATTTTGGACCGTGGGCTATAGCCCATATCGTACGGCATACTATAGCGCGCAGTTTTTCATCATTTTTGAGGATTTGAAAAAAATGACGAAATGACAAAAACGATGGGTTATAGCCCATGTTTTTTGAAATTTTGAAAAAAAAAGTTAGCCTCGTTTCTTATCATTTTGGACCGTGGGCTATAGCCCATATCGTACGTCATACTATAGCGCGCCGTTTTTCATCATTTTTGAGGATTTGAAAAAAATGAAAAAATGACAAAAACGCTGGGTTATAGCCCATGTTTTTTGAAATTTTGAAAAAAAAAGTTATCCTCGTTTCTCATCATTTTGGACCATGGGCTATAGCCCATATCGTACGGCATACTATAGCGCGCCGTTTTTCATTTTTGAGGATTTGAAAAAAATGACGAAATGACAAAAACGATGGGTTATAGCCCATGTTTTTTGAAATTTTGGAAAAAAAAGTTATCCTCGTTTCTCATCATTTTGGACCATGGGCTATAACCCATATCGTACGGCATACTATAGCGCGCCGTTTTTCATCATTTTTGAGGATTTGAAAAAAATGAAAAAATGACAAACGATGGGTTATAGCCCATGTTTTTTGAAATTTTGAAAAAAAAGGTTATCCTCGTTTCTCATCATTTTGGACCATGGGCTATAACCCATATCGTACGGCATACTATAGCGCGCCGTTTTTCATCATTTTTGAGGATTTGAAAAAAATGAAAAAATGACAAACGATGGGTTATAGCCCATGTTTTTTGAAATTTTGAAAAAAAAAGTTAGCCTCGTTTCTCATAATTTTGGACCGTGGGCTATAGCCCATATCGTACGGCATACTATAGCGCGCAGTTTTTCATCATTTTTGAGGATTTGAAAAAAATGACGAAATGACAAAAACGATGGGTTATAGCCCATGTTTTTTGAAATTTTGAAAAAAAAAGTTAGCCTCGTTTCTTATCATTTTGGACCGTGGGCTATAGCCCATATCGTACGGCATACTATAGCTCGCAGTTTTTCATCATTTTTGAAGATTTGAAAAAAATGACGAAATGACAAAAACGATGGGTTATAGCCCATGTTTTTTGAAATTTTGAAAAAAAAAGTTATCCTCGTTTCTCATCATTTTGGACCATGGGCTATAGCCCATATCGTACGTCATACTATAGCGCGCCGTTTTTCATCATTTTTGAGGATTTGAAAAAAATGAAAAAATGACAAAAACGCTGGGTTATAGCCCATGTTTTTTGAAATTTTGAAAAAAAAAGTTATCCTCGTTTCTCATCATTTTGGACCATGGGCTATAGCCCATATCGTACGGCATACTATAGCGCGCCGTTTTTCATTTTTGAGGATTTGAAAAAGAATGACGAAATGACAAAAACGATGGGTTATAGCCCATGTTTTTTGAAATTTTGAAAAAAAAAGTTAGCCTCATTTCTCATCATTTTGGACCGTGGGCTATAGCCCATAGCGTACGGCATACTATAGCGCGCAGTTTTTCATCATTTTTGAAGATTTGAAAAAAATGACGAAATGACAAAAACGATGGGTTATAGCCCATGTTTTTTGAAATTTTGAAAAAAAAAGTTAGCCTCGTTTCTCATCATTTTGGACCGTGGGCTATAGCCCATATCGTACGGCATACTATAGCGCGCCGTTTTTCATTTTTGAGGATTTGAAAAAAATGACGAAATGACAAAAACGATGGGTTATAGCCCATGTTTTTTGAAATTTTGAAAAAAAAAGTTAGCCTCGTTTCTCATCATTTTGGACCGTGGGCTATAGCCCATATCGTACGGCATACTATAGCGCGCAGTTTTTCATCATTTTTGAGGATTTGAAAAAAATGACGAAATGACAAAAACGATGGGTTATAGCCCATGTTTTTTGAAATTTTGAAAAAAAAAGTTAGCCTCGTTTCTCATCATTTTGGACCGTGGGCTATAGCCCATATCGTACGATATACTATAGCGCGCCGTTTTTCATCATTTTTGAGGATTTGAAAAAAATGAAAAAATGACAAAAACGATGGGTTATAGCCCATGTTTTTTGAAATTTTGAAAAAAAAAGTTAGCCTCGTTTCTCATCATTTTGGACCGTGGGCTATAGCCCATATCGTACGGCATACTATAGCGCGCAGTTTTTCATCATTTTTGAGGATTTGAAAAAAATGACGAAATGACAAAAACGATGGGTTATAGCCCATGTTTTTTGAAATTTTGAAAAAAAAAGTTAGCCTCGTTTCTCATCATTTTGGACCGTGGGCTATAGCCCATATCGTACGGCATACTATAGCGCGCAGTTTTTCATCATTTTTGAGGATTTGAAAAAAATGACGAAATGACAAAAACGATGGGTTATAGCCCATGTTTTTTGAAATTTTGAAAAAAAAAGTTAGCCTCGTTTCTCATCATTTTGGACCGTGGGCTATAGCCCATATCGTACGGCATACTATAGCGCGCCGTTTTTCATCATTTTTGAGGATTTGAAAAAAATGAAAAAATGACAAAAACGATGGGTTATAGCCCATGTTTTTTGAAATTTTGAAAAAAAAAGTTAGCCTCGTTTCTCATCATTTTGGACCGTGGGCTATAGCCCATATCGTACGGCATACTATAGCGCGCAGTTTTTCATCATTTTTGAGGATTTGAAAAAAATGACGAAATGACAAAAACGATGGGTTATAGCCCATGTTTTTTGAAATTTTGAAAAAAAAAGTTAGCCTCGTTTCTCATCATTTTGGACCGTGGGCTATAGCCCATATCGTACGGCATACTATAGCGCGCAGTTTTTCATCATTTTTGAAGATTTGAAAAAAGACGAAATGACAAAAACGATGGGTTATAGCCCATGTTTTTTGAAATTTTGGAAAAAAAAGTTATCCTCGTTTCTCATCATTTTGGACCATGGGCTATAACCCATATCGTACGGCATACTATAGCGCGCCGTTTTTCATCATTTTTGAGGATTTGAAAAAAATGAAAAAATGACAAACGATGGGTTATAGCCCATGTTTTTTGAAAAATTTTGAAAAAAAAAGTTAGCCTCGTTTCTCATCATTTTGGACCGTGGGCTATAGCCCATATCGTACGGCATACTATAGCGCGCAGTTTTTCATCATTTTTGAGGATTTGAAAAAAATGACGAAATGACAAAAACGATGGGTTATAGCCCATGTTTTTTGAAATGTTGAAAAAAAAAGTTAGCCTCGTTTCTCATCATTTTGGACCGTGGTCTATAGCCCATATCGTACGGCATACTATAGCGCGCAGTTTTTCATCATTTTTGAAGATTTGAAAAAAATGACGAAATGACAAAAACGATGGGTTATAGCCCATGTTTTTTGAAATTTTGAAAAAGAAAGTTATCCTCGTTTCTCATCATTTTGGACCATGGGCTATAGCCTATATCGTACGGCATACTATAGCGCGCCGTTTTTCATCATTTTTGATGATTTGACAAAAATGACGAAATGACAAAAACGATGGGTTATAGCCCATGTTTTTTGAAATTTTGAAAAAAAAAGTTATCCTCGTTTCTCATCATTTTGGACCATGGGCTATAGCCTATATCGTACGGCATACTATAGCGCGCCGTTTTTCATCATTTTTGATGATTTGACAAAAATGAAAAAATGACAAAAACGATGGGTTATATCCCATGTTTTTTGAAATTTTGAAAAAAAAAGTTAGCCTCGTTTCTCATCATTTTGGACCGTGGGCTATAGCCCATATCGTACGGCATACTATAGCGCGCAGTTTTTCATCATTTTTGAGGATTTGAAAAAAATGACGAAATGACAAAAACGATGGGTTATAGCCCATGTTTTTTGAAATTTTGAAAAAAGAAGTTATCCTCGTTTCTCATCATTTTGGACCATGGGCTATAGCCTATATCGTACGGCATACTATAGCGCGCCGTTTTTCATCATTTTTGATGATTTGACAAAAATGAAAAAATGACAAAAACGATGGGTTATAGCCCATGTTTTTTGAAATTTTGAAAAAAAAAGTTAGCCTCGTTTCTCATCATTTTGGACCGTGGGCTATAGCCCATATCGTACGGCATACTATAGCGCGCAGTTTTTCATCATTTTTGAGGATTTGAAAAAAATGACGAAATGACAAAAACGATGGGTTATAGCCCATGTTTTTTGAAATGTTGAAAAAAAAAGTTAGCCTCGTTTCTCATCATTTTGGACCGTGGGCTATAGCCCATATCGTACGGCATACTATAGCGCGCAGTTTTTCATCATTTTTGAGGATTTTTAAAAAATGACGAAATGACAAAAACGATGGGTTATAGCCCATGTTTTTTGAAATGTTGAAAAAAAAAGTTAGCCTCGTTTCTCATCATTTTGGACCGTGGGCTATAGCCCATATCGTACGGCATACTATAGCGCGCCGTTTTTCATCATTTTTGATGATTTGACAAAAATGAAAAAATGACAAAAACGATGGGTTATAGCCCATGTTTTTTGAAATTTTGAAAAAAAAAGTTAGCCTCGTTTCTCATCATTTTGGACCGTGGGCTATAGCCCATATCGTACGGCATACTATAGCGCGCAGTTTTTCATCTATTTTGAGGATTTGAAAAAAATGACGAAATGACAAAAACGATGGGTTATAGCCCATGTTTTTTGAAATGTTGAAAAAAAAAGTTAGCCTCGTTTCTCATCATTTTGGACCGTGGTCTATAGCCCATATCGTACGGCATACTATAGCGCGCAGTTTTTCATCATTTTTGAAGATTTGAAAAAAATGACGAAATGACAAAAACGATGGGTTATAGCCCATGTTTTTTGAAATTTTGAAAAAAAAAGTTATCCTCGTTTCTCATCATTTTGGACCATGGGCTATAGCCTATATCGTACGGCATACTATAGCGCGCCGTTTTTCATCATTTTTGATGATTTGACAAAAATGACGAAATGACAAAAACGATGGGTTATAGCCCATGTTTTTTGAAATTTTGAAAAAAAAAGTTATCCTCGTTTCTCATCATTTTGGACCATGGGCTATAGCCTATATCGTACGGCATACTATAGCGCGCCGTTTTTCATCATTTTTGATGATTTGACAAAAATGACAAAAACGATGGGTTATAGCCCATGTTTTTTGAAATTTTGAAAAAAAAAGTTAGCCTCGTTTCTCATCATTTTGGACCGTGGGCTATAGCCCATATCGTACGGCATACTATAGCGCGCAGTTTTTCATCATTTTTGAGGATTTGAAAAAAATGACGAAATGACAAAAACGATGGGTTATAGCCCATGTTTTTTGAAATGTTGAAAAAAAAAGTTAGCCTCGTTTCTCATCATTTTGGACCGTGGGCTATAGCCCATATCGTACGGCATACTATAGCGCGCAGTTTTTCATCATTTTTGAGGATTTTTAAAAAATGACGAAATGACAAAAACGATGGGTTATAGCCCATGTTTTTTGAAATGTTGAAAAAAAAAGTTAGCCTCGTTTCTCATCATTTTGGACCGTGGGCTATAGCCCATATCGTACGGCATACTATAGCGCGCCGTTTTTCATCATTTTTGATGATTTGACAAAAATGAAAAAATGACAAAAACGATGGGTTATAGCCCATGTTTTTTGAAATTTTGAAAAAAAAAGTTAGCCTCGTTTCTCATCATTTTGGACCGTGGGCTATAGCCCATATCGTACGGCATACTATAGCGCGCAGTTTTTCATCATTTTTGAGGATTTGAAAAAAATGACGAAATGACAAAAACGATGGGTTATAGCCCATGTTTTTTGAAATGTTGAAAAAAAAAGTTAGCCTCGTTTCTCATCATTTTGGACCGTGGTCTAAAGCCCATATCATACGGCATACTATAGCGCGCAGTTTTTCATCATTTTTGAAGATTTGAAAAAAATGACGAAATGACAAAAACGATGGGTTATAGCCCATGTTTTTTGAAATTTTGAAAAAAAAAGTTATCCTCGTTTCTCATCATTTTGGACCATGGGCTATAGCCTATATCGTACGGCATACTATAGCGCGCCGTTTTTCATCATTTTTGATGATTTGACAAAAATGACGAAATGACAAAAACGATGGGTTATAGCCCATGTTTTTTGAAATTTTGAAAAAAAAAGTTAGCCTCATTTCTCATCATTTTGGACCGTGGGCTATAGCCCATATCGTACGGCATACTATAGCGCGCAGTTTTTCATCATTTTTGAGGATTTTAAAAAAATGACGAAATGACAAAAACGATGGGTTATAGCCCATGTTTTTTGAAATGTTGAAAAAAAAAGTTAGCCTCGTTTCTCACCATTTTGGACCGTGGGCTATAGCCCATATCGTACGGCATACTATAGCGCGCAGTTTTTCATCATTTTTGAAGATTTGAAAAAAATGACGAAATGACAAAAACGATGGGTTATAGCCCATGTTTTTTGAAATTTTGAAAAAAAAAGTTATCCTCGTTTCTCATCATTTTGGACCTTGGGCTATAGCCTATATCGTACGGCATACTATAGCGCGCCGTTTTTCATAATTTTTGATGATTTGACAAAAATGAAAAAATGACAAAAACGATGGGTTATAGCCCATGTTTTTTGAAATGTTGAAAAAAAAGTTAGCCTCGTTTCTCATCATTTTGGACCGTGGGCTATAGCCCATATCGTACGGCATACTATAGCGCGCAGTTTTTCATCATTTTTGAAGATTTGAAAAAAATGACGAAATGACAAAAACGATGGGTTATAGCCCATGTTTTTTGAAATTTTGAAAAAAAAAGTTATCCTCGTTTCTCATCATTTTGGACCATGGGCTATAGCCTATATCGTACGGCATACTATAGCGCGCCGTTTTTCATCATTTTTGATGATTTGACAAAAATGACGAAATGACAAAAACGATGGGTTATAGCCCATGTTTTTTGAAATTTTGAAAAAAAAAGTTATCCTCGTTTCTCATCATTTTGGACCATGGGCTATAGCCTATATCGTACGGCATACTATAGCGCGCCGTTTTTCATCATTTTTGATGATTTGACAAAAATGAAAAAATGACAAAAACGATGGGTTATATCCCATGTTTTTTGAAATTTTGAAAAAAAAAGTTAGCCTCGTTTCTCATCATTTTGGACCGTGGGCTATAGCCCATATCGTACGGCATACTATAGCGCGCAGTTTTTCATCATTTTTGAGGATTTGAAAAAAATGACGAAATGACAAAAACGATGGGTTATAGCCCATGTTTTTTGAAATTTTGAAAAAAGAAGTTATCCTCGTTTCTCATCATTTTGGACCATGGGCTATAGCCTATATCGTACGGCATACTATAGCGCGCCGTTTTTCATCATTTTTGATGATTTGACAAAAATGACAAAAACGATGGGTTATAGCCCATGTTTTTTGAAATTTTGAAAAAAAAAGTTAGCCTCGTTTCTCATCATTTTGGACCGTGGGCTATAGCCCATATCGTACGGCATACTATAGCGCGCAGTTTTTCATCATTTTTGAGGATTTGAAAAAAATGACGAAATGACAAAAACGATGGGTTATAGCCCATGTTTTTTGAAATGTTGAAAAAAAAAGTTAGCCTCGTTTCTCATCATTTTGGACCGTGGGCTATAGCCCATATCGTACGGCATACTATAGCGCGCAGTTTTTCATCATTTTTGAGGATTTTTAAAAAATGACGAAATGACAAAAACGATGGGTTATAGCCCATGTTTTTTGAAATGTTGAAAAAAAAAGTTAGCCTCGTTTCTCATCATTTTGGACCGTGGGCTATAGCCCATATCGTACGGCATACTATAGCGCGCCGTTTTTCATCATTTTTGATGATTTGACAAAAATGACAAAAACGATGGGTTATAGCCCATGTTTTTTGAAATTTTGAAAAAAAAAGTTAGCCTCGTTTCTCATCATTTTGGACCGTGGGCTATAGCCCATATCGTACGGCATACTATAGCGCGCAGTTTTTCATCATTTTTGAGGATTTGAAAAAAATGACGAAATGACAAAAACGATGGGTTATAGCCCATGTTTTTTGAAATGTTGAAAAAAAAAGTTAGCCTCGTTTCTCATCATTTTGGACCGTGGGCTATAGCCCATATCGTACGGCATACTATAGCGCGCAGTTTTTCATCATTTTTGAGGATTTTTAAAAAATGACGAAATGACAAAAACGATGGGTTATAGCCCATGTTTTTTGAAATGTTGAAAAAAAAAGTTAGCCTCGTTTCTCATCATTTTGGACCGTGGGCTATAGCCCATATCGTACGGCATACTATAGCGCGCCGTTTTTCATCATTTTTGATGATTTGACAAAAATGAAAAAATGACAAAAACGATGGGTTATAGCCCATGTTTTTTGAAATTTTGAAAAAAAAAGTTAGCCTCGTTTCTCATCATTTTGGACCGTGGGCTATAGCCCATATCGTACGGCATACTATAGCGCGCAGTTTTTCATCATTTTTGAGGATTTGAAAAAAATGACGAAATGACAAAAACGATGGGTTATAGCCCATGTTTTTTGAAATGTTGAAAAAAAAAGTTAGCCTCGTTTCTCATCATTTTGGACCGTGGTCTATAGCCCATATCGTACGGCATACTATAGCGCGCAGTTTTTCATCATTTTTGAAGATTTGAAAAAAATGACGAAATGACAAAAACGATGGGTTATAGCCCATGTTTTTTGAAATTTTGAAAAAAAAAGTTATCCTCGTTTCTCATCATTTTGGACCATGGGCTATAGCCTATATCGTACGGCATACTATAGCGCGCCGTTTTTCATCATTTTTGATGATTTGACAAAAATGACGAAATGACAAAAACGATGGGTTATAGCCCATGTTTTTTGAAATTTTGAAAAAAAAAGTTAGCCTCATTTCTCATCATTTTGGACCGTGGGCTATAGCCCATATCGTACGGCATACTATAGCGCGCAGTTTTTCATCATTTTTGAGGATTTTAAAAAAATGACGAAATGACAAAAACGATGGGTTATAGCCCATGTTTTTTGAAATGTTGAAAAAAAAAGTTAGCCTCGTTTCTCACCATTTTGGACCGTGGGCTATAGCCCATATCGTACGGCATACTATAGCGCGCAGTTTTTCATCATTTTTGAAGATTTGAAAAAAATGACGAAATGACAAAAACGATGGGTTATAGCCCATGTTTTTTGAAATTTTGAAAAAAAAAGTTATCCTCGTTTCTCATCATTTTGGACCTTGGGCTATAGCCTATATCGTACGGCATACTATAGCGCGCCGTTTTTCATCATTTTTGATGATTTGACAAAAATGAAAAAATGACAAAAACGATGGGTTATAGCCCATGTTTTTTGAAATGTTGAAAAAAAAAGTTAGCCTCGTTTCTCATCATTTTGGACCGTGGGCTATAGCCCATATCGTACGGCATACTATAGCGCGCAGTTTTTCATCATTTTTGAAGATTTGAAAAAATGGACGAAATGACAAAAACGATGGGTTATAGCCCATGTTTTTTGAAATTTTGAAAAAAAAAGTTATCCTCGTTTCTCATCATTTTGGACCATGGGCTATAGCCTATATCGTACGGCATACTATAGCGCGCCGTTTTTCATCATTTTTGATGATTTGACAAAAATGAAAAAATGACAAAAACGATGGGTTATAGCCCATGTTTTTTGAAATTTTGAAAAAAAAAGTTAGCCTCGTTTCTCATCATTTTGGACCGTGGGCTATAGCCCATATCGTACGGCATACTATAGCGCGCAGTTTTTCATCATTTTTGAAGATTTGAAAAAAATGACGAAATGACAAAAACGATGGGTTATAGCCCATGTTTTTTGAAATGTTGAAAAAAAAAGTTAGCCTCGTTTCTCATCATTTTGGACCGTGGGCTATAGCCCATATCGTACGGCATACTAGAGCGCGCAGTTTTTCATCATTTTTGAAGATTTGAAAAAAATGACGAAATGACAAAAACGATGGGTTATAGCCCATGTTTTTTGAAATTTTGAAAAAAAAAGTTATCCTCGTTTCTCATCATTTTGGACCATGTGCTATAGCCTATATCGTACGGCATACTATAGCGCGCCGTTTTTCATCATTTTTGATGATTTGACAAAAATGAAAAAATGACAAAAACGATGGGTTTTAGCCCATGTTTTTTGAAATTTTGAAAAGAAAAGTTAGCCTCGTTTCTCATCATTTTGGACCGTGGGCTATAGCCCATATCGTACGGCATACTATAGCGCGCAGTTTTTCATCATTTTTGAAGATTTTAAAAAAATGACGAAATGACAAAAACGATGGGTTATAGCCCATGTTTTTTGAAATTTTGAAAAAAAAAGTTATCCTCGTTTCTCATCATTTTGGACCATGGGCTATAGCCTATATCGTACGGCATACTATAGCGCGCCGTTTTTCATCATTTTTGATGATTTGACAAAAATGAAAAAATGACAAAAACGATGGGTTATAGCCAATGTTTTTTGAAATTTTGAAAAAAAAAGTTAGCCTCGTTTCTCATCATTTTGGACCGTGGGCTATAGCCCATATCGTACGGCATACTATAGCGCGCAGTTTTTCATCATTTTTGAGGATTTGAAAAAAATGACGAAATGACAAAAACGATGGGTTATAGCCCATGTTTTTTGAAATTTTGAAAAGAAAAGTTAGCCTCGTTTCTCATCATTTTGGACCGTGGGCTATAGCCCATATCGTACGGCATACTATAGCGCGCAGTTTTTCATCATTTTTGAAGATTTTAAAAAAATGACGAAATGACAAAAACGATGGGTTATAGCCCATGTTTTTTGAAATTTTGAAAAAAAAAGTTATCCTCGTTTCTCATCATTTTGGACCATGGGCTATAGCCTATATCGTACGGCATACTATAGCGCGCCGTTTTTCATCATTTTTGATGATTTGACAAAAATGAAAAAATGACAAAAACGATGGGTTATAGCCAATGTTTTTTGAAATTTTGAAAAAAAAAGTTAGCCTCGTTTCTCATCATTTTGGACCGTGGGCTATAGCCCATATCGTACGGCATACTATAGCGCGCAGTTTTTCATCATTTTTGAAGATTTGAAAAAAATGACGAAATGACAAAAACGATGGGTTATAGCCCATGTTTTTTGAAATTTTGAAAAAAAAAGTTATCCTCGTTTCTCATCATTTTGGACCATGGGCTATAGCCTATGTCGTACGGCATACTATAGCGCGCCGTTTTTCATCATTTTTGATGATTTGACAAATGTGACGAAATGACAAAAACGATGGGTTATAGCCCATGTTTTTTGAAATGTTGAAAAAAAAAGTTAGCCTCGTTTCTCATCATTTTCGACCGTGGGCTATAGCCCATATCGTACGGCATACTATAGCGCGCAGTTTTTCATCATTTTTGAAGATTTGAAAAAAATGACGAAATGACAAAAACGATGGGTTATAGCCCATGTTTTTTGAAATTTTGAAAAAAACAGTTATCCTCGTTTCTCATCATTTTGGACCATGGGCTATAGCCTATATCGTACGGCATACTATAGCGCGCCGTTTTTCATCATTTTTGATGATTTGACAAAAATGAAAAAATGACAAAAACGATGGGTTATAGCCCATGTTTTTTGAAATTTTGAAAAAAAAAGTTAGCCTCGTTTCTCATCATTTTGGACCGTGGGCTATAGCCCATATCGTACGGCATACTATAGCGCGCAGTTTTTCATCATTTTTGAAGATTTGAAAAAAATGACGAAATGACAAAAACGATGGGTTATAGCCCATGTTTTTTGAAATTTTGAAAAAAAAAGTTATCCTCGTTTCTCATCATTTTGGACCGTGGGCTATAGCCTATATCGTACGGCATACTATAGCGCGCCGTTTTTCATCATTTTTGATGATTTGACAAAAATGAAAAAATGACAAAAACGATGGGTTATAGCCCATGTTTTTTGAAATTTTGAAAAAAAAAGTTAGCCTCGTTTCTCATCATTTTGGACCGTGGGCTATAGCCCATATCGTACGGCATACTATAGCGCGCAGTTTTTCATCATTTTTGAAGATTTGAAAAAAATGACGAAATGACAAAAACGATGGGTTATAGCCCATGTTTTTTGAAAATTTTGAAAAAAAAAGTTATCCTCGTTTCTCATCATTTTGGACCATGGGCTATAGCCCATATCGTACGGCATACTATAGCGCGCCGTTTTTCATCATTTTTGAGGATTTGAAAAAAATGACGAAATTACAAAAACGATGGGTTATAGCCCATGTTTTTTGAAATTTTGAAAAAAAAAGTTAGCCTCGTTTCTCATCATTTTGGACCGTGGGCTATAGCCCATAGCGTACGGCATACTATAGCGCGCAGTTTTTCATCATTTTTGAAGATTTGAAAAAAATGACGAAATGACAAAAACGATGGGTTATAGCCCATGTTTTTTGAAATTTTGAAAAAAAAAGTTATCCTCGTTTCTCATCATTTTGGACCATGGGCTATAACCCATATCGTACGGCATACTATAGCGCGCCGTTTTTCATCATTTTTGAGGATTTGAAAAAAATGAAAAAATGACAAAAACGATGGGTTATAGCCCATGTTTTTTGAAATTTTGAAAAAAAAAGTTAGCCTCGTTTCTCATCATTTTGGACCGTGGGCTATAGCCCATATCGTACGGCATACTATAGCACGCAGTTTTCCATCATTTTTGAGGATTTGAAAAAAATGACGAAATGACAAAAACGATGGGTTATAGCCCATGTTTTTTGAAATTTTGAAAAAAAACGTTAGCCTCGTTTCTCATCATTTTGGACCGTGGGCTATAGCCCATATCGTACGGCATACTATAGCGCGCAGTTTTTCATCATTTTTGAGGATTTGAAAAAAATGACGAAATGACAAAAACGATGGGTTATAGCCCATGTTTTTTGAAATTTTGGAAAAAAAAGTTAGCCTCGTTTCTCACCATTTTGGACCGTGGGCTATAGCCCATATCGTACGGCATACTATAGCGCGCAGTTTTTCATCATTTTTGAGGATTTGAAAAAAATGACGAAATGACAAAAACGATGGGTTATAGCCCATGTTTTTTGAAATTTTGAAAAAAAAAGTTATCCTCGTTTCTCATCATTTTGGACCATGGGCTATAGCCCATATCGTACGGCATACTATAGCGCGCCGTTTTTCATCATTTTTGAGGATTTGAAAAAAATGAAAAAATGACAAAAACGATGGGTTATAGCCCATGTTTTTTGAAATTTTGAAAAAAAAAGTTAGCCTCGTTTCTCATCATTTTGGACCATGGGCTATAGCCCATATTGTACGGCATACTATAGCGCGCCGTTTTTCATCATTTTTGAGGATTTGAAAAAAATGAAAAAATGACAAAAACGATGGGTTATAGCCCATGTTTTTTGAAATTTTGGAAAAAAAAGTTAGCCTCGTTTCTCATCATTTTGGACTGTGGGCTATAGCCCATATCGTACGGCATACTATAGCTCGCAGTTTTTCATCATTTTTGAAGATTTGAAAAAAATGACGAAATGACAAAAACGATGGGTTATAGCCCATGTTTTTTGAAATTTTGAAAAAAAAAGTTAGCCTCGTTTCTCATCATTTTGGACCGTGGGCTATAGCCCATATCGTACGGCATACTATAGCTCGCAGTTTTTCATAATTTTTGAAGATTTTAAAAAAATGACGAAATGACAAAAACGATGGGTTATAGCCCATGTTTTTTGAAATTTTGGAAAAAAAAGTTATCCTCGTTTCTCATCATTTTGGACCATGGGCTATAGCCCATATCGTACGGCATACTATAGCGCGCTGTTTTTCATCATTTTTGAGGATTTGAAAAAAATGACGAAATGACAAAAACGATGGGTTATAGCCCATGTTTTTTGAAATTTTGAAAAAAAAAGTTAGCCTCGTTTCTCATCATTTTGGACCGTGGGCTATAGCCCATATCGTACGGCATACTATAGCGCGCAGTTTTTCATCATTTTTGAGGATTTGAAAAAAATGACGAAATGACAAAAACGATGGGTTATAGCCCATGTTTTTTGAAATTTTGAAAAAAAAAGTTAGCCTCGTTTCTCATCATTTTGGACCGTGGGCTATAGCCCATATCGTACGGCATACTATAGCGCGCAGTTTTTCATCATTTTTGAAGATTTGAAAAAAATGACGAAATGACAAAAACGATGGGTTATAGCCCATGTTTTTTGAAATTTTGAAAAAAAAAGTTAGCCTCGTTTCTCATCATTTTGGACCGTGGGCTATAGCCCATATCGTACGGCATACTATAGCTCGCAGTTTTTCATAATTTTTGAAGATTTGAAAAAAATGACGAAATGACAAAAACGATGGGTTATAGCCCATGTTTTTTGAAATTTTGAAAAAAAAAGTTATCCTCGTTTCTCATCATTTTGGACCATGGGCTATAGCCCATATCGTACGGCATACTATAGCGCGCCGTTTTTCATCATTTTTGAGGATTTGAAAAAAATGACGAAATGACAAAAACGATGGGTTATAGCCCATGTTTTTTGAAATTTTGAAAAAAAAAGTTAGCCTCGTTTCTCATCATTTTGGACCGTGGGCTATAGCCCATATCGTACGGCATACTATAGCGCGCAGTTTTTCATCATTTTTGAGGATTTGAAAAAAATGACGAAATGACAAAAACGATGGGTTATAGCCCATGTTTTTTGAAATTTTGAAAAAAAAAGTTAGCCTCGTTTCTCATCATTTTGGACCGTGGGCTATAGCCCATATCTTACGGCATACTATAGAGCGCAGTTTTTCATCATTTTTGAAGATTTGAAAAAAATGACGAAATGACAAAAACGATGGGTTATAGCCCATGTTTTTTGAAATTTTGAAAAAAAAAGTTATCCTCGTTTCTCATCATTTTGGACCATGGGCTATAACCCATATCGTACGGCATACTATAGCGCGCCGTTTTCATCATTTTTGAGGATTTGAAAAAAATGAAAAAATGACAAAAACGATGGGTTATAGCCCATGTTTTTTGAAATTTTGAAAAAAAAAGTTAGCCTTGTTTCTCATCATTTTGGACCGTGGGCTATAGCCCATATCGTACGGCATACTATAGCGCGCAGTTTTTCATCATTTTTGAGGATTTGAAAAAAATGACGAAATGACAAAAACGATGGGTTATAGCCCATGTTTTTTGAAATTTTGAAAAAAAAAGTTAGCCTCGTTTCTCATCATTTTGGACCATGGGCTATAGCCCATATCGTACGGCATACTATAGCGCGCCGTTTTTCATCATTTTTGAGGATTTGAAAAAAATGAAAAAATGACAAAAACGATGGGTTATATCCCATGTTTTTTGAAATTTTGGAAAAAAAAGTTAGCCTCGTTTCTCATCATTTTGGACTGTGGGCTATAGCCCATATCGTACGGCATACTATAGCTCGCAGTTTTTCATCATTTTTGAAGATTTGAAAAAAATGACGAAATGACAAAAACGATGGGTTATAGCCCATGTTTTTTGAAATTTTGAAAAAAAAAGTTATCCTCGTTTCTCATCATTTTGGACCATGGGCTATAGCCCATATCGTACGGCATACTATAGCGCGCCGTTTTTCATCATTTTTGAGGATTTGAAAAAAATGACGAAATGACAAAAACGATGGGTTATAGCCCATGTTTTTTGAAATTTTGAAAAAAAAAGTTTGCCTCGTTTCTCATCATTTTGGACCATGGGCTATAGCCCATATCGTACGGCATACTATAGCGCGCAGTTTTTCATCATTTTTGAAGATTTGAAAAAAATGACGAAATGACAAAAACGATGGGTTATAGCCCATGTTTTTTGAAATGTTGAAAAAAAAAGTTAGCCTCGTTTCTCATCATTTTGGACCGTGGGCTATAGCCCATATCGTACGGCATACTAGAGCGCGCAGTTTTTCATCATTTTTGAAGATTTGAAAAAAATGACGAAATGACAAAAACGATGGGTTATAGCCCATGTTTTTTGAAATTTTGAAAAAAAAAGTTATCCTCGTTTCTCATCATTTTGGACCATGTGCTATAGCCTATATCGTACGGCATACTATAGCGCGCCGTTTTTCATCATTTTTGATGATTTGACAAAAATGAAAAAATGACAAAAACGATGGGTTTTAGCCCATGTTTTTTGAAATTTTGAAAAGAAAAGTTAGCCTCGTTTCTCATCATTTTGGACCGTGGGCTATAGCCCATATCGTACGGCATACTATAGCGCGCAGTTTTTCATCATTTTTGAAGATTTTAAAAAAATGACGAAATGACAAAAACGATGGGTTATAGCCCATGTTTTTTGAAATTTTGAAAAAAAAAGTTATCCTCGTTTCTCATCATTTTGGACCATGGGCTATAGCCTATATCGTACGGCATACTATAGCGCGCCGTTTTTCATCATTTTTGATGATTTGACAAAAATGAAAAAATGACAAAAACGATGGGTTATAGCCAATGTTTTTTGAAATTTTGAAAAAAAAAGTTAGCCTCGTTTCTCATCATTTTGGACCGTGGGCTATAGCCCATATCGTACGGCATACTATAGCGCGCAGTTTTTCATCATTTTTGAGGATTTGAAAAAAATGACGAAATGACAAAAACGATGGGTTATAGCCCATGTTTTTTGAAATTTTGAAAAGAAAAGTTAGCCTCGTTTCTCATCATTTTGGACCGTGGGCTATAGCCCATATCGTACGGCATACTATAGCGCGCAGTTTTTCATCATTTTTGAAGATTTTAAAAAAATGACGAAATGACAAAAACGATGGGTTATAGCCCATGTTTTTTGAAATTTTGAAAAAAAAAGTTATCCTCGTTTCTCATCATTTTGGACCATGGGCTATAGCCTATATCGTACGGCATACTATAGCGCGCCGTTTTTCATCATTTTTGATGATTTGACAAAAATGAAAAAATGACAAAAACGATGGGTTATAGCCAATGTTTTTTGAAATTTTGAAAAAAAAAGTTAGCCTCGTTTCTCATCATTTTGGACCGTGGGCTATAGCCCATATCGTACGGCATACTATAGCGCGCAGTTTTTCATCATTTTTGAAGATTTGAAAAAAATGACGAAATGACAAAAACGATGGGTTATAGCCCATGTTTTTTGAAATTTTGAAAAAAAAAGTTATCCTCGTTTCTCATCATTTTGGACCATGGGCTATAGCCTATGTCGTACGGCATACTATAGCGCGCCGTTTTTCATCATTTTTGATGATTTGACAAATGTGACGAAATGACAAAAACGATGGGTTATAGCCCATGTTTTTTGAAATGTTGAAAAAAAAAGTTAGCCTCGTTTCTCATCATTTTCGACCGTGGGCTATAGCCCATATCGTACGGCATACTATAGCGCGCAGTTTTTCATCATTTTTGAAGATTTGAAAAAAATGACGAAATGACAAAAACGATGGGTTATAGCCCATGTTTTTTGAAATTTTGAAAAAAACAGTTATCCTCGTTTCTCATCATTTTGGACCATGGGCTATAGCCTATATCGTACGGCATACTATAGCGCGCCGTTTTTCATCATTTTTGATGATTTGACAAAAATGAAAAAATGACAAAAACGATGGGTTAAAGCCCATGTTTTTTGAAATTTTGAAAAAAAAAGTTAGCCTCGTTTCTCATCATTTTGGACCGTGGGCTATAGCCCATATCGTACGGCATACTATAGCGCGCAGTTTTTCATCATTTTTGAAGATTTGAAAAAAATGACGAAATGACAAAAACGATGGGTTATAGCCCATGTTTTTTGAAATTTTGAAAAAAAAAGTTATCCTCGTTTCTCATCATTTTGGACCGTGGGCTATAGCCTATATCGTACGGCATACTATAGCGCGCCGTTTTTCATCATTTTTGATGATTTGACAAAAATGAAAAAATGACAAAAACGATGGGTTATAGCCCATGTTTTTTGAAATTTTGAAAAAAAAAGTTAGCCTCGTTTCTCATCATTTTGGACCGTGGGCTATAGCCCATATCGTACGGCATACTATAGCGCGCAGTTTTTCATCATTTTTGAAGATTTGAAAAAAATGACGAAATGACAAAAACGATGGGTTATAGCCCATGTTTTTTGAAAATTTTGAAAAAAAAAGTTATCCTCGTTTCTCATCATTTTGGACCATGGGCTATAGCCCATATCGTACGGCATACTATAGCGCGCCGTTTTTCATCATTTTTGAGGATTTGAAAAAAATGACGAAATTACAAAAACGATGGGTTATAGCCCATGTTTTTTGAAATTTTGAAAAAAAAAGTTAGCCTCGTTTCTCATCATTTTGGACCGTGGGCTATAGCCCATAGCGTACGGCATACTATAGCGCGCAGTTTTTCATCATTTTTGAAGATTTGAAAAAAATGACGAAATGACAAAAACGATGGGTTATAGCCCATGTTTTTTGAAATTTTGAAAAAAAAAGTTATCCTCGTTTCTCATCATTTTGGACCATGGGCTATAACCCATATCGTACGGCATACTATAGCGCGCCGTTTTTCATCATTTTTGAGGATTTGAAAAAAATGAAAAAATGACAAAAACGATGGGTTATAGCCCATGTTTTTTGAAATTTTGAAAAAAAAAGTTAGCCTCGTTTCTCATCATTTTGGACCGTGGGCTATAGCCCATATCGTACGGCATACTATAGCACGCAGTTTTCCATCATTTTTGAGGATTTGAAAAAAATGACGAAATGACAAAAACGATGGGTTATAGCCCATGTTTTTTGAAATTTTGGAAAAAAAAGTTAGCCTCGTTTCTCATCATTTTGGACCGTGGGCTATAGCCCATATCGTACGGCATACTATAGCGCGCAGTTTTTCATCATTTTTGAGGATTTGAAAAAAATGACGAAATGACAAAAACGATGGGTTATAGCCCATGTTTTTTGAAATTTTGGAAAAAAAAGTTAGCCTCGTTTCTCACCATTTTGGACCGTGGGCTATAGCCCATATCGTACGGCATACTATAGCGCGCAGTTTTTCATCATTTTTGAGGATTTGAAAAAAATGACGAAATGACAAAAACGATGGGTTATAGCCCATGTTTTTTGAAATTTTGAAAAAAAAAGTTATCCTCGTTTCTCATCATTTTGGACCATGGGCTATAGCCCATATCGTACGGCATACTATAGCGCGCCGTTTTTCATCATTTTTGAGGATTTGAAAAAAATGAAAAAATGACAAAAACGATGGGTTATAGCCCATGTTTTTTGAAATTTTGAAAAAAAAAGTTAGCCTCGTTTCTCATCATTTTGGACCATGGGCTATAGCCCATATTGTACGGCATACTATAGCGCGCCGTTTTTCATCATTTTTGAGGATTTGAAAAAAATGAAAAAATGACAAAAACGATGGGTTATAGCCCATGTTTTTTGAAATTTTGGAAAAAAAAGTTAGCCTCGTTTCTCATCATTTTGGACTGTGGGCTATAGCCCATATCGTACGGCATACTATAGCTCGCAGTTTTTCATCATTTTTGAAGATTTGAAAAAAATGACGAAATGACAAAAACGATGGGTTATAGCCCATGTTTTTTGAAATTTTGAAAAAAAAAGTTAGCCTCGTTTCTCATCATTTTGGACCGTGGGCTATAGCCCATATCGTACGGCATACTATAGCTCGCAGTTTTTCATAATTTTTGAAGATTTGAAAAAAATGACGAAATGACAAAAACGATGGGTTATAGCCCATGTTTTTTGAAATTTTGAAAAAAAAAGTTATCCTCGTTTCTCATCATTTTGGACCATGGGCTATAGCCCATATCGTACGGCATACTATAGCGCGCTGTTTTTCATCATTTTTGAGGATTTGAAAAAAATGACGAAATGACAAAAACGATGGGTTATAGCCCATGTTTTTTGAAATTTTGAAAAAAAAAGTTAGCCTCGTTTCTCATCATTTTGGACCGTGGGCTATAGCCCATATCGTACGGCATACTATAGCGCGCAGTTTTTCATCATTTTTGAGGATTTGAAAAAAATGACGAAATGACAAAAACGATGGGTTATAGCCCATGTTTTTTGAAATTTTGAAAAAAAAAGTTAGCCTCGTTTCTCATCATTTTGGACCGTGGGCTATAGCCCATATCGTACGGCATACTATAGCGCGCAGTTTTTCATCATTTTTGAAGATTTGAAAAAAATGACGAAATGACAAAAACGATGGGTTATAGCCCATGTTTTTTGAAATTTTGAAAAAAAAAGTTAGCCTCGTTTCTCATCATTTTGGACCGTGGGCTATAGCCCATATCGTACGGCATACTATAGCTCGCAGTTTTTCATAATTTTTGAAGATTTGAAAAAAATGACGAAATGACAAAAACGATGGGTTATAGCCCATGTTTTTTGAAATTTTGAAAAAAAAAGTTATCCTCGTTTCTCATCATTTTGGACCATGGGCTATAGCCCATATCGTACGGCATACTATAGCGCGCCGTTTTTCATCATTTTTGAGGATTTGAAAAAAATGACGAAATGACAAAAACGATGGGTTATAGCCCATGTTTTTTGAAATTTTGAAAAAAAAAGTTAGCCTCGTTTCTCATCATTTTGGACCGTGGGCTATAGCCCATATCGTACGGCATACTATAGCGCGCAGTTTTTCATCATTTTTGAGGATTTGAAAAAAATGACGAAATGACAAAAACGATGGGTTATAGCCCATGTTTTTTGAAATTTTGAAAAAAAAAGTTAGCCTCGTTTCTCATCATTTTGGACCGTGGGCTATAGCCCATATCTTACGGCATACTATAGAGCGCAGTTTTTCATCATTTTTGAAGATTTGAAAAAAATGACGAAATGACAAAAACGATGGGTTATAGCCCATGTTTTTTGAAATTTTGAAAAAAAAAGTTATCCTCGTTTCTCATCATTTTGGACCATGGGCTATAACCCATATCGTACGGCATACTATAGCGCGCCGTTTTCATCATTTTTGAGGATTTGAAAAAAATGAAAAAATGACAAAAACGATGGGTTATAGCCCATGTTTTTTGAAATTTTGAAAAAAAAAGTTAGCCTTGTTTCTCATCATTTTGGACCGTGGGCTATAGCCCATATCGTACGGCATACTATAGCGCGCAGTTTTTCATCATTTTTGAGGATTTGAAAAAAATGACGAAATGACAAAAACGATGGGTTATAGCCCATGTTTTTTGAAATTTTGAAAAAAAAAGTTAGCCTCGTTTCTCATCATTTTGGACCATGGGCTATAGCCCATATCGTACGGCATACTATAGCGCGCCGTTTTTCATCATTTTTGAGGATTTGAAAAAAATGAAAAAATGACAAAAACGATGGGTTAAATCCCATGTTTTTTGAAATTTTGGAAAAAAAAGTTAGCCTCGTTTCTCATCATTTTGGACTGTGGGCTATAGCCCATATCGTACGGCATACTATAGCTCGCAGTTTTTCATCATTTTTGAAGATTTGAAAAAAATGACGAAATGACAAAAACGATGGGTTATAGCCCATGTTTTTTGAAATTTTGAAAAAAAAAGTTATCCTCGTTTCTCATCATTTTGGACCATGGGCTATAGCCCATATCGTACGGCATACTATAGCGCGCCGTTTTTCATCATTTTTGAGGATTTGAAAAAAATGACGAAATGACAAAAACGATGGGTTATAGCCCATGTTTTTTGAAATTTTGAAAAAAAAAGTTTGCCTCGTTTCTCATCATTTTGGACCATGGGCTATAGCCCATATCGTACGGCATACTATAGCGCGCCGTTTTTCATCATTTTTGAGGATTTGAAAAAAATGACAAAATGACAAAAACGATGGGTTATAGCCCATGTTTTTTGAAATTTTGAAAAAAAAAGTTAGCCTCGTTTCTCATCATTTTGGACCGTGGGCTATAGCCCATATCGTACGGCATACTATAGCGCGCAGTTTTTCATCATTTTTGAGGATTTGAAAAAAATGACGAAATGACAAAAACGATGGGTTATAGCCCATGTTTTTTGAAATTTTGAAAAAAAAAGTTAGCCTCGTTTCTCATCATTTTGGACCGTGGGCTATAGCCCATATCGTACGGCATACTATAGCGCGCAGTTTTTCATCATTTTTGAAGATTTGAAAAAAATGACGAAATGACAAAAACGATGGGTTATAGCCCATGTTTTTTGAAATTTTGAAAAAAAAAGGTTATCCTCGTTTCTCATCATTTTGGACCATGGGCTATAGCCCATATCGTACGGCATACTATAACGCGCCGTTTTTCATCATTTTTGAGGATTTGAAAAAAATGGGAAAAAATATCTGCAATTTCCGCAATTTCCGCAATTGAAAAAAATGAAAAAATGAAGAAAACAAATCCGCAATTTCCGCAATTTCCATTTCCGCAATTTCTGCAATTACCATTTCCGCAATTCCTCAATTTGACAAAAACGATGGGTTATAGCCCATGTTTTTTGAAATTTTGAAAAAAAAAGTTATCCTCGTTTCTCATCATTTTGGACCATGGGCTATAGCCCATATCGTACGGCATACTATAGCGCGCCGTTTTTCATCATTTTTAAGGATTTGAAAAAAATGACGAAATTACAAAAACGATGGGTTATAGCCCATGTTTTAAGAAATTTTGAAAAAAAAAGTTAGCCTCGTTTCTCATCATTTTGGACCATGGGCTATAGCCCATATCGTACGGCATACTATAGCGCGCCGTTTTTCATCATTTTTGAAGATTTGAAAAAAATTACGAAATGACAAAAACGATGGGTTATAGCCCATGTTTTTTGAAATTTTGAAAAAAAAAAGTTATCCTCGTTTCTCATCATTTTGGACCATGGGCTATAGCCCATATCGTACGGCATACTATAGCGCGCCGTTTTTCATCATTTTTGAGGATTTGAAAAAAATGACGAAATTACAAAAACGATGGGTTATAGCCCATCATTTTGGACCATGGGCTATAGCCCATATCGTACGGCAGTGATACTCAACCTCAGGCCCGCGGGCCACATCAGGCCCGCGGGACCATTATGACTGGCCCACCAATGAAAATCTAAAAAAAAGAAGAAAAATAAATCTGGAAAATGAAATAAAAATATATAAATCTGAATGAAGTTATCTTTAATTACATTATTATGGTGGAAATGGTGGAAATGGAAATTGCGGAAATTGCGGAAATGGAAATTGCGGAAATTGCGGAAATGGTAATTGCGGAAATGGTGGAAATGGAAATTGGGGAAATTGCGGAAATGGAAATGGAGGAAATTGCGGAAATGGAAATTGCGGAAATTGCGGAAATGGTAATTGCGGAAATTGCGGAAATTGCTCTTCACTTATAGCTATCTATTTTCAGGTAGATTGTTTTATTTTACTCAGTCAGCCATATCACTACTCATTTTTTTTTCATGAAAAAGGTCATAGCTGGGTAATCTATTTTCAGGCAAATTGTGTTTATTATATTTTATTTTACTCAGCCATAACAATTTATTTTCTGTTAACCAACTTGCTGGCTGGCAGGCAGGCAGGCAGCTACTCATAGACAGGCAGACAGACAGACAGACAGCTACTCATGGAGAATTGGACAGGCAGGCAGTCAGACAGCTACTCATAGACAGGCAGACAGACAGCTACTCATGGAGAATTGGACAGGCAGGCAGACAGCTACTCATGGACAATTGGACAGGCAGGAAGGCAGACAGCTACTCATAGACAGACAGCTACTCATGGAAAATTGGACAGGCAGGAAGGCAGACAGCTACTCATAGACAGGCAGACAGACAGCTACTCATGGACAATTAGGCAGGCAGGCAGACAGCTACTCAGACAGGCAGACAGACAGCTACTCATGGACAATTGGACAGGCAGGCAGGCAGACAGACAGCTACTCATAGACAGGCATAGCCGCAATTTGCAACTCTAGATCTTTTTACAATTGGTTGAATCTAGAGTTGCATCGACTTCCTATGCATGGTTTTGGTTTTGCATTGGTTTGTGATCTCCTGGTCTTAAATTACGTTAAACTCACCAACATTGCAGCTGTAGTCCAAGCTTGAATTATCCTCTTTCAATCTGGTGTCGCTTGTTTATCATAAAAGTCCCCCGTAAAGATGTTATGAGCTACTTTCTGTCCAAAATATTCCAAGAGTGACAATATCGAGCCGCCATTTTGATTTTTGCAACGTGCCATAAAACAAGATGTGAGGGGGAGTGCTTGTTTAATAGCGTCCCTCCCTCCCTAGGGCGTCGGCCTCTTCTTTGGGTGTCTTACCTGCGCAGGTAAGATTAAATTGCTAAGACAGGCAGGCAGACAGCTACTCATAGACAGGCAGACAGTAAGACAGCTACTCATTGACAGACAGACAAATAACTACTCATGGACAGACAGACAGGCAGGCAGGCAGGCAGGCAAAGAGCTACTCATGTTATGTTATGTTATTATAACAGCTACTCATGTTATGTGCAATAATTTGTGCAGTTATGGAAACAGCTCTTTGTGTTTATGCAAGAAAATGTAACACATTTATTTATTTACATATTGTGTGCATGCACATTGTACTTTGATACATTTTGCGAAAATAAAGCAATTGAAAGAGAGAAGTTATCAAGTATCATTAATGTCGTAATTTTATCTACTGGCCCCTGGCCCCTTGCCATTTTTGTAATGTGGCCCACAGGTAAATCTATTTGAGTATCCCTGCCGTACGATATAGGCTATAGCCCATGGTCCAAAATGATGAGAAACGAGGATAACTTTTTTTTTCTCCAAAATTTCAAAAAACATGGGCTATACTCCTATCAGTACTATCATCCCATAGTATCCGTATTGTACGTATATACGTATAGTATCGGTCTCATAGTAGTATCTATGGGATAGTATCCTAGTATACTACCTATATTTCTAAAATGGAACATTTTTAGTCATGGTATCTCATCTAAAAGCTACGGCCTGTAAAAAAACAACCTCGACTATCACACATCTGTAGAACAGATTTTTATTAACAGCAGTCAATAATACAGCTCGAATTTGGAAAATAAACCGGTACAATAAATCACGTCATCCTCTCCAACATTATTATAAGTGCAATATGATTATACATTCAGCAGAAGAAAAACTCACAGCAACTGAACATGAATGGTATTCAAAGGAAGGAGGAATGGTTGTATGAGAGCACTTGTAAAAGCCCTGTTATGATCTGTTCTATCTCCATGCACACATGGAGATATAGCAGATCGGCAATTTTCAAAAAATCGTGACAATGTGGCGCAAATCTTTGAATATATACCTTCAAAGCAAACGTTTATAACTCAAATATTTGCTTCTGGGGGGTACCTGGAACTACATATTTTCAAATGGGGGTCGGTGGCCATTTACATACAATTCTGGGGGTTCTTGACATGGAAATGTTTGAGGACGACTGGCATAGAAACAGGTTTTTCAGAAAACTGGATTTAAAATACTTTTTTTTTTTAAATAATCGTCCTCAGGTCAGGTTAAGCATAAGGTAGACCCAACAGTGCTACCGAGAATGGACATAAAAGCAAGTGTGAGATAGAAGATCACTCTCCGTAGGATTACGGATTCATTGGTTACATTTGTACACTGAGTTAAATTAACACTAAATTAACATTATTATTATTGTCTGGTTTATGAGGGCTTATGACTTTTCCTAACTGCATCATTGTGATGGCTTCCCACATATTTTCACCACAGTTTACATCAGGAGGAGGGTAGATACTGACTACTACAGTGGCTGATCCTCGTGTTGATACTAGCATTAGCTACAAAATGGGGACATTTCTCAGTAAACATTTAAAAACTCCTTGACTAGAACTTTGGGATGTAAGTTATTAAACCAAAATAGATAACTTGAACTATGGCTAAGCCATTTTGTATATAGGAAAGAAAGAAACATGACAACCTTAGTTTCAAATTGATTAAATCAATAAGTCACAAAAACTTATAACCGACATATTTTTGCCGTTTAGATCAAGATGGAATTTTCTGCCTTGGATTCGGAGTACATGCAAATGGCTTGGCACAGAAGGAAGATGATATTTTGGTAACAAAGAGGTGGAATAAAGAAAATATGCCCAAGCACATTTTTCAGCTGGAAAGACATACCAAAAAGTACAGTCAAAACATGAACACCACTTCAAGTTGCAAATAGTTAACAAAAAAATAATAATACAAGAAAAATAATATCAACACAAATTGTGTTAAAAGTTGCAGTCAATCTTTGAACCACTTGAACCCTAGGCGTGACTATTCTGGGGGAACATTCACTGAAAATACCCGATATGCAAACTCACAATGTGTTGCAATACGACATGTTGTGAGCTTGCAGATCGCCCATTTCCAGCTAAGACATTGGTGTAGTGTGCGTGTGTGTGGGGGGAGTTTACTAACTATAGATGGTTTAAGTAGTTAAAGGACAATATTTCCATCATGCTGGTTTGATCCCTTAAACAAAATCTAGTTTTACATGGTAATGTCGTTATCATGGTCTTTCTAGTCTTATATGGTCAGTTTTGGTCGTGCTGGTGTGTTGTACCACTGGATGGGGGATTATCCAAAAAAAGAAAAAAAGGGGTAACAGTTTAACACTTAGTCGAGCCCTCAGACAAATGTTGTCAAGTCTTCACATATTGCGGCACTACATCTTTTCAAATGGGGTTCCCGGTGCGGCCAAGTAAAAGTACATTTTACAATTTGGGGGTCCTTGACATGAAAATGTTTGAGAAGCACTAACTGGTATAGACTGTAATTGAAGAGAGAAAAGCTTTTACACATGCAGTGTAAGGGGTAAGGGGTTCCATGTCTGCATAGAAACAAGGGAATAGTGGAACTGAATTTTAATACGACAACCTAGAAATGTTTCTAAAGTGACAATGAAACCGTAAGATAATTATTATCAGTGGAATGCTCCCGTTTGATTTTGGAAATGAGTGGAAACAAAATCACCACAGGCCAAAAATCTACTCGTCGTACAGAGCAGGAGACAACCTCCTGACTTCTCTGAACATCCAACCTCGTCGTACAGAGCAGGAGACAATCTCCTGACTTCTCTGAACAGTTGTAAACTACCGTTTTAGTTTTTTTATGTTCATTATTTCCCTTCGCTTCACAAAGCTTTATATATATATATATATATATATATATCTCTATTGTTCCTTTTGACTTTCAGTTCCCCCCACACTCAGACACGCCACGCCACAGCACAATGGCGGAAAAAACCTTTCTCTGTTTTGATTTTGAACGGTCTGATATATAGATCACAGCCATAGTATGCAACGTTCAGAGTAAGATGGAACACAGCCATGCAGTACTGATGGTCCTCCCTCTCTGTTCCTGCTCGTAACAGCCAGAGTCCTCTGGCCATTGGCCATGTCCACAGAGTGGACATTTTGCTCTTACATGAGAATACAGTTCGATTCAGTACCAGCTCTCTCTCTCAAACGCCCGCTTAAGTTCCTAGGCTACATCAAGTCAGGATAAAGGATCTCGGCTGAGAAAAATAAATTGCGGATAGTGGATAAATACATATGAAGTACCAACACGGAGAGTCGTTTAAAAAAAAAAAGGAAAATATAATTATTTGGAAAATAACCTGGAAGAGACACCCTGGCTTGCGCGCATGGACATGCTGTCACACGCAGGGCTTTACATCAGCAATGTGGTCGGCCGTCTTGATGAGAGAGAGATTGAGAAAGAGAGAGAGAGATAGAGAGAAAATAATGGATGATGGAGAGGAATTGGGTTGGTTGCGGAGAGAGAGAGGTACAACGGTGTGGAGAGAGGCCTGGAGGTCATGGGTCAGTGTGTGTGTGTGTGTGTGTGTGTGTGGGGGGGCTCATTTCTCCCTGTAGTAAAGCAGGTACATCTTCAGGGGCGCGGGCAGCGGCAGGCCCAGAATCCTCTCTCTCAGGACGTTCACCGTCGGCTCCACTCGCGTCAGTTCCCCCGTCTGCCTCTCCTCCTCTCCCCCAACCTCCTCCTCCTCATCCTCTTCATCATCCTCCTCCTCCTCCCCGCCTCCTCCCGCCTCCTCCTCCTCCTCCTCTGGCACGGCCGGAGCCCTTCCTCGGCCTGCCACCCGCCTGATACCTCTCGCCAAGCGGTGCTTTGTCGCCTCCCATTCTCTCTCCTCTTCCTCCTCCTCCTCTTCCTCCTCCTCCTCTCGCCGGCGCCCTCGGTCCCTCCCCCTGCGTCCTCCTCCTCCCTGGTTGTTGTTGTTGTCGTCGGGGGTGGGGGCGGCGGCAGCGCCTCCCACTACCGCCTGACGCGTGGCCAGCACCAGGGCGTTGCAGTGTCGCCGGTGGTGGACGCGCCGCCGCTTGAAGCGCGGGCCGTACTTGTGGAGGCCGGCCGCCGCCAGGCCGCGGCCCACGCTGAACGAGGAGCCGCGGCCGCGCCCGGAGGGCTGCCCGCCGCCGCCACCGCTGCCACCCGTGGTCACCCGGAGCGTGTGGCGGATGGAGATGCGAGCCAGCTCCTGGAGAGTCCGCACCTCGTACACGGCTGGAGAGGTGGGAGAGACGGTTTAGTTTTTAGAGATTGTCAAAGTACGACAATACCTATCTGCAGATTAGGGGTGCTAATGAGGCCGATAAAATTGGTGTTTAAGCAGACGATAATGGCTTATAAAAATGTGTTTCTCGAATGCTTTCACGTATATATTATATATATATATATATATATATATATATATAAAGAAAATAATTTGTGCTCAGGGTGAGTCAGGCTCTGCTTAGGGTAGCAGGTCAGATCTCTGCAGAGAAAACTAGAAAAAGTGCTCCCTGGTTAGGTAGTTAATTGTGGCCTCCTGGTGGCGCTATAAAAGGCCAATGTGAAATTTTTCACATTTTTTCTTACACCTTTGATGGCAATTGGACATTCAAACTCATGATTTGAGGCATTTTGTTCCAAAAATGTGTTTTGCAAAAATGTCAGGCCAATGTGAAAAAGTTTGGGATTTAATCCTCGGCGAATCAAAATATGTTTTTTTATTTGAATGTGGTGTCATTAAAATTAATCTGGATATGGCAGACTCACTATCTAGAAAATAAAAACATGGCACTTCATTTAAAATAGGTTACAGACCCCTGTTATATGCGCTTCTTTTGGGATTCTTTTTATAGACCTATTTACTTGTTTCTATGAGACATGGCAACAGCGCTCTTTTTGCATCTTTTTTTTGTAAAATGTTGAGATTAGAAACGGCCATAATTCTTTCATTTCTCAACCTTTAAAAAAGATAAAAAGTTAAAAACATCTCCATAATCCTTGGGAAGTTTGCTTTCATACGCTGTATCACACCCGATTCAAGTCTTCTTCAATAAAATGCTACGAGCGAAGACCATATACCATCGGGGCCACAGGCACAGCATTACGCAGCACCCATTCAACTCATTCCTTCATCGTGACTTGAATGAAATAAAATATAATAAAGGTTATTTTACTGGTGTTTTTCAATAGAGGCATAAAGGTGACAGCATGCAGTGCAATAGGAATAATTAACCCAAATGTGACAAAGTCATGTCATGTCTTCTATGGTGCCAGCCTGAAGAAATGTAATACCACGATCCCCAAAGTGCGCATTCCGTATGTGACATCAGCTGACTGGTAAAGAGAATAGTACGGACATGTTGATTGGGTACGTCTCAAACACTCCTTAAACACTCCCATTAATAATTCAAGGCCGTTTTGCGCAATCCACGGGGTGTCTTAACATGCCCAAAAATGCAATATGACATTCTACACGCCCCCAGCTCTAAAAACTGTAATATGATATGTAATATTATTGGAACTGGATAATCGACCTGTATATCTCATATTGACATTCAGATATTGACATTCAGGTCATTTCTAGAATGTAGAGGTACTGTATGTTCTGGCTTCAAGTTATGCCAAGTTTTGAACCTCTCAGAGCTTCCATTGTGAAACTACATGACTTTAAGTGCCTCAACCCCCAGACGGACAGGCTTTATTTTTAGTTTGAGGTGTATAACTTTAAATAACAATTTCACCACTTTTGCAGTAAAATATTTTTATACAAGAATCCATTTCATGTATGGGAGGCCTTAGAGATGAGGAAAAACTATGTTGTGTTTGGTCCTACCTCCGGTAGGGGTATCTCGAAAACTAAAGCACTTTTTGACTGTTTGTTGCAGGACTAATTATATCATATATGGCTCTGCATCAATGTAATAAATGAGCCAACATGAGCCATGATGTCATAGGTTTTGCGGATTCACCGTTTTGCCATTTTTTACTATTTAATAAAAACTTCGGCTAGTTCAACTATTTTAAAATGTTTTTCAAAATAGTAAAAAAATGGCAAATACGTTTAGGGATAAGGGATAAGATGGAGCCCTATACTATATATACACACACACAGGTATATTGGATTCATCACAGCAGTAGCAGTGTCTGAAATGGGACTCACGTAGAGGGACAGTCTTGGCTTTGCCGTTGGGGCAGTGCTTGGGCAGAACCAGAGGAGCAAAGGACACAGAGATGATCTTTTTGGTCTCCCAGCTGTTCAGACCCGTACGGATGATTCTGGTCAGCTGGAGGGAACACATGGAGAAGAAAAAGAGATTCAATGTGTGCCGCCCGCCGACAACAGGAGGAAATGCACCAATATATTGAACATGTTTTCAAACTGCATGCATGTCTCTTGCAGGGCAATATTATAATATGTCTGGACCATATCGATATTCAATCCTTAAATTGCACATTTCAACCATGTATCTCCGTCTAATATAAACTAAATAAATCGTCTGTCGGGTGGAAACTGTTACTTTCAGCATTCAAAACTTTTAATCCTGGTCTACAAGCGTTTGGCACTTTTGGCGCTTTTGTGCAGTGGTGGAAAAATAACTCGGTTACAAGTAAAAGTCTGGAATTCAAAATGTACTTGATTAAAAGTACATGTACTTTGGCGTCGAAGTGTACTTAAAGTACCAAAAGTAAAAAAAAGTAGCCGATCTAAAAAAGAATAGCCGATCTACAATCTCTCTCTCTCTCTCTCTAGTTCATAAAGTTAACATAACTATAACTAAATGCTTTTGAAATTAAATTAAAATTTTAACTTCAGGATTCCAATTCAAAAATAGCAAAGATTTATTCAAGATTTCAATTCAAATATGCCAGAAATGTAATATGCAATGTGGCCCTCTGGAGTGAGTGTGGAAATATAGTGGCCCTTTCCATCATCAAAGTTGCCCACCCGTTGGCATATACTAGAGAATGTTCCCGGCCACCACACGGCCAGAACATCTGCTTTGATTTGAGTTTAAAAAAGGAAATGGTTGGAATAACGTGTTCCTTTCACGCGCTACGTCCAACCAGGGAAACTCCCCCCTGTCAGGTGTAAAGGAGCAACTTGGACACTCAAGCATGAAGGAAGCATGAGTTAAGTCCGTTGCTCTCCCCAGGTTGGCGGAGGGTGTGTAGAGCCCAGGATCACAGTAGATGATTGACACAGGGGTGAAAAATGGGTTACAAAATCGCAGGAATAAAAAATATATAAAAAAAAGGAAATGGACCCTACCTTCTCCTCCAGCGGGAGCACCAGCACCCCGCCCACCTTCAGCAGGTGCTTCATGTGGTCCTCGTGCTCCTTCTGGACGCCGGCGCCACAGTACACCCGGTCGTACTGCCGACTCTCTGGAGGAATCTCCAGGCAGTTCCCCAGCACAAAGGACGGCTCGCAGAACTCAAACCTGATGGGGAGACGCACACAAACACGCGCTACTTATTAACTCATTTAGGACTTCTTAGATTCTACAAATGTCTTCTAAATCATGACAGTTTTCTGAAAAACCTACGTTTCTATGTCAGTGGTTTTCAAACTATTTCATGTCAATGACCCCAAGAAATTATATGCAATTGGCCGCCGATATCTGAAAATATGTTGTTCCAGAAACGCCCCAGAAGCAAAGATTTGAATTAAAAACGTTCTGCGTTTGCTCTGAAGGAATATATATTCAAAGAGTTGGTCCACATTTTCAAGAGAGCTTGTAGATCTGCTTTTTTTAAATAGCTAATGTATAACTTCATAATGCTTAAAACACCAAAAGGCGATCCAGTCCTGAATGGGTTAACACAATGCAAACATTTACAGTCGGTACAACCTTGAGGTCGAGATTTAAGACGTGCATCAAATTTCAGCGCAGATATTGACCCGAGATATTGATCAGCAATATGTTTTATAGGGGCAATACAAATAATGTAGGCATTTTCCACACTTCTATTTTAAATAATAATATTTAAAATAAACTATTGTGCTTTCATTCTGAGAAACGGAGGTGCAAATAAACTATTGTGCTTTCATTCTGAGAAACGGAGGTGCAAATCCTCTGCATCAGTCAATGTTTTTCCATAATAAGCATCTAACAGTGGCGAATTAAACACATAAAACAAATAGCGGGTTTTGCGTATTACACGTGGAAAGACAATGGAATAAATGTTGTGTATGGTGGGTTATGCGGTCAAAGTGTCTATGCATCCTCTTTACAATTTTACAAACATTACAAATGTTGTGTACACACAAGCCTGCACACAGAAAGCTGACGAAAATCAGTTTGCCTACTGCCCAGTGAGCACTAAATTAATGAAACTATATAAATTGTGAGGCCAGTGCCAGTCAAATGCGCGACTAATAAGCCCGGATTCGTATTAGACTGTTCTACCATCAGTACCATGTGAGTAAAAAAAAATAGTTTATTTTTTATTTATTATGGATTAATGCTTATAATTAATCAAATCTCATAATCTCGTTTTGGAACAGTGGGGTACAGTAGCTATTCACAGGATTCACAGGGGGGTTGGGAGGGGGGGGAGAAATGCAGCAAAGGTCGTCGGGAACGGGAGTCGAACCCACGACACGCTGGATCATTACTAGCCCCTCTCGGAACCCTCCGTAAAGCTTTTCTGAAATTTGGATGTCACTTTGCGTAGGGTCCCTGTGCGTACTATATTTTCGTATGGGAATGTTGGAACGCGGACATAAATATCCTCGGTAACATCGAGTCTGCGCCGTTTGACGTCTTCTTTTCGTTTGCGTTATTCTGAAGGTGTCAACTATAAGTACCTATACATACCGCTGCAAATTCTCTTGTGTCGCGGAAGCCGTTAAGTACTTTGTTTGACCGATTTGGTCGCTTTGATTCTTCTTGTTTATTTACCGTTTATTGTATCGCCTCCCGATGTGCGGTTGGCTTGTGCCGGCTACGTTCCTGCCTCTGATCTGCTCTGTCATAGCTATAGCGCCACTAGCTAGCCAGATAGGCGGTACAATGAGGTGTCAATAAACAAGGAAGGAAGAGAAGAATCAAAGCGACCAAATCGGTCAAACAAAGATTAAAAATACTTAACGGCTTCCGCGCCACAGGAGATATTCGCTGCGGTATTTATAGGTACTTAAAGTTCACACATTCAGAAGCCCTCACACGAAAAAAAGTCCTCAAAGAGCGCAGAAGGACTTATCCGAAGGTGTTTACGTTTATTTATGTGTGCGTACCCGGTGGCAGGGTGGAGGTGGAATAGGACCCCATGCTCTGGGTCTAAAAAATGTCAGAAACTTCAGTAGCATTGGGTTCTGCTTGTAGGGCTAGATCATTACCAGCCTAGGTGCCTGGACCGCTCGGCAAGCCCAGGCACAAGATATCATTTTTAAAACGTACTTGTCAAAGCTCTCGCTTGTTTTGATGAAGTAATCCAGCTTCTGGTAGGCATAGGCGATCACATCTGCATGGAGCTCTACCCCATGGTTAATGCCAAATGGACCTGAGACGACAGAACAACACACTGTTATTATGAGATTAGCTTCAATATACGTTTTCACATACTAAAAAGGCACCACAAAGCTTGGAAATGCTACATTCTTTTGCTGCTATTTTTACATGATGAAATCAAGTGAGGTCAGGTCGCCTTCTGAAAAGAAGGCAGCAGGTATTATTATGCGTGATTTATATACTTTGTTGTACAACTGTGACACTCGCTGACATTAGCCAATCTACAAGCTCACAAAGGTCAGTGTTGGGTGCTGTATTGTGAGCTTGTAGATCAGTGGTTCCCAAACCTTTTTGCCCCATGGCCGTGACCCAAAACAGAAATTTGACGTCTCCCCGGGACCCAAACTAGTGAAAATAGCAGATCTACAAGCACACAACGCTTCGCTTCAGTCCGCAGGCTTGTAGATTGACTATTTTCAGTTATTTTATGAAATTACTGAAAAAAAATCATCATCAATGCATTTTGTTGTTAAATCATGAAAACATTAGCTTTTTTGGAAATGCTTTTTGAAAATGTAGGAGAAAATGTAGAAAACCCATACAAAATTGCCCATGCGACAGAGCATAATTTCATTAATGTTAAGCAACTGTACAACTGTCACCCACCCAGTATGAGGCCCACCATGGTGCTGAGGTAGCCGGTCCCGCTGCCCAGGTTGAGGAAGGAGAGGCCAGGGTGGAGGTCCAGGGCCTCCATCACCTCCGAGTAGATGCAGGGAGCTGACAGGTGGATGTTCCCGTGACGCCAGGCCAGGTCCTGACAAAGACAACAGCATACAGGTTTCAACAAACTATAGGGCTGAGCCATGTCACCAATTTGCTTTGATTATGATAAATGCACAATTGTCTACTTGTAAGAGGCTATTTCTTGTGGTGCACGAGATAATTGGTAGCATATCCAAATCGGCCATAAAAGCTCCATATCGGTCTCAAAATAATACAGATTATTTTCACAGATATTGATGACTGTCAATGACTCTGTCGCATTTGTATTTGTCAATTTCCTTTATTTTATATGATATGATATAGTACTTTGTCAGTTTGCACTGAAATTTGTTTTGCAACCCAGCGGCCTTGTATGCAACACATTCATACATTTGACATAACAGGACTGTGAAGTTGCCCGAACGGCCAAGGCTCCAAGAACAGTCCGAAATTGTAGTTAAGGGCGTTTATTTTCCCCAAAATCCAGTACAGATTCAACAGTGTGAAACCAGGAAAATAACAATAATAATAATACTGAGAAATGGAATGAACACTTGACCAAACACTACGAACAAACCCCAACTGGCTAAGCGCTCTCTTCAGGCTGTACCTTGATCACACAAGGCCCTGTAGCTCTCCCTCAGGGATGTTACCTGTGTCATTGCCCACTTCTAACTAACTACTAACTAGGCTGTCCCTGCAGCCTCCTTTAAAAGGGGTGGATCCTACCACTGGGCACAGACTCAATTAGCACATTTCTTCTCAAATACTTCACTAATATAAATACTTCCATTAACCACCTTGAATAAACAGTAACCTAAACATTCTCAATAACAAGTATAAATCAGAATGAAAACTCAATGACAATTACTGAAAGCATAAAGAGAAACACCCCTCTCCTGCATAGCACTTGGCCCATTCCTAAATCAAGGGAAATGCCACCAGCAGTGCAGGAGAGACAATTAGCAAACAATCAGTGAACACAGTTTTCCCTACACAAGTTTAAAACATTAGTCCTTGCATGTTATAGAAAGGAGTTTCATGTGTCTTTGTATATACGGCACGGGTTGCCCCGTGACAAGGACAAAAAATAAAATACAATTACTGTACATACATATTATTTCTAATGTTTGCAGGCAGCATAATCCGTATAATATCGGAATCGGTATCGGCAGATATGACCTTGAATATTTTCATTATCTGTGTACGCCACCAGTGTACGGGTCGGCGTGAACACGCAGATCCAACACCCTAAAGGTCTGACATATACGGAAATCACCCGTCGAACCCGACCTGCGTTGGTCCGACATGTGGTGCCTACGGCGTGCGGTTAGGGTTTTGGGTAGGGTGTCTAATGACAGTCGGACCAATAGTATGTCGGAACTAAAGCCTGTACCCCCCAGTGAACAACAAAGTATAATACAGGGTTAAGTGGTAAATCAGAAAAAAAGTCTATGTGGTAATAAAACAGCTAGAACAGTCAGGTATGGTCAGAAATGTTTTCCACTTACTGTAAGATAGAGTCATATATCGTATAACGATAAGCTTTCCCCAGCTCACAATTTTCCTTTGGCTACGCATACTGTTTAACCCATTTAGACCCGAGGCCGATTTGAAAAGCACCTTCTAAATCCTGTGCTTAGTTTTCTGAAAAGCTTCAAATATTTATACAAAAGTTACCAAAACATGTTGTTGCTATGTACTGTACATAGCAACAACAACCCAAAAATGGGAACCCCTTTTGTTGTTTGAAGCATCATGTTTATGCTTTTAGCTGTTTAAAAATAGCAGATCTAAAAATCGTGAAAATGTGGCGCAAATCTTTGAATATATCTACTTTCAGTGCGTACGTTTTAGGGATAGGGATAGGGATAATTCTGGGGGTCCTTGACATGAAAATGTTTGAGCACCACTGACATAGAAACATGGGTTTTTCAGAAAACTTTTAGGATTCAGAAGACATCGTTCCCAGGTCAAAATGGGTTAATTTAACCCTAGAACACTAAGACTATTTAGTGATAGAGAAAAATCCCATACACCCATAATGGGATTAATTTTAGGCCCTCTTTACACGGGAACGGTGTTCATGGAAAACGGGAAAATGAAGTATCGTTTGCTGGGGTCCCTTTAGACAAGAACGGCGTTTTCAGGAGGTGAAGAAAACGCAAACAAAGTGAAAACACCTTCCAGAGTGGAAATCAGTGTTTTTGGCAGAATTTTTTTATTTTAGTTTTAGTCGTAGGCATTTAGTTGAAGTCACATTTTAGTCACCAGGAATGTTTTAGTGTTAGTCTAGTTTTAGTCGACTAAATGTCATACGTTTTTAGTCGACCGATCTAGTTGTTTTAGTCGACTAAAATGTATTTTGGTGGGCCTTGATGCCGTCATAATGACTGATTTTACACTTGCTGAAAATAGCCGATCTTCAAGCTCACAGCACGTCGCGACACATTGTGAGCTTGTAGATCTGCTATTTCCAGCATGCAACCAAGTGTAAAACGACTTGCAGTATACTGGATTTCTCGTCCACTAGTCCCTTCCTAACATTTTAGTCTAGTTATCATTTAGATGACGAAATTGTCAATACATTTAGTCTTAGCTTTTCATTTAGTTTTCGTCAGTGAAAAAAGGTAGTCGACGAACATTTTTCGTCTTAGTTTTAGTCGACAAAACAACACTGGTGGAAATTTTTGAAAACGTCCATGTAAACAGGCAAAACGATGACTCCGCCAAACTTGTGACATCATGGCTCACGCAGATGTTTATTACATTGATGCAGAGCCGTGGCCATATTTGGAGTTCCTAGAATGAGCAAGCACTCCCCGTCTCCCTCGCCCCGCGCAACCTACAAATACAAATGTAGCGACTAGCGATGGTGAATGTTAACCATGATGTAAACAAACAGTATGACGGGGAAGTGAACTATCAAACTGGTGGTTCTTCTTGGTCTAGCTGGCAGTCCGTCAGCGCCAACTAGCAACATGGTATGCACACTACAGCGTGTTCATCAATGTTGCACTTAGAAATGAGAACGCAACAGGACTTTTTTCTCTGGCAACCACTTCTGTAAAGGTGGCCTTATTTTCTTTCTCCACTGGACCATTCTCACATGTCCCAGGAATGGGACATGTGAGGAACTAGTCTATTGTATTTCGGTGCTACAACAACAAAGTACAAATCGGCAGCCAGTTACCTTGTACGCGTTGTCTCTGTACTCCTCCAGGTAATAGTCGGCCCGGTCGATGGCTCGAAACGCCCGCTCTACCAGGTCCGAGCGGATGTAGTAAGCCTCCTTCAGGTTGTCAATCAGCTCGTCGTTGTCCTCGCCCGCGCTCACAGCTCCGCCCATCTTGGCTGGAGAGGAGAGAGAGAGAGGAACAGGCTTGGAGAGGAGAGAGAGAGAGAGAGAGAGAGAGAGAGAGAGAGAGGAACAGGCTTGGGGGGTTCACTTCACACCCGGAAAGGAAACATCAAGATTCATCTTTTTTATTTTTTTACGTTTAACAATTTTGCCAGTGGTGTAAAGTAACTAAGTACAGTATTTTTACTAGAGTTTTTTCTGATACCGATACTGGTATCGGTATCGGTCCTTAAGCAAGACACTGAACCCCTAATTGCTCCTGATGTACTGGTTGGTGCCTTGCATGGTTTCCGCCACCATCGGTGTATGAATGTGTGTGTGAAACGTAACCTGTAAACGTAACTGTTTTTACTAACCACCGTTTCGGTTCACCGAAACTGGACTATGAATAGGCCTTGCTTGAGAGATTTGGGTGAGCTGTGAGTCGCTTACCACTACGGCATGATGTCATGTTTTTTAAAGCCATTGTGCTTAATTATGAAGTCCCTCACAATCCCAAATGGTCATTCCTGTTATGAGGAAGACCAAAGTCTTGTCTTGTCTGTGTTGAGCTGTTGTGAGGATGTTGAAAGGGGAGTGTACATATGTTCCCCAGGTTCTATGTTCCCCACCATGCAAAAAAGGTTCTTCGTTCCACACTGAGGCTTCGTACACACATAAAGAACAACTGTGCTGTGCTCTGAGTTTGGTGCAACTGGATTAATAGATAAACCTTGATTTAAACCAGATTAAGGCTTAATCTTTCTTGGTGCAAATGGCCCTTAGTCTTAGCAAATTCTGATTTAAGCTCAGTCTTTGAACAATCCATTGAAATTTAGGCCTGCCTAGGCTACTTAAACTATCTAGTCTTAGCCAACTAAAAATTAACACTGGCATAAAATAAAATAAAACATAATTGCTCAGACTCTTCAACAACAGCAAAAACAATCATTCTTTGTTCTGTACTATTGTATACAATTGTATAGTACAAAACACTGAAGTCCATAAAACCAGAAACCTTCCCTGTGCAATTTCTGTTTACAAATCATAATAGGCAAACTTAATGTTTTAATTGTTATTCATATGTTCCAATGCTCAATGACAAAAACACAATTAAATCGTAAATTGCTATTATTTGTATTAATTGTCAACTTAAAAAGTGAAATCGTGACAGCCCTAACATACATCTGCCAAGACAAGTTCCCAAGACGTGCATATACTGTCTCCCAGCCTGCCACGCTGACACCACCATATACACACACTGTCTCCCAGGCTGACACCACCATATACACACACTGTCTCCCAGGCTGACACCACCATATACACACACTGTCTCCCAGGCTGACACCACCATATACACACACTGTCTCCCAGGCTGACACCACCATATACACACACTGTCTCCCAGCCTGCCAGGCTGACACTGCCATATACACAGGCTTCAAAACTTGGTATAGTATAAAACAACTATCTATAATAATACTTAGTTCATAATATGTAAACAAATAGGTGTATGTGACTACAGAGAGACAAAGTCAGCTCGCACTGCCAGTCACAGGCGATGCCATCTGGAATACTATATTTCTATTACAGTTTTATATTTTGTAATTATGATTATGATGTTGAGAATAGCACTTCGTTCAGGTTGGTGAGTAATCACCTCACCAACTAGTGTTAAGTAACAACTAAGTTAGGACGCAGGTATGATAGCTAACTCACTAAACTTCCCCAAAACGATTTCCCAAGGAAGGAAGCAACCAACCACACTGAGACGTGTAAATAGATGTACCTTTTGGTAGAAGCACTCTAGGTGTGAATGTCTGCTGTTCTGTAGTGCTGGTGTTAAGCACAACACCTGGCAGCCATGCCAAAGGACAGGAGAGTCACTGAGATCACAGGCAGCTCTGGGAGAAAAAAAACGTTAGTCATGTCATGAAGCTGTAAAACAACAAAGGATCCTTACTATTTCAATATTGGTTGATGCTCCCCAGTATGTGGCAGCGTGGCCTAGTATGCAAATTCATTGGGCCATTAGCTATGGGGTGAGTGACCCATTCACCCCAGGGACAAATGTTGACTTGCAGTGATACATTCACAAGTTGTATTTCCCGTCGATAACCATGGATATATCATATATACATATACACAATACATACATATATGGCAATAATCACTGCCTTGTCTGGTACGCCCTGATTTAACCACAGGGTGGCGCTGCACCACACCGTCTAATATAAACTATATATAGTGGGCTAGAAGGAAGACACTTCCTGCAACAAAAAGGGTAACACATAACATTTCCGATGTGAGATGGGGTTAGAGTTCAATTAATTACATAATAATAATCATTACCTTTTCCACGTAGTTTAAAGACAGACGATTTACTTTAATCCAATAACCGCATTTAACCCCCGCCACACTTCGTCTCTAAATGTTTTGATGAATTGAAAATGGTGGGCCCTACTGTAAACAAGTGTAATGCTTTATGGTGTCGTCCATTCACAGTTAACAGTTTTTTTTTGTATCGAGTTGTATACTTGAAATGTACTGTAATTCAGAAAACCCCTCTCCCCAACAACCTCCGCGTTGTTGCGGCGGCGGGGTTCGGGATTGCTATATTTTTTGCGGTGCTCAGCTAAACCGATATTGAGCAAACAATAACATCCATGCACACACACACACCCCTCACACACTCCCTGTGTGAACGATCCGATCAACTGCACAAACACCTTTAGAACGGCCTGGCCCTTGATCGAAGATACACAAATAGAAAGAAAACAACCGCTATGCCGTTTTACTGCCTTCCTTGGTGAAGGAGAAGAAAGAGATCATGGATGGACCCAGTAGTACAGCACGGTGGCTGAACTGGCTCTGCCTGGGATAATAATTATAATACCCCCCAAAAAACACCGCCTGATCACGGGTTTACGTGGTTGACACACCTGGTGGAACAAATGTCAGTCGTTGTCGTACCTGGTTGTTGGTTTTCTCGCTGTTTTTGTGTCTTTCTTCAGTCGTTTTATGTTGTTGTGTCTCTACAGTCCCTGTGAGTGAGTGTGTGATCCAGTCTGGAACAACACACCACTGCTGCTCTGCTGGATGTAAACACAGCTGACGCTCAGTGTTGCCACGTTTTGCGATAGAAACAAGCAACCAGGTCTATGAAACGGAAACACAATCTGGCACAGGGTGGGTACCCCATTGGCAAAAACAAGGGAAAAACAGCGCCCTCTTTTTCCTTGACTGAACAGTCTGTCTGTCTTCACTAGTGTCTTGTCTTGAGAGACTAATGCAAACGCGACACGTTGCGAGCATGTAGATCTTTAGTTGTGGATTTATGTATTAATTTTATTAGGAATATTTTACATTACATTACATTATTTTTACATTTTAACAACACAAATCTGAATAGTGATGAATACTAGCCATCTGCCACCCAGCCATCAAACTGCAGGTTGAAAAGGCCCTCAGCTCTGAACTCGGTAGAATCTGCACCTGGCTCGCTGAACAAACTATCTTTACACCTGGGAAAAACTGAATCCATTCTCTTTGGATCTAATAGTAATCTCAGCAAGGCAAATAGCTTCTTGGTTAGAGTGGGTGACAATGTTATCACACGTGAAGATGAAATTACCTAGGTTCCATCCTGGAGGCTAATCTTTCCGGTGATAAAATGGCCACCAACGTAATCAAAAAAGTCAACCAAAGAACAAGATTCCTTTACAGGATCTCCTCACTGGTCAACAGAAACACCTTGAAGACCTTAACAGAGCCATCCTACAAGGTCTCTTTGACTATTGCATGCACCTCCTGGTAACACAGCACCTCAAAGGCCCTTAAAACTAGGCTCCAGACTTCCCAAAACAAACTGGTCAGGCTCCTACTTGGCCTCACCCCCCTGCCCACTTTGACAGGCTGGAATGGCTTAGGGTCGACGACAGAGTACAGCATCTTGCAATGGGTCTGGTCCACAAGATTCGATACACCACCAAGATACCCATGTACCTGTCTAGATACTTCCTTAATGTTAACAAAGTACACACCCACAACACCAGAGGAAGTGCAACGAACCATGTACAACCCAGATTCGGCACAAACAAGGGACTACATTATTTTCGCTCCTATGCCACCAAAATGTGGAACGCCCTACCATCAGTCATTAAGACTTTGATGAATTGAACATGGTGGACCCTTTTGTAAACAAGTGTAATGCTTAATTGGGTCGTCCACTCACAGTAGCACAAACTGAATAGAAAGACTGTTAGTCTTTGTATTCAGTTTGTGCTTGAAATGTACTGTAATTCTGCAAACTGTTAATAAATATTTAAATCAATCAATCAAACATGCAAATCCCTTGACTCCTTCAAAACCGCTCTCAAGGGGCACCTACGGCTGCAATTCGAAACTGGCCTCCGGAAAATCTGAATCCCCCCCACCCCCCCCCCCCCCGTTTCCCCTCACTGTATATGTTTCTTTTCCCTTTTTACCTCCCTTTAATATGAAGAATTACCGTTCTGTTCTTTGACTATATATATAGTGTATCTATTTGTACGTCTCTAAATGTTTTGATGAATTGAACAAGGTGGACCCTCTTGTAAACAAGTGTAATGCTTAATTGGGTCGTCCACTCACTGTTAACAGTCTTTGTATTGAGTTTGTACTTTGTGCTTGAAATGTACTGTAATTCTGCAAACTGTTAATACATATTTCAATCAATCAATCAATCAGCCTCTCCCACTCCTTACTGGGGAACATTCCTGGAGGAAAACGGAAAAGGGGTGAGTTGTCCTGTTATTTTGTGGGCGCTCAGGTGCTGAGAACCACTGGTTTAAACAACATTATGAAACAAGCCCAAAATAAGCAACTACATTTAGAAACAAGCCTCTCCAAAAAGAACAAGGTTACAAGTAACTTACAGAAAACAAGCAAAGTCGCTTATAATAAGCGGACATGGCAACAATGCTGACGTTCTGACGTCACACGTAAAGAGTGAGACACGCACTGATACGATACTCGCCACGGCCTGCGTGTTTTATTTGTATTTCATTGTAATTGATTAATGCATCTATTTAACAAATCTGTTTACAGAGTCATATAAACATTAATATCACATAATGCAATATTAATAATTATGTATAGATAATGTCCAGAAGTATCATGGGGATTACAAACCTTTAAAACGTCATGGACCCACAACATGACTTTCATTGGGCCATTTCATGATTGAATTATCTTAGTGTAATTTAATTATAGTTTATTAAACTAGGCTACACTCATTTGGGCTGCTACACTATGCGATTGATTGATTGATTGATTGATTGATTGATTGATTGCATTTTTCTATTCACAGTATGTAGAATGGAATGGATACATTTCAAACGAAAGCACAAGTCAATACAAAAACTGTAGGATGAAACCAGAAAAAGCACTACGACTCGTTTACATTTCTAACCTTATTCCCAGTAAAACAAAATAAAGAATACAACCTCGGCACCGAGCGGTCGGCGGAACCGTTTACATCAGGGTTCTCAGTTTTCAATTCATCAGAACATTGTGCTGTGATTATTGTAGCCTACTTTTTCTGTGTTGCATGTGTCTATGGAGTTAACATTACTCTAATAGACCCCCAGGTGTTTTGTATGTGTCTATGGAGTTAACATTAGCCTACTCTAATAGACACCCAGCCAGGTGTCTGTGGTTATAATATTCAAATATTCCCTGTGGATTTTGGGTTTCTTCCTGAAAGCTGAAAGCCTTTGTAGTCCTGTAGCAAGTCCTCAAAAATGACCTTATTTTTTTTAGATAGGCCTATACCTGAGGTAGAACCAGACACAACCATGTTTAGGCCGGGTCTCCCATATGGCTATATGGAATGGATTGTTGTGAAATTTAATTTTGGGGGAAATAATGTTCTTTTGGCTATTCTTAGTTTAGACCTACCCCAATCTCTTAAAAATGCAAATCTGAATAGGGCAAAGGTGACAAAAAGACTATAACTTGAGAATACTCACTTTTATCTTCATACAATTTGCTGATCCTATAAATCAGGTGTCACCAAAGAGTCATTTACCAAAATAAATACTGACATATTGTCCTTTAAACATACATTAATTTAGGACAAAACCACCAAAAGGCTCTTCAACAGTGCGTCGCACTGTCACCCTCCCAGGCACAGGGTGGGTACACGTCTGGTCTCCTTACGTCACACTGCTCGGACCCAACTCCTTTCCTCAGCGCAGAGCTGAGCAAATCATGAACTATGCGTTCATGATTTGAGGCTTTTTGTTCAAAATGTTCAAAGGTATACTACCAGTATACTATCAGTATACTATATACTCCTAGTAAGAATTAAGTTATCTGTAAGATTAAGGACGATCAAATAACAGTAACAGTATAACAATCAACAATGAATTGTTGAATGGTTGGTTATACACAGACTATCAACAGTGAATATATTGTGAACAGTGATGAAATTAAGCTTGAAGTGCAAAAGTAAGAAACACTCAAACACATGTGCAAGTTAAGTGTAGTCAGAATGGTTATACCTTGACTGATCTGAATACCAAATTCCTGTAGGTAAGTGTTAGCAATGAACTTTAGTGGTCAGAAGGTACACACACATCCCAGTAAATTCAACAGGTGCTCGATGAAAAATAAATATACCGAAAAAGAAGAAGGAAGTCTGCACACTGTTTTAAAAGCTCCCCAAAACGTTAATTACCAGAGCGGAAAATAACATATAAAACGTTTTGGCCCCTGTGGCCTTCGTCAGAAAATAACTTGAGATATGTCATTATAAAAAATGTTTGTGAAATCTTTGTTCATGCGTTGTCTACTCTTGCTCAGAACAAGGCGGCAAGACTAGCACTTCATTGCTCTGTCAAGACTAGTGTGGATGCTATGCATGCCAGGCTGTCATGGATGAGGGTGAATGAAAGACTGGCATACAGCCTTATTCTGTTTTTAAATAATGTGCATTCCTCACAGAAACTCTTCAGTTTGTTTCTACAGCTATTACCTGCAAATAAAAAACATGATTGCAATACTAGACATGCACTAAATGGTCACTTTACTTGTCCTCTGCCCAAAACCAATGCACTTAAGAAAACAGTCATGTACAGAGCAATTGCATACTGGCGTGCGCTCCCCCACATTTGACTAACAAGAAATAGACCTACATTTTGTTTCAAAAGGAAACTCAAGGCAGCAATAGTCAGAATGGAAATTATATTAAATTAGGTTATTATGTTTTGTATTTTCGGACTGACAAATCAGTTTTCTTCTTTTAATTTTACCGTTATAAATGTTGTTCTTTGGATGTGTGTGTTTGTTCACAAACATGGATCATGCTGTACTGCATTTTATGATTTGTATTGTGATGTTATTTCTGCCTGGACCCCAGGAAGAGTAGTCTCCACTACGGTGTAGACTATTGGGGATCCTTAATTTACTAAACTAAACTAAACTAAACTACTCGGCCCACATAGATTCCAGTGCATTCCGTCAACTTCCGGTTCAGCCAGGGCTCCCCAGGCCATAGCCGCCTGGAGCCTCCATTGGACTGGCCCCATGAAGTGAATAGAGGTGGTGCAACTCTGGAGCCTCCATTGGACTGGCCCCATGAAGTGAATAGAGGTGGTGCAACTCTGGAGCCTCCATTGGACTGGACCCATGAAGTGCAACTCTGTCATCCTAATAGATCTGAGACCATGCAGCGTGGCTGGAGTCTGTGTGGATCCAGCTCGCATTCCATCCAGTCCTGCACCAGAAAGCAGGACAGTGTATCACATATGCTCCCCCTCACCTGATATGAAACCAGAGGGGTCATTTCAGAAAAGCCATAGGATGGACACAAGCCCTAAAACTAACAAAGATAGCTGATCTAGAAGCTCACAACACAATACACATAGTACGTTTTCATGTCAAGGATGCCACTGTATTTGGCCACAAACCCCTAACCCCAAACACAATGTGTTATTTTTCAAAATATATTAAAAACTCTCAGATAGTGAAACTGGAACACACCATCATCTGAGTAGCTCATCCAATGACAGAACAGACACATCATCTGAGGAGCTCATCCAATGACAGAACAGACACAACATCATCTGAGGAGCTCAACCAATGACAGAACAGACACAACATAATCTGAGGGGCTCATCCAATGACAGAACAGACATCATCCGAGAAGCTCATCCAATGACAGAACAGACACAACATCATCTGAGGAGCTCATCCAATGATAGAACAGAGATGTAACAGTCACCTGTTACTAGGTGAGTGGCGTCAGGTTGTCATTATGAGGGTCAAGGTCAAAAGAAAATCACACCCGTATCAACTTTCTTTCTTTCTCACCTTTATTTATACTCGGAAATACAGTTGAGGCCAGGGCAAGCACTCATTTTCAATGTAGCCGAGGTTACAATACACAAAAATACAGTCACAAAACAATACATCAAACACAACATTATAAATCAGGGTAAATTACAAAGGAACTTTATACAGAACAACCATCAGTAAAATAAATCAATTGAAGCAGGAGCAATCACGGTGAAAAATATTATGGAGCATTCCTGACCGAAGGATGGCAGGGAGCTCAGTTTTAAAGAGTTTTGGAGTTCATTCCATGAAGTTGGGCCATTGACAGAAAAAGCTGTCTTGCGAACTTTGAGCCTTAAGAAATCACTAGGTGCTATTGTTCAGTTCCATCAGGGAACAAATATAGTCCGGGAGCATCCCAGCAATGGCTTTATATAAAAATAGGTGCCAATGCTTATCTCGCCTCTCAGTCAGCATAAACCTGAATTCTCATAAAGTGCACAGTGGTGGGTAGCCTACTATAACTATCACCAGAAGTCCACCGCAAGGCAGAGTGGTAGACAGTGTCTAGCCGCTTTAAAAGTGAAGGAGCAGCAGACCTATAAATAATGTCACCGTAGTCTAGGACCGAGAGGAAAGTGGACTCAATAATAGCTTTTTTACTGGAATTTGTATCAACAATATGAAATTTAAAAGAAAGTTTATCGTCAAGCCAGATGCCAAGATATTTATATCCTCTCAATCGTGGATCCATCTGAGGAAGTTATAATATCCAAGTCAATATTCATATCCCTAGAAAACAGCATACATTTTTGTTTTACTTGCATTTAAAACGACTCTTAGCTCAACCAGGGCATCCTGGAGAGTATTAAAAGCAAGCTGCAGGTTCTTAATGGCAACCTCAACTGAATCTGCAACACAATATAAAACTGTGTCGTCCGCGTAAATATGGGATTGACAATCCTTCAGAGTGGAAACAATATCATTAATATATAATGTAAAAAGTACAGCCCCTAAAACCGATCCCCCCTGAACAAACAGGCAGGAAAGCAGATTGAGAATTACCAGCCTTTACAGACTGGCATCTATCAAATAAGTAGTTATGAAACCAATCTAAAGTAACGTTATTAAAGCCAATATCATGCATTTTTTGCAGAAGTAGCACATGACTGTCAAAGGCTTTAGAAAGATCCACAAACAGGGCGGAACAATGTTTTCTCTCATCTAAGGCGGAGATGATATTGTTAGTTACGAGAGCGGTAACTATACTGTGATTGGATTGAAAGCCGGACTGTTTTAGATTTAAAACAGAGAAATTGGAAAGACATACTTTTAACTGGAAGTATATGAGTGTTTCCAGGATTTTAGCATGACTTGTCACCTCCCTTGTGCAATGGGGTTATATGTGCTCTTTTCCAAATATGAGGGAAACGGCTTGATGAAATTGAAAGATACAAAATGTGAGTGATCTGCTCTACAATAAGAGGTGCTGCTAATTTTAAGAAATATGGGTCTAATTTGTCCTCCCCAGTTGAGCTCTTTTGATTTATGTTTAATAGTGCTTCTAGGACAACAGTGGCAGGGAGGGCCTGCAGGGAGAATTGAGTCTTGACCAGTTGAGCTATTTGTAGGAACATGGTTGACAGCCTCGAGTGCAGGTCGCACAGCAGCGCCACTTTTGCCCCCATTGGTACCCTAAACATAGGGACTAGGGATGGAGGGACATGCTGATCCTTGGAGTGGTTGCACCGCCCAGAAACAGGCACACAACAGCTACAGTTACTAATGCAACAGTCAGTTAGTTAATTATTGTAGTAAGTGAAAATGGACACGAGGTGGCAGTGTTTCACACACTATGTGTGTGTTTGCAGTAAACCCTGGTTCATGTAGGAATAGATTTGGTGTGACTAAAATACAAATGTCATTGATTTCCCATGAGATACTGTAGGTTGGTGGTGCAATATGTTCCTTCAGTTCAATAAAGTAACCCATTTGATATATTGCATCACTTCAGTTAAATAAAGTAACTAATTTCATATTTTGCGTCAGTTTAAACACTGAACAGAACACATATGTTATCCCACCTCAGGAATAAAAGCCTTATTTAAATTACTCATCACTGTCATACTTATTTAAAAATATATCACTATGGTCCACATGATTACATTAACGCTAGAAGATTATTAACGCTAGAAGATTGTTAAAGGTCAGGTTCTGTTTTCACTGTGCAGCTTGTGTACATGTAGGCTACTTGTGAATTTTAGTAGCATTGTATAAGATGTTGCAGTCTTATTTAAAACGTACATGGGTCAGTGACGTGACACCCCAAAAAAAGTGTTTTTTAAAAACCTTTAAATAACAGGAATATAAATGATTTACTTTTGTTCTACTCACTCTCATCTTTATGGAAACATATTTTGTTTTTATATATTTTATTGGAATCAGAGTTTATTCAGCATGTTGTTGTACTTGTGCCTAAAATCGTCATATGGTGTGACATGACAATAATTGTTTATAAAATGAAAATGGAGTACACCTTTCTTAAGTTGCTCACTTTATCAAAGTCCTTTATCATAACTAACCTGTAATCCACTATAGTTTTGTGAAAATGTATTAAATCTGTATATTATTTCCGTAATCAACACTCAATGTGAGGCCCATGTTATCGGTCTTTCAATATATTTTGTATTTATTGTGACAAAACTTTCTCTAAAATTACACAAATATTTGTGACTCTTCCTTAGACTATTTGCTATGTAATCCATGAACATTAATGGTTTCATCATTAATAAAGGTATGATTTTTTTCACTATTTGGAACGTCACACCAAATTATTTAGTGTCACACCGTATGATCATATCTTCATTTTTCAAAGCAAACTGTGTTTTAACCTACTTATTAGTGAGTACTGAACTTTACAGATTGATTTAACAATTACTCAGGAAAAACAGCAACAGGAAAATTGCTTTAACATTGAATAACATGGCAATGACTGAATAAAACGAAATTAAACACAATTTATTGTGGATAGTTGCAGATTTTAGGTGAAAATGTTTAAAACAAATGTTTAAATGGACAAAAGAAGCATGGGACTTTGTTATTTATTGTTATATCTGTAGGAAAATACAGTTTGTACCATATGGTGTGACAAAAAACTCATATGGCGTGACAGGAAAACAGTCACACCATTATGATAAAGTGTCACACCATATTACGTTTTCTGCACTTAACATAACATTGAGGCTACTAGCTACACGTTAGCATGCTAACAACATGCTAGCTATAACAAAGCAACATAGATTTACATGTAATTATGACCAAAAAATCTAATACCTTTAGCTTTTTTAATGAAAAAGGTGTCACACCCACAGACACTTGGAAGAGTCGCATTGGTCAGCGTTCCAACAAGATCGTATTTCATGAAAAGGTTAAAATGATAATTCACCACAGACACCTGTCATGCTATTGTAATGCAAGTGCTGAACAGCCTTACTGAAGAAGTACCTCTCTATCCCAATGGGTGTCCAAACAATTGCCTGTTGAAATGTCCCAAAATGGTGTCACACAATATGATTTTGGTTTGGGGGACAAAATCTTTTTGATCAGAAATGACTGAAAACATTATGCTTGGACTTTGAAAAGATTAGGCTCACAAATAGACATCTATATTATATTTATGGAATTTTTAAAATAATTTTAGCATTTTTTTCCTTAGTTTTATTTAAGTTCCTACTTTGAGAAACAAGGCCGGGACAGTCGCACCATATGATTTTTGCTGTGTTTGGTTGAAAATTCTGAAGAAATGAGGAATGAAATGTTTTAATCTTGAGTATGTTCACATGGAGCATAATGTCCTGTACAATATTCAGAAGGTTTTTGACAAATATATGTTTTATTTATACATGAGTGACACTGAGGACAGCCAGGGACACCATGTCACGTCACCCACCCACATACTATATTCAGTGTAGCGGCTCCCGTAGCAGAAATATGACAACGCTCCGACTGATGTCTTTAAGGGTCTTTTATTTTCCCATGTTGAACAACGTGAAAACTGTAACAAAAACATACATACATTCTCTTAAACACCGTGGAATTGCAATGTGAATGTCCTTGTTTGTCGGTCAATCATGACTTCCGGATTATTATTGTAAACAAACATGATGAAACGTACACAAACAATCAACGGAACTACGACAATATTTACAAACAAAGAACCAAACATGTAACGTACCGTGTGCGCCTTCTGCGATTCTTTAGGAGCTACTCTGAATTCTCTTCTATCTCTTATTATTTATGGACATTCTTTGTGGAGTGAGACCAGCTCATCATCTCACCCCTGCAACTTGGCTTAATCTGCCTGAGCCAGCTCACACCTTAGAGTATATATACCATAGAGATATATACTCTATGGCTCACACAGGTGCCATTTAATGCTACTCGCAGGGCTCTTCCTGCACGCCCTCAACACGTCACAGCCTCGACCAGGCACCACACACGGCATGCAAATACACTGTACCCAGATAAACATACCTCTAATGTTCACATTAGAAATAAAATAGAATAGAAAATAGAAATAGAAAATCCTCTCTCTGATGATTACATTTTTACACCACCGCTCATTAACGTATAGGCACACACCCCCGCCTGTCAACTTGTCCGTGGTCACAGCGCCACAACAATAGCAGAGTGGTGAGATCCATGTTCAAACAATCGTGACATACGGTAAACAAGCGTTCACGTTGTCATTTAATAAACCTCGTAGCAGGAGGTCGGTTCAGTTTTCCCAATCCTAGCACTTAAAACTTAGGTAACCGTGATCTTGTGAAAACGTAGAACGTGGGTCAACAATAAAACATAGAACATAAAACAACACGGAGCTCTACCACCTGCTGCCGGTCGCTGCAAGAGCTGCGCCCAAAAGCGTAGTAAAGGTCAGTAGAGGTCTCTTCACAGATATACCCTGTCAATTGGGTCCAGGACCGGGTTGGTTCTGAATAGCTCAGCGCTGATCAGGAGAGAAAAGCATGCAGTGCTGCGTGTGTGATGATTAGGGATAGGCCGAGCACAAAATAAGGGTGGGAAAGGTTGAGCTGTGCATACGGTGGGTTGAGAAAGGTTGAGCTGTGCATACGGTGGGTTGAGGAGAGAAAGGTTGAGCTGTGCATACGGTGGGAAGAGAAAGGTTGAGCTGTGCATACGGTGGGAAGAGAAAGGTTGAGCTGTGCATACGGTGGGAAGAGAAAGGTTGAGCTGTGCATACGGTGGGAAGAGAAAGGTTGAGCTGTGCATACGGTGGGTTGAGGAGAGAAAGGTTGAGCTGTGCATACGGTGGGGAGAGAAAGGTTGAGCTGTGCATACGGTGGGTTGAGGAGAGAAAGGTTGAGCTGTGCATATGGTGGGAAGAGAAAGGTTGAGCTGTGCATACGGTGGGTTGAGGAGAGAAAGGTTGAGCTGTGCATACGGTGGGAAGAGAAAGGTTGAGCTGTGCATACGGTGGGTTGAGGAGAGAAAGGTTGAGCTGTGCATACGGTGGGAAGAGAAAGGTTGAGCTGTGCATACGGTGGGTTGAGGAGAGAAAGGTTGAGCTGTGCATACGGTGGGTTGAGGAGAGAAAGGTTGAGCTGTGCATATACGGTGGGGAGAGAAAGGTTGAGCTGTGCATACGGTGGGAAGAGAAAGGTTGAGCTGTGCATACGGTGGGGAGAGAAAGGTTGAGCTGTGCATACGGTGGGTTGAGGAGAGAAAGGTTGAGCTGTGCATACGGTGGGGAGAGAAAGGTTGAGCTGTGCATACGGTGGGAAGAGAAAGGTTGAGCTGTGCATACGGTGGGGAGAGAAAGGTTGAGCTGTGCATACGGTGGCCGGTGGGTGTAATTTTCCAGGCAGGCTCCACTGCACATGGGTACCACATCAATACAGCATGGAATTGTGGACAAACTATTATCCAACGGCAACAAAATATAATTTAGTTTTGGGTCGGAAAGGCTAAATGTCATCAAATGGTCCATATGGCTCAAATGCTGAATAAATAATGGGCTTTTATAGCCTATGAAAAAGGTTGAAACCACTGGTTTAAAGTGACCAGCAGAGGTCCCCACATGTTAATGAATGACTGTCTAGTGCTTCACAATTGGGATACTTCGAGCTGATCTTGTGAGGGAACAGCTATACTGCTATGAGTAACTAACACTAACCCTATACTGCTATACTCATAACAGTATACACTGCGTGAAAAGAGGAGTTAACGGGCAATTATGGGCACTGCATTTTGCCCATAAACCTCAAGTTTAGCAGGCATATACAGTTAATATACAGTAATATACATGATGGTACAATTCGAGAGTTTACCAGAGTTTGTTGGAAAGTTTAACGGGAGTTTCCTGTATTATACACATCCGTATTCCACAGGAAATATAATAGTCCACTTTAAATTGTGTCTGAATAATCCTGTAAGGGATGGGCTGTGAAAAACAGCCAGACATGAAAACTCATTATTTCATCCATCCATCCATCCATCCATTCATTGACTCACTCACTCACTCACTCACTCACTGGACAATTAATAACTATAACGGTGCAATTCTGGGATTCATTCAATTAATTACAATTCACACTGCACTCTACTGGGCGAGAATACTTTGTCGTTTGCTGGCTGGGTGTTAAGCGTGTAAGTCCCAGACTGATACCTTTCAGGAAATGGACCAAACAGGACCAATCAAATTATCTAATCTCTTGTTATATAAATACAAAAATCACACTTGTGTGAAGTGAGGGGCGCTCTTATCGTTATACATCACATTCCGTGCTCAGCCAGTCAAATCATCACATTGGCCACTTTTCCACCGGGGTTCTTCCCGCCAAATATTGAACCAGTTCAGAGTGTTTCCACTGAAAATGAGTTGGTTCCGAACCATAAACGTTCGTTCCCAATGTGAACCACAAAACGGTGGTTCAGCTTTGTAATTGCACGCAGCGCTTTGTGAACCGAGACGATATAAGTTGGTGTGTCAGTAGGTTGGAACTTGTCAGTGGGTTAGAACTTGGGAGGACGCAGACACAGTGACACACGCAACAGATATTCGATGCGATCAACCATCTTTGAACAAAAGTTACATTAATTGCCAACGCAAACATGAAACGATCCAAACGTATACGGATGCATCGCGATCCAGAATCCAGCTGAGACTTGCGGGGCGTTATAATAACTTGTAACCCTGACATCACAACCTCGTGGATACTGTTTACATTGGTTTGTGTGGTGCAACACCCTCGGGGCGTCTGCGGGCATGACGGATCCTTCTCCTTTTCAACATTTTGTGTTTAGGTATAATAGCGCCACCAAATGAACCGGGGTTCAATCTGGTGGAAATGTAGCCAGTTCGCGACCGGTTCGCAAAAAGCACCAAGGTTCGGAACGGCACTGGTTCTGACCCGAAGTTATTTTGGTGGAAAAGGGGCCATTCTGTGCTACGGACACCCAAGGTGTGGGTGCATAGGAGGTCCTAGCATCCCTCAAATGAATGAACCACTTTCACTTTGAAAATGTTTACAAATATGAATCATTATTCATTCATTCATTTGGAGGGGGGGGTGTCCCCAGTTCAAATATGAATATTTGTGGGGTCCCCAGTTAAGATATGATTATTTTCGGTATCCCCAGTTCAAATATGATTATTTTCGGGGGCCCCAGTTCAAATATGATTATGTTCAGGGTTGCCAGTTCAAACACTATGATACTTTTGGGGGGTCACGGTATGAAAAGGTTAATACGTTAATAGTGGAGGCATGAGGAACACCAGGAGGAGTCAGATTATTAACTGTGAACATTCAGAACGAGCGATGCGTGTTGCTGCTGCTGTCGACACCATGGGTGAAGACATGACGGATATCACCTTGTACTGATTGCTGACACACAGACACGCACACTCGCACACGCACACGCACACGCACACGCACACACACAAACACACACACACACACACACACACACACACACACACACAGCTCTTTGATGAAGGTGTGAGTGGCAGGCATGACGTCCTAATCGTTCCGCTGTACTTCCTCACCTCGAGGGGAGGAGGAGCAGTGGGATAGGAACTGTCATGAGAAAGGTTATACTGTCTGGATACCGTCTGCCATGGAACATTTATTCAAAAACATGAAATGAGAGTAGGCAGAGTAGACTACTGCTACTTTCTACTTTGGGTATTTTAAGTAGCCTACATTTTGATAACAATACTTTAAAAAATTACTTTTACTCAAGTAAATGTTGAATACCGGACTTTTAAACTCCCGAATTGTACCATCACACCTGTATATTACGGTATATTAACTGTATATGCCCGCTAAACTTGAGGTTTGTGGGCAAAATACAGTGCCCATAATTGCCTGTTAACTCCTCTTTTCACGCTGTGTGTGTATTACCCCGTCCATCCAGACTATAGACAAATCTGTGGAGCGCTGCCCTGTAGATGCGGTGTCGATGCCGCTTGACACTGCATTCAGGAATGCCGCTCCATTTATCTATAGGATCAGATCCGATCCTATGCATCTAACCATCAATTATTTGGGTTGTAAGTAGAAAAGTATCGGATCGGCCCTTATTTGTCATATCGGATCATATCAGAATCGGTGAATATGCCAGTCTAACCACCGATCCAACACAGGGGTAAGGGGTTGACACTATGGCAGGTAAATAAAATGTTGGGACATGTGGAGTTTGCTTTGGAGTTTCCCAAACTGTAAATGCATATTTGAGTGAGGAGTCTAGTTATATGCTATAAACACAACACAAGATATATATATATATATATATAGCTAGATATATAAACACAATACGAGATATATAGCTAGATAGCTCTAAACAACATGAGATCACGACACTGGTATCGTTATTCAGTATCGGTATCGGCACATCCCAATGTGCAATGCAATGTGCAATGCAAATGAAAGACATATACTGTGTATCTCTATTCCCTGACATAATTTTATAGCTAAACGGACAGAATTCTATTTTATTTGAATGATGAAACCCAGCTGCCATTAATAGTTGGAAATGGAAATGGAAATTGCGGAAATGGAAATTGCGGAAATTGTAATTGCGGAAATGGTGGAAATGGAAATTGCTGAAATTGCGGAAATTGCGGAAATGGAAATGCGGAAATGGAAATTGCGGAAATTGCGGAAATGGTAATTGCGGAAATGGAAATTGCGGAAATTGCGGGAATGGAAATTGAGGAAATTGCGGAAATGGAAATTGCGGAAATTGCAGAAATGGAAATTGCGGAAATGGTAATTGCGGAAATTGCGGAAATTGCTCTTCACTTATAGCTATCTATTTTCAGGTAGATTGTTTTATTTTACTCAGTCAGCCATATCACTACTCATTTTTTTTTCATGAAAAAGGTCATAGCTGGGTAATCTATTTTCAGGCAAATTGTGTTTATTGTATTTTATTTTACTCAGCCATAACAATTTATTTTCTGTTAACCAACTTGCTGGCTGGCAGGCAGGCAGACAGCTACTCATAGACAGGCAGACAGCTACTCATGGAGAATTGGACAGGCAGGCAGTCAGACAGCTACTCATAGACAGGCAGACAGACAGCTACTCATGGAGAATTGGACAGGCAGGCAGACAGCTACTCATGGACAATTGGACAGGCAGGAAGGCAGACAGCTACTCATAGACAGACAGACAGCTACTCATGGACAATTGGACAGGCAGGAAGGCAGACAGCTACTCATAGACAGACAGACAGCTACTCATAGACAATTGGGCAGGCAGGCAGACAGCTACTCATAGACAGACAGACAGCTACTCATGGACAATTGGACAGGCAGGAAGGCAGACAGCTACTCATAGACAGGCAGACAGACAGCTACTCATGGACAATTAGGCAGGCAGGCAGACAGCTACTCATAGACAGGCAGACAGACAGCTACTCATGGACAATTAGGCAGGCAGGCAGACAGCTACTCAGACAGGCAGACAGACAGCTACTCATGGACAATTGGACAGGCAGGCAGGCAGACAGACAGCTACTCATAGACAGGCAGGCAGACAGCTACTCATAGACAGGCAGACAGTAAGACAGCTACTCATTGACAGACAGACAAATAACTACTCATGGACAGACAGACAGACAGACAGACAGGCAGGCAGGCAGGCAAAGAGCTATACTCAGCTCTTTGTGTTTATGCAAGAAAATGTAACACATTTATTTATTTACATATTGTGTGCATGCACATTGTACTTTGATACATTTTGCGAAAATAAAGCAATTGAAAGAGATAAGTTATCAAGTATCATTAATGTCGTAATTTTACCCTGGCCCCTTGCCATTTTTGTAATGTGGCCTACAGGTAAATCTATTTGAGTATCCCTGCTCTAGAGGTTGGATGGGCTCGCAAGCTGACACACGTATAACACGCCAGCGTTCATTTTGGTCACAGTCTTTTCAATACCAATTAATTTACTTTTAGTCATATTTTAGTTATCCGCAATGTTTCAGTTTAGACAGATTTCTCCTAGTGAGACAACGGGGATGCTAGTGTTTCTGGTCATCTCCCCGGCCAGCCCTGTTTACAATAGCCAGATACATTATTGAAGAATTTTTATTTTCACAACGGCGAAGTAAACGACAAACGTGTATCTCCAATTTGATCCTGTCATGCTGGAAGTTCCATTATCAGATACACAACAACAGATATACAGGCTGCCCATGGAAAGAGGGGCTTTGCTTATCCCATTCTGACCTGAGATCAGATTCTAAAAATGTCTTCTACATCCTTTGATTTTTCAAAAAATAGCAGACCTACAAGCTCGTAGCGTGCCACTCTATGAGCTTGTAGATCTGC
>NC_137866.1:30080797-30084200 GCF_963924005.1 Protomyctophum bolini | reverse complement strand
GTGATAACAGAACAGGACAAGTTGGTTTGATGTGATAATCGCCAAAGCTGTGTAAGGTTTAAGGCCTGCATGGTCATCGAATGTTCATTTGGTCGGTTGAAGGCCAGGTTTGCAGCTTTGCGGCGGCCTATGGACATAAATATGCACGTATGTAATTTATGCATGTTTCGTCCTGAACAACTATTGCAAGGCCAATACTGAAAGATATTCATGTTGAGCAGGAAGCCATACAGTGTGACAGAGCACACCAGCCTCCCACACAGAGTAAGGTATCTCACTGACTGCAATGAGGGAAGCGGGAAGAGTGAGGATAATTCGCACCAAGTAGGCTACCTTGACCCATTCAGGAACCCCTTTTGGTGTTTTAAGCATTATGTTATACTATTGGGAAAGTAGCAGATCTACAAGCTCAGTGCAGCACCGAGTGCTGTGCTACAAGCTTGTAGATCTGCTATTTATTTTAAATAGGGAAAATGTGGTGCAAATCTTTGGATATATATTTTTTCAGAGCACATTTTTTGAATTAAAATCTTTACTTCTGGGATGGGGGTCGGCGACCAAATACATATAATTTTTGGGGTCCTTGATGAAATAGCCACACACACACACACACACGCACACACACACACACACACGCACAAAATGACTATGATACCCTGCCGTGTTTAATTGTAGAAAAGATAACAAAATGATTATTTTTATTACATTTCGATTGTTTTGAAAGACATCACAACATACTTGCATGATTTGATCTGATATATTTTTCTTTCCACACCATTGATAATAGGCATCAACGCAGCCTGTACGAAACCATAGAAAACCATGCATGCTTCAAGATACAGAGGTGGGGGGGGGGGCCGTGGGGGGGCAATTCAACGACGGATTAAAGCCATATTCTGTCAGAAATCAAGACTTCGGTTCGGTTGCAGTTCAAGCAGTGGCTTTCAACCCCGTTCATGTCAGGCCATTTATTCGGTATTTGAGCCACACGGACCACCATTGACATTTAGCCTCTCAGACTCAGGACTAAAGGATATTTTGTTATCTTTCGATAAGATTTTGTCCACAATTCATGCTGTCTTGATGTTGGTACCATTAGAAGAGAACAATCCTCTCGTGTAGACTTCTTGTAAATTAGGTAATGCAGTTGTTTAACAAGGGTCCATTTAGTTTCCTTTTGCGTTCTCGAGAGTCAAAGATCTATAAGGGTCCATTTGGTTACCAACTCATCCATCATTAGCTGGGGACCACCTGGAACCACTTCAAGGAACACTGGTTGAAATCCACCGTGGTTCGAGGAACAAAATGAAACCGCAGCAGAACGATGTTTAGAAGCTCAGTAACATTTTCAGAATGTATTATCATTATCTTTTTTTTTGTTCATTTATATATATGTTTTTGTTTCGACACATCAAATAGATAACAAACATACATCATCGGCACATGCAATGTGAACACTGTTGTGCTTCTCAGAAGTAAAGCCAATCCAACAACCACTGGATGGTAACAGCTGCTTTAAGCTCAAACCACACCAATGATTCCAGACACAACAAAACCGTTGTAGCGTTCCTCACAGCGGTCTGATATGTCCCCGTTGAAGGTCGGCGCAAGTCGGCTCATTGCGTCGCAAGTGATTCAATTCGAAGGAGTTTAAATTATTGGTATGAGAAAATGCTAGTTTCCATCCACGTTAGTGTGTGTGTGTGTGTGTGTGTGTGTGTGTGTGGTGTGTGTGTGTGTGTGTGTGTGTGTGTGTGTGTGTGTGTGTGTGTGTGTGTGTGTGTGTGTGTGTGTGTGTGTGTGTGTGTGTGTGTGTGTGTGTGTGTGTGTGTGTGTGTCGTTTTACACAGAGTCGGAGAAAAAAAACCCTTGTCACAGAAACTCAGTGGTTTACGTTACGTCACAAAAACTGTAGCTATGGAAAATCCTCAATGCTTGTGTGTGCAGTTAAAGCACCATTCTTTCACAAGGAGTTTCAAGTATTAGCATGTTGCAAGGATGTTTACAAGGAGTTGCATGTTTACAAGGAGTTGCATGGCAAGTCATTGGTGTGGTCTGGGCTTTAGATCACCTGTGTTTCCATCCAAAGCCAATCCAACAAAAAACGGGATAATATCTAGATTTGTTACTCCAAACATGAAAAATACTCTCGACTATTTACAAAAAAAAAGGAAAAATATAGTTACAATGCCCATCACTGGTGTATGTATAATAATAATCATCATCTGACTGACCACTGAGAGAGAGAGAGAGAGAGAGAGGACAATAAATCTACTATTCAAGTCAAATGAAATCAACTCCAGCCGTTTAAACAGAAATAAGAGGCACACGGAAGAAGAAATCACTTCATAAATAATACAATAAAAAATAAATAATTTATAATGAGAACTCCAAGAGAATATGGCTTTAATGGCATCTCAAAAAAGCAACAACAACCAAAAAAATTAAATAAATCGTTTTTTTGGAAACAGTGCCACTTGTCCTGTCCTGGTCCGTGTCGTGTGGCGCTGTGCGGCACAGTCGGTGCGCGGTCCGTCCGGTCACTACAAGTCAACAATATCCCACTTTCCAAAAAAGGACAAGGTCGCCTCCTACCCCCCGTCCGTTCATCAACCGGCTGTGTCAGAAAGCAAGGGGAGGGGTGAGGGTCCCGCCTATACCGTATTTTAGAGGAATGTTTTGTTTAAAACCCATACAGCCGAAAGGAACTGGTCGGAATAACGTGTTCCTTCCATGCGCTACGTCCAACCTGGGAAACTACCCCCTTGTCAGGTGATAAGAAGCTCACTCCTCATGCATTGAAGGAAGCATGAGGTCAGTCCGTTGCTCTCCCCAGGTTGGCATAGGGAGTGTTTAGCGGCCAGGATTACACTAGATAATTGACACTGGGTGAAAGAAAACGGGTTGCAAAAAATCGTGGGATAAAATTTGGTAAATTGGGTATGGTAGCGGTTTGGACACTAATCCAGTCCTGGAGTGCATAGGTAGGTTTACCGCTCCGCTAGGCTCTGCTACGCTCCGTCAAGTCTCGTCTCTCGGTGCTTCATCCGTCCTACTCTGCGTCCGTTCCGATAATCCTTCCTCCTTCGGGCCACGAGGTCACAGATAAAGGATTTTTTTTTCTTCGTCCAGAATGCAGGTCAGATCCTGAGGTTGTTGTAACTCACGTACGTTTTCTTGGTCGCCTGACCTGTTGAGGAGAGAGTGAAGAAACGAGGTCAGTGTTACATTCATCGACTACAAATGTTCTTCTGTTTCACAGACGAAAACTAAATAAAAACTAATTAAAGTTGTAGTGAAATTAAAAATACATTTTTCATACACACCTCCCTGACAATATCCTTGAGACAGTTTGTTTATTTTTGGACCACAATTCTTTTATGACACGATTTTAAGATGACCC
>NC_137866.1:29908297-30075797 GCF_963924005.1 Protomyctophum bolini | reverse complement strand
GTTGATCATCACCATGGTTACGTTAGAGAAGTAGAGACGACAGAGAATTTACCCCCCAACACACACACGCACTCACGCAATACCCCCGTCTTCTGCACCATGCAGCACAGCAGGGATCACACTACTTAGGCCTCACTCACACCTTTGATGCATGCTAGATGTGAGCAAGATGTAAGTGTCATGGCCACCCCAATGCATTTCCAATGGAAGTCACATGGTTTGATACAATAATTTGGACTACAAGCTGTTGTATGGCTTTCGGCTGTGTTTTGACTGCCCCCTCCCCCTCATACAACACAAATGTTGTATGAGGGTCAACATGTGTCAAACCATGTGACTCCCATTGGAAATGCATTGGGGCAAGACGTATCACACCCTTTGTATACAACAAGCAACAGTCTGTTGCGAAGGTGTGAGTGAGGCCATAGTTGCACACGCACGCACACACACACACACACACTCAGTGATGTAGAGTAACTGTGTAATCTAAGTGCATTTACTCAAGTACTGTAATTAAGTACAATTTTGAGGTATTTGTACTTTACTGGAGTGTTTCCAAATTCCAATACTTTTACTTCTACTACATCTCGGATCCAAATGTTGTACTTTTACTCCACTACATTCATTTGAAAACTTTAGTTACTATAGTAATAGTAGTAGTATAGTAAAATGTCGTTACTAGTTACTTTGTAGATTTTCAGATGGGGAGCGACTGACACGCCTAGTAATTTATTTAAATCTTTCGCCAGTTAAGTATGATTATTTTCGGGGGTCACCAAAATAATAATAATAGTCCCCGGAATGAATAGGAATGAGAACCGTAGGGTGTATACCTCACCGCTGGGCTCCGTGGAGGGCTTAGGGTTAAACAGGGGTCTAACTCACCAGTGGGCTCCGTGGTGGACGAGGGGTTAAACAGGGGTATAACTCACCAGTGGGCTCCGTGGTGGACGAGGGGTCCTGGGGGCACAGCTCCGTCCTGGGCTCCGTGGAGGGCTTAGGGTTAAACAGGGGTATAACTCACCAGTGGGCTCCGTGGTGGACGAGGGGTCCTGGGGGCACAGCTCCGTCCTGGGCTCCGTGGAGGGCTTAGGGTTAAACAGGGGTATAACTCACCAGGGGGCTCCGTGGTGGACGAGGGGTCCTGGGGGCACAGCTCCGTCCTGGCCTCCCCGTTGGGCCTCTCTCCGCTGGGCTTCTGGGAGGAGAGCCTGGAGGACATGGTGGCCGCCGTCGCCACCGCCTTGAAGCTGCGCTTCCTCTTCTGCACGTTGAGCTCTGGGTGGAACAGGATGACGTACACCTTGGGCATGTAGAGCATCCCCAAGGCCACGGACGCACTGAGGTTCATGGAGATGGTCAGGGTGGTGGTCTGGATGTACAGCTGTGAGGAGAGACAGAGAGAGAGAGAGAGAGAGAGAGAGAGAGAGAGAGAGAGAGAGAGAGAGAGAGAGAGAGAGAGAGAGAGAGAGAGAGAGGGGAACACATCTGTCACTTTGACCAGTAACACTGAGGTTCATGGAGATGGTCAGGGTGGTGGTCTGGATGTACAGCTGTGAGGAGAGAGAGAGAGAGAGAGAGAGAGAGAGAGAGAGAGAGGGGAACACATCTGTCACTTTGACCAGTAACACCTTGGGCATGTAGAGCATCTCCAAGGCACAACATATTTTCAACTGAGGTCTTGCAGCCAAACCTAAATCACAGGTCTACAGGTGTTAAAGGTATATTCAGTAATTGCGCTTAATTCACAAAAAAGGAAAAGAAAGTGCTAATACACCTTACTATAGAGTGCGCTGACCATATAAGGAGTTCCTCTCTATCCCCAGTGAGCCCCTGTGGGTAAAACACCCTAGTTTCGGTTTGGGCTTTGGGTGGCAATTCCTTCCTCCAATCATGATTGACTGTGCATGCTGTTGGATTGTTGCGCGTTCCCCCACTGTAGAGCCGTTTACAACCTGGCAGAGCACCGGTGGAAAACCAGGCTTTCCACTAGGCAGCTGGGTGGTCTGTTTACCGACACGAGCTGCTGGAACAGCGAGATGCCAGCGGGAAACACGGCCAGTCGGCCACGATTCTTCCAGACGCCATAACCTGCGGTGTTAGTGTAACATGGATTATGGGTTATATATTTATTCATTCATTTTTTGTGGAATATTCCAGACCACATCTACAGTTCCAAGTCTTTTGTCAATTAGGCACATCTTTCGTTTTAAGATTTAGACTCGTAGCTGTATTATGGATTCTGACGCTTCATTACAAGCAAATCAATAAAATACATCTACGAGACTAACTGAGAAGAGAGAGGATAGAGGTATAGAGTGAGAGCAGGAGTGAACAAAATATAAAAGGCATAGGAACAGGTCAAATAAGGTAAAAGAAAAAAGTTAAGAATAATAAAGTCCAAAAGATATACAGTACACACATACAGATAGCAAATGCAGTATCTGGCATGGGGGAATGTTTGAAAATGTGAAAATGTTTCAAAAGCAAAGCATTTGTTACACCACTCAAAGCATTTTTATCAGAGTCGTCCACCAAGTCCAATTGGACCGTTATGGAACTCTATATGCCAGACAGCCAAACCTTCTGAATGCAAATATATCGCTCCAGAACTCTTTTATCAGGACATGGAGAAAAAATAACCTGTTATTGTAATAATACCTATTATTTTGCCACAAGATCGTCTTGGTAATACTGTTCGGTGGACCCATTGGAACCACCTTCAAGGACCCGGGGACCCGGGGACCCTACTTTGAGAAGCAGTGGGTGTGATGAAAGCTAAGCGATGTGACAGAGACAGTAAAGGTGACACTAATACATATCATCACAGACAGACAGTCAGACAGTCTCCTGCTAGGCTAGACGGCGTAAGACCATCAATCTTCTAGTGGAAAGGCTCGGACAAGAGACGGAGAGAGAGAGAGAGAGAGAGAGAGAGAGAGAGAGGGAGAAGGGGACAGGAAAGCGTTTGAGGACATTTTTTGACAAGGCTCTTTTGGAATGACACTGTCTATTAGCTCACATAAACCCTCACTCTCTGACTGACTGGACTCATTTAGCCTGCAGCGCTGGAACAACAATATTACTCAGAGGTTTCTACTGATGTTGAAGTAGCTGTTAAACATTCTCAAGTATAAGGATTCAACATGTTACTTGAGTAAAAGTACAAAGGTATTGGCATCAGCGTATACTTAAAAGAATGAGAGAAGAATATGCTGAAATGCCTAATAGCAGATCTACAAAGCTTTTAGAATGGCTACGTTTTATGTATGTATATGTTTTATAATAATAAACTAAACCTGCAGGATTCTTTCTGTTACATCTGACATGACTCCCACTTTCCCTGCCAACTACAGACAGGATATCCACATTAAGGATTATGGACACGTAATACATTCAAACTACTTGACTATTGTAACTCTCTCCTTACTGGCCTATATACCGGCATGTGCACATAAGCCTCTCAAATTGATCCAGAATGCCGCAGCTCGCTTGGTCTTCAACCAGCCAAAGTTATCTGATGCTGGCCTTCAAAGCAACCAAGGTATGGTATGACGACCCCATATCGTCAAAGCCTGATCCAACCCTACAACACAGTGTTGTTGTTCTTAGTTACTGTAATTCACGTCTGATAAATAGCTACATTGTAATAGTAATTTGTAAACTACAGACATGATATCCACCAGGCTTATGAACACAACTACATTCTCAGACCATAATAATAATGGATTGCATTTGTACAGTGCTTTTCTAAGTGCTCAAAGTGCTTTACGGTTCACTCATTCACACATTGGGAGGTGAAGTGGCGAACAGTCCACGCCAGCGTCCTCACTTCCCACATAACAAGTTTTGGCGAGCTCACACAGAAGACTCACTGCAGGCGATGTAGGGTTCAGTGTCTTTCCCAAGGACACTTTGACATGCGAACAGGAGGAGCCGGGATTCGAACCACTGACCATTGGACGACCTGCTCTACCTCCTGAGACACAGCCGCCCCGCCCCGTTGGTATCCATGATGTGTCACACACACACACACACACACACACACACACACACACACACACACACACACACACACACACACACACACACACACACACTTGGCATTGACCACTGAGGGCTCCAGAGAATGAAGTGAGGTTTTGGCTGCATGATTATTATTTATTATTAATATATATTAGCTCTCATCCCTGTCTCCACAACACAGAGCTAGAATTGGACCAAATGCGTAACCATTAATACTTTGATTCTCTTTTTAAATCAGATCTGCTCTCTGAGTGCTTCAATGTGTTCCCATTCTCTGTGCTGCTATTCCTTAAAAACACAGCTTAAAGGGTTATTTAAAGCCATGGATGAACAGTGAGGTCATGTGACACCGCCTTCAGATCAAGCAGGCCAAGCAGAGCCACAAGCTCAAGGTTGAGGTTCACTTCAACACCAATAATCCTCGACGCATGAGGCAAGGCATCACCCCCCCCCCCCCCCCCAAACCGACCCCTCTCTCCCCGCTTTGACAGAGACAACCGGGAGACGCCCGCCAGGGCTCTCCAACCTGCTGATCTCAATCAATCAATCAATCAATCAACCTTTATTTATATAGCACATTTACACAAACGACATTGACCAAAGTGCTTCACAGTAGACAACGTATAAAGACAGAGTATAAAACATAGTATAAGAACATGATAAAAGAATCACATCGAGAAAGTACTAGAATAGAACAAGAATACATTACCATTAGAATCAAGAACAGATGCGTAACTATCTAGATCAAACAACATTAAAGGCGAGAGAGAAAAGGTGGGTTTTGAGAAGGGAAGTCTCTATGGATTGGTTGTTCCATAACTCCGCGGCCGCAACCGCAAAAGCACGGTCACCTCTTGTTTTCCGGGTAAGGTCTGTTGGCATGGTCAGCAGTGACTGGTCAGAAGACCTCAGAGCTCTATGTGGGTTCAGCCATATATATGGGGGAGCCAGGCCAAGGGATTTAAAAGTGAATAAAAGGATCTTGAAATCGATCCTTTGTTTAATCGGGAGCCAATGGAGGGAGGTGAGGACTGGTGTGATGTGGTCAAATGTTTTGGTAGCGGTGAAAAGGCGGGCAGCAGCATTTTGAACTAATTGCAGGCGTCTGAGTGCGGATTGGTAGATTCCATAATATAGGACGTTACAGTAGTCCAGTCGTGATGAAATTAAGGAGTGGATAACTAATTGTTTATGGGGGAGATGACTTGGCGAGTAGGCGGAGATGGTAGAAGCTGGTTTGAACAACGGCGCTAATCTGTTTGTCATACTTGAAATTGAAGTCATCTCCAACCCCTCACTCTCTCCACCACAGATGTGCACGCTGCGCATCTGTCCACCTCTATCGTGCCTGTGCCAAAACACTCGTCTGCAAAGTGCTTCAGCGACTTCCGTCCTGTCACTCTCACTTCCATCATCATGAAGTGTTTTAAGACGCTGGTCCTGGCTCAACTCAAAGCTGGCCTCTATCCATCCCTCGACAAGCATCAATTTGCCTATCGAGAGAACAGGGGTACGGACAACGGCATCTCATCTGCCCTACACTCTGCCCTCACTCACCTGGACAAGAGCAACACTTACGTACGGATGCTGTTTATTGACTTCAGTTCGGCATTCAACACCTTCATCCCCTTCCAAACTCATCTCCAAGCTCGGTGACCTTGTGGCAACAAACGACCTGGACATTACTCCCTCCATCTGCAACTGGATCCTCGATCCTGTTGATTCCTCACTAACAGGCCCCAGTACTGTTAGGATAGGCAACCTCACCTCCTCCACCCTAACCCTGAGCATTGGTGTCCCACAAGGCTGTGTGCTGAGCCCCCTTCTCTACTCCCTCTTCACATATGACTGCACCCCTATGCATGGCACCAACACCATCATCAAGTTTGCAGACGACACAACGGTGGTGGGCCTCATCAAGGATGGCGATAAGTCGGCCTACAGGGAGGAGATCCAGCACCTGGCGTCGTCGTGCGCCGACAACAACTTGGCGTTAAACACCAAGAAGGCTAAGGAGCTCATCGTGGACTTAAGGAGGACTAGGGCTGTCACTCATGCGCCCATTCAGATCAATGGAGTGGAGGTCGAACGGGTCTCCAGCTTTAAATTCCTGGGTGTCCATATCTCTGAGGATCTCTCCTGGACCCTCAACACCTCGTCTCTCATCAAGAAGGCCCATCAACGTCTCTTCTTTTTGAGGAGACTGAGGAAAGCCCAACTATCTCCTCAGATACTGGTGAACTTCTACCGTTGTGCCATTGAGAGCATCCTCACATACTGTATCATGGTCTGGTATGGAAACTGTCCAGCCTCTGACCGGAAGGCACTGCAGAGGGTGGTGGACCCTCTGCAAAAGACAAGTAAAGACAAAAGTAAAGACTAAAGACAAGTAACTATAACAGCCGCCCTGGAAAATTACAGATTATTAGGCATACTTCGGGTCAAAGTACATTTTGATAGCAATACCTAGTTTTTATTCAGGACATAATTCAGGAATATTTGTACATCTCAGTAGGAGTCTAGCAGATTGAAACCTAGTGATGGACAAACCTTTCAGATGAATTCCAGGCTCCATGTGTGTGTGTGTGTGTGTGTGTGTGTGTGTGTGTGTGTGGGGGGGGGGGGGGTGTAATTGATAGAAAACAAGTCATTTTCTGGGTGAACTACTCCTTCAAGTGCTTAAATAGGGCTTGAATTCATAATATATTTGTGTGCTCGGGTCCCGAGAGTCCCTTATCGTATGATATTTCTGTTTGAAACGCATATCCTTGCAGAGTGTAGCATGTCGACCGTCACAGGGGAGATACAAAGTACAGCACGGCCAGCTGATACCAACATTAAGCCTTTCTGACCTTTAGTTACTTATAGTATACTCTGAAGCACGGAAAAACATCTGTATGAGTGCACTGTATGCACTAAACACATGCACGCGCACGCACGCGCACACAGACACACACACACACACACACACAGACACACACACACACACACAGCATCAAGCTATATGTTACACCATATGCCTCTGCAAGGAGCTTGACCCAAATTGAAACCCCTCCCTCTTTCCCACCATGCACCAAAATGCTTAGCTTGTCACGGAGCATTCATAATTAATTCCTGTTGCTTTAACATAAATAAATACATGAAGTCAATTTCCAACAAGCGCCCGGCAACCGACCCCGCTATTTATAGCGGGCGATGATGATTTATTAAGATCCTTATCAAGGGATCCGAAAATGATTGTGTGTGAGTTTAGACACAGTGTTACTGGATAATTCTCATAATTATACCCACCAGGGAAAAAATTTACCGCCAAGGCAATTTACTCTGCTACAGAGACTAGACCATTACCACAACATGCCTCCGGCGGGGGGCCCCGAATTAGTGCAGGACTGAACATATCAAAACTTTAGGAATTAGATTTTTTGCGATGGTTTTTGAAAACCTTATAACCATACCTACCACCATGCCAAAAATCTAAAACTTAAACGATTTTAACGAATTGGGACCCAGCTAGGAGCACAAATGTATGGGGCACACAAACTAGGTGGTGTAATCAACTACGCAACACCAATCACCTCACACCTGTCAATTGTGGTTGTGCTTCCCAAACATCGACTGGAAGTTTTTATATTTTCAGTATAGCTTTTCCTCATGTAAAAGTGGCGATATTTTACATTACATAACATGTTTTTTGCCAGAACTTTCACATGGATATGAAACAGAGGACGATATCTGACTCAAAGTCTACTGGGTGAGTATACACGCATGGCTGTGTATTTGGTATTTGGAATACATTAAATATATGTAGGATTACAGACATTCTAGAGCTATTAACAATATTGGATAGGTGATGATTAGGAAAGCCAGACAATAATGCCAGACAATATTGTTGGCTGGCATGAGCGTCACAGAAAAAGCTAAACCAAAGGTTACTTGTCCAACGGACAAGTACAATTTTAATGCACTTGTCCGGGAAGATTTAATACTTGTCCCGGACAAGCGGACAAGCCTTAATGTCAAGCCCTGCCATTACCACAACATGCCACAGAGAAGAGAAAAGCACTTGATTTGGTAAAGTGACGATTAGGTTGCGACAGGCGCTCGCTCAGGGCCTGACGGGCACAGAATGCCTTTCAAAGAATGGATTGTGGGAAATTTCGTTCAGTGTCGTCTTGTCCTCCTCGACGACCGGGGGTGTGTTTGGTTTGGTTGTTTTTGGGTGGCCTACTTTCTGAGAGCTGTGCTCATGGATCATGAATAGCTGGTGTGTGTGTGTGTGTGTGTGTGTGTGTGTGTGTGTGTGTGTGTGTGTGTGTGTGTGTGTGTGTGTGTGCACGTGTGTGTGCGGGGGCATGTGTTTGTGCGCAGAGTGCCAAGACACACATGCATGGGACGATGTTGCCTCACTCTGTCATCATGTCATGTCATCATAAATGGGCAACGCCCACACTACTCCACTCTGATTGGCTCTCTACTGGAGACCACGAAAACGGGGAACACCTGCACGATGAATAAAAAAAAAGATTGCAATCTAAATTCAGACACCTGTGCGATCTCATTTCTAAATTTGAGCAAGAATGGTGCAGCACCAGTTGGCTGTCAAATGTATTTTAGCTACTACAATAGAGACTTTAAGAGAGGTTTAAGTCGAGCACTTTGATGTTGTCTGTTTAAAGCCACAGTAGTTATGGCTCCAGGTGACACGTTTTGAATGTAGTAATGTTCAGCAACTACAGACTAAAGACAATACAAATTTCCATGGAGAGAAAAAAAAAGAGAATCGTGATCTCAATTCTTGTGGAAGAAAATTGAGATTCACATTTCAGCAGGAATGGTGCGTGCAGCGCGGCCCTGGAGAATACAGGAGGCAGAGTGGCGGTGACATGCACTCTCATGGACGTGTAGAGAGTGTTAGAGAGGCAGGGGATGAAATCCTGGGCCGTAAGAGGGCACTTTTGGACAAAATAATAGTGAAAATAGCAGATCTACAAGCTCACAACGCGTCGCAGCGTTGTGAGCTTGCAGCGCGCTGCAACCCGTCGCAGTGCGACGCGTTGTGAGCTTGTAGATCAGCTATTTTCGGGGCATGAAACCCAGCACTCTTTAGCTAGTGGAGATGTTCAATGCAAAATGCGCCGTTCAAGTTCAGGAGACTATGGGAAAAAAGTACAGTACAGTACAGTACAGTATGTGTCTCTTTTCTTTTGCTCGGCCGTAACAGTAGAGCCAGCCATAGAAACACAAATGTCTCTGACTGACTGACTTTGATGTGCAACAGTTAATCAAGCTAATTTTATTTTTATTTTTTATCCGACGATTTTTCACCCAGTATCAATTCTCTAATGTAATCCTGGGCCCCAAAACACTCCCTATGCCAACCTGGGGAGAGCAACAGACTGACCTCATGCTTCCTTCTATGCATGAGGAGTCGAAGTCTGCTTCTTTTCACCTTTTGAAGTAGTACCGTTTGAAGTAGCAAAGTGGAAGGAACACGTTATTCCAACCAGTTCCTTTCCCCTCCATCAGGCCCCCCATGCAGCTTAGAGACCTAGAAGTAAATTTGTTCAAAGTAATTCCAACTTTCTTGTAATTACTAATCAGTGGCCTCTATCATAACCCATCCAACGCTCATTTGCATAATGGCAAGCAATCCTAAAACGATTATTGTCATCATGGGTATGTTTAGTTGTAATTGTGTATTATTATTGCATCCAGAAAGCAGCACCTGAGACAATATGAGAGAGAGAGAGAGAGAGAGAGAGAGAGAGAGAGAGCACTATACTTTAAATCACTTCGCAAGAGAGAGAGAGCGCTTTGCAAAGACACTTATCTTTTTTTACAGTCTATTAAGGCACTCATATTTCTGGAGAAAGAACATGACGATTGATAAGATGACAGCCGTTCTTTCATTCATAGTGGTGGATAAACAGTAGCTCCAGACAGCAGGGAGTTTTGTGCTGAAGGATATTATTTGAGTTTTTGGAAGAACTCGCACAGCCCCAGTCCTGTCAGATGCACAGCTCTCCAAGCGCTTCACAGACAGTACAGAAGGAGAACGGTACAGAAGTAGGATTTGACATATCTTTGTTAACTTGTATCCCGCTGGTAGCTCTGCCGTTTTAGTTCTCCCTTAACCCGTCTTTTCCCCTTCACTGTCAAAAACCATATCCTCACTCAAACACTTGCATCACAACCCAAGTTCAAATATTTTTGCCAGGAATCATCCCCCCTGGTACAATCTACTGAACGCTCCATAAAAACCTCATATGTCCTGGAGCCATCCCCGCTGGTACAATCTACTGATTGCTCCATAGAAAACTCATATGTCCTGGAGTCACCCCCCCTAGTACAATCTACTGAACGCTCCATAGCAACCTCATATGTCTTGGAGTCATCCCCCCTGGTACAATCTACTGAACGCTCCATAGAAACCTCATATGTCCTGGAGTCACCCCCCCTGGTACAATCTACTGAAGGCCCCATGGAAACCTCATATGTCCAAAATTGTTTCCAAAACTTTTCAGGATTCAAATTCAAAAGCATCAAAAGTAGCAAGACAAACACGTTATATATTCCTTGAATATGAATATGGAGATAAGAGGTTTCTGCCCAAAATCAACGACATGCATGAAACCAGCATGCTCGTATCAGTTCATGAAGACATGCATGTGGGCGTCTCAAGGTTCATGAAGACATGCATGTGGGCGTCTCAAGGTTCATGAAGACATGCATGTGGGCGTCTCAAACAAAACCAAAACCTCAACTTCCCACCAAGTGAAAAACTGTTTGCGGGATATAACAGACAGCAGGATTAACAGCAGCTGCAATTTCAAGGATGAAATCCCTTCGGCTTCTCAAGACGAACTGGATGAGTAGAAAATGGACCTTGCCAAACATGGACCAGTCAGCGCTAATGTAACTAATGTAACCTGGCAGGCCATTATGCGTTGAAGTTCATGCGAGTACGTCGGAGTGTCTTACGAGATCCCTGAGTGGCTTCTAGACATGTTCTGATGTGCAACATTAATGAGTCTGACTTGTCCTTCGATGGTCAAGTGACTAAGGTTGTACAATCATACCATCTTTCTTCCCAACGGTGAAACATTGCTAAAGTTAAAGTTATTCTTTGTCATTTGGCAGACCTTGGAAAGGGTTGTTCGTGTTTCCATTCTCCTCCCGTGTAAATGACTGTACTGAGACTCATCTTGGACTCTGATGGCCAAGACCCTCTCTGCATGTAACTCTCTGACTCTGTCTCTCCCTGTTTCCCTTCCATCTTCACTGTGAACCACAGTGTTGATTTTGACAGCAGGTTTTTTAGAGACCAGGATTACTGCATGTTTTTGTGAGGGTATCTACCCTAAGGAACACGGGGAGAACATGCAAAAGCCCCTTTCGCCAACCTCGCCTCGGGTATGGGCACTGATGACGCGGAGGAGAGAACATGCCCCCCACAGCGTCTCCAGCGGGAGTCGAACCCATGACCTTCTGGCTGTGAGGCAACAGCACTACCGACTATGCCACCGTGAACCCTAATTTTAGACCAGTCTTAGTTGACTAAATATCACACAATTTTAAACCCACATCATGCCAGAAGCTTTGTAGCTTGTAGTGTGACATCAGAACTCTCCCACATGGCAGAGGAGAGTGGAGTGCATTTCAAAAGGCCTCTGGTGGCATCATTAACCACTTCAACCACTTCGGCAGAAATAACACTTTTGTAACATGTTTTTCACTCGGTGTCAATTGCCCCCTAAGCTGTAATTCTGGGCGGATCCTTCTCTCCCTCTGGCAACCTGGGGAGAGCCCCGAACTGACCTCATGCTTCCTGAAAAGCATGAGGACTGAGCAGGTCACTTCTCATCACCTGACAGGGGGGGTTTTCCCCGGTTGGACGTCATAGAGCGTGGAAGGAACACGTTATTCCAAACAGTTCCTTTCCCCTCCATCAGGCCAGGGGGAGGGTACCTACCCTATAGGCACACGGGGAGAACATGTGAGGGTACCTACCCTAGGGGACACCGGGAGAACATGTGAGGGTATACATACCCTATAGGGACACGGGGAGAACATGTGAGGGTACCTATCCTAGGTGACAAGGGGAGAACATGTGAGGGTATACCTACCCTATAGGGGAAACGGGGAGAACATGTAATAATAATAATAATAATAAAACTTTATTTGTATAGCACCTTTCATGACATGAAATGCAGCTCAAAGTGCTTTACAGAGAAATGGAGGATAAAAGAAAAGCATGGCAACAACATTAAAAACAAGCAGTAATGCAGTGAGGACATGAATAACAAAAAATAAAAATAAAATAAAAGATCACTTAAAAGCAATGTTGTAGAAGTGGGTCTTGAGCTGAGCTTTAAAAATGTCTACAGAGGCTGCCTGACGAAGGTACAGTGGGAGCTTGTTCCATACCGACGGCCCGTAGAAGCAAAAAGCTGCTTCCCCGTGTTTTTTAGTTGCCATTTTTTTTGGCAAAGCGAGCAGGCCGGCAGTGGAAGACCTTAGGGGGCGGTTTGGGACATATTTAGGCAGGCAGTCATGTAGGTAGGAAGGTGCGAGACCATTGAGAGCTTTATAGACAAGTAAAAGAATTTTAAAATCAATCCTAAAAACAACCGGAAGCCAGTGCAGTGATGCCAAAACTGGAGTAATATGTTCTCTCATCTTAGTTCTAGTTAAAACTCTGGCTGCTGCATTTTGGACAAGTTGTAGTCTGTCAGTTGTTTTCTTAGGCAGTCCTGAAAAGAGTGCATTGCAGTAGTCAAGCCGAGAAAAAACAAAGGCGTGGATTAGCGTTTTTGCATCGTCCAAGGACAAATAGGCTCTGATTCGTGCAATATTTCTAAGGTGAAAAAAGGCAATCTTGGTAACATGATTAATGTGTGAATTGAAATTCAATTCAGAATCAATAATAACCCCCAGGTTCTTTACTTTACTGTTACTTTCTACAGTCAGGTTACCAAGTCTGCTTATTATTGATTCTTTCTGCTCACTAGAACCGATTATGAGAACTTCTGTCTTATCCTCGTTTAGCTTGAGAAAGTTCTCACTCATCCAACATTTGATGCTAGACAGACAGGTCAACAGCGGGTCTAAAGCACAGGGATCATCTGGAGCCACAGAAAGATAAAGTTGGGTATCATCAGCATAGAAATGAAAATTGACTCCGTGGTTGGTAATGAGTTCGCCCAATGGCAGTATGTACAAGGAGAAAAGCAGAGGGCCAAGAATCGAGCCCTGTGGAATACCAGAGCTGATGTCGTGTTTGTCTGAGTCAAACTCGGCTAGATTGACAAAGTAACTTCTGTTTGATAGGTAGGAGGAAAACCAGGACAGGGCCGTACCAGACAGGCCTATCCAGTGTTCCAGACGCTGTATTAAAATTGAATGATCAATCGTGTCAAATGCAGCCGTTAGATCTAGGAGTAGGAGAACAGATACATGTTTCTTGTCAGCAGACACCCTAAGATCATTAATTACTTTTACAAGTGCTGTTTCTGTGCTGTGACCTTTCCTAAAGCCAGATTGGAATTTGTTGTGCACATTATTGTTCTGTAGAAACACATCCAATTGATGAAAGATGCATTTTTCTAAAACCTTGCCCAGAAAGGGTAGATTTGAAATGGGTCGATAGTTACCCAAATGTGAGGGTACCTACCCTAGGGGAAACGGGGAGAACATGTGAGGGTATACCTACCCTAGGGGACACGGGGAGAACATGTGAGGGTACCTACCCTAGGGGACACGGGGAGAACATGTGAGGGTATACCTACCCTAGGGGACACGGGGAGAAAATGTGAGGGTACCTACCCTAGGGGACACGGGGAGAACATGTGAGGGTACCTACCCTAGGGGACACGGGGAGAACATGTGAGGGTATACCTACCCTAGGGGACACGGGGAGAACATGTGAGGGTATACCTACCCTAGGGGACACGGGGAGAACATGTGAGGGTACCTACCCTGCATGGGTAGAGAGAGAGAGAGAGAGAGAGAGAGAGGGGGAGGATGTGCAGGCTCTGTCCTGTGATCTTTTTCTAACCATTCATGCATGGCTTCACCTCAGCATGTGCATGGGTGGATGAATAATGGAGAGGGAGAGAGAGAGAGAGAGAGAGAGAGAGAGAGAGAGAGAGAGAGAGAGAGAGAGAGATGGGGGGGGGGGGGTCACAGGTGTGTAAAATAAGGCCATCTTAAATAGCATCAAGTTAAAGGGATGTGAGTCGATCGGGTCGCAGCGTGAGCCACAACAACATAAGGTCAATCTGCTATCTGGGCATCGACAGCCCAACATCAGAGGTTTCTACCGTCGTTCAATAATTCATGACCTCCAATGGGAAAGATAATTACACACACACACATAATCTTACACACATGTACACACACAGATGTCCACTTGTGCACGCATGCACACACACACACACACACACACGCTCACACACACACACACACACACACACACACACACACACACACACACACACACACACACACACACACACACACACACACACGACGGATATCACATGGAAGCACAACATTACCCCTCATCGACCTGACGCGTTAACGTTAACAAGATATTGATATTATGATAGAACGATATTACAAGATAGGATTATGTTTACCAGCAGCAATATAATATTGTGCTAATGAGTTATCATTAAAGGTGCAGTCAATTGTTTTTATTTTGTTGAAATAACTGTTAAAACTCTTTGAGTGCCAGGTATTAATGATTGTATTTATCCAGGACCTGTTCTGACATTCCAAATGTTGATCCTTCCCCATCCATCCATCCTCTTTGATGTCTCCCTTTTGACTGATACCTGTCCATTTAAACTGTAGACGGGCCTGCCCCAAAGTTATTAGTGCAGCCGCACCCGGCGAAAACTAGGGTTCTCAACGGGTCCGAAAATTAAGGCCCGGCCCTCATCAAACCCTGTACAATTTACAATTTACAATTTAGGCATTTAGCAGACGCTCTTAATCCAGAGCGACTTACATTAAGCAAGAACAAAAAAGCATGGGAATACATCACATAAAGACATTTATCATGAAACATGCGTAAGCTAAGAAAGTAACAGTGGAATATCTATAATGAAACTATACATATAAGCTATACATCTATACTACTATGCTACACATAATATGTGTAGCATAGTAGTATAGATGTATAGCTTATATGTATAGTACATACGTCACACGTCATAGTACATATTATGTACTATGACGTGCTATGACTACATACAATGCACTTATGCTGTCTACATAAGATGCTATAAGTCTGTATCAAATGCTATCTAAGTCTACAGAATTGCTATCTAAGGGGGTGGGGTAAGTGCTATGGGCCATGATGGAGTCTGAAAAGGTGGGTTTTCAGACTACGGCGGAAGATTGGGAGTGATGCTGCAGTTCTGACTGCAGTGGGAAGTGCATTCCACAGTTTTGGAGCCAGAAGGGAGAAGAGTGGAGCCACAAGAGAATGTCCCCGCTACCACCCTTAGATCTCCATATATGGAGCTGACCTGTTCTGACATTTCATATCTCTGCTGTCCGGAGGAAACCTCCAAAATGTTCATTTTTCAGGAAATTAAAAATATACATTTTTAAGGAAAATAATAAAACCAAATGTTTTTAATGCAATACTGCTTCATCAAAGTTGGTGTTGTGACATTAGATATTGTCAATTACTAGCATGAAAAGGAGATAGGTATAGGCGTTAGCTGTTTTAGCAGACAGTTTGAGGGTCCAATGGTGGTTTTGTCCAATGCGTTTTACTATAATCTCCATTTGTTCAATATTTTCTTATTTATGTGGGGAAAAAAATCTAAAACCTAAAAAAATTGTTATGAGGATTCCTCCGGACAGCAACAAATTATGTTTATGTGACCTCTTCAAACCCTGTACACTCAAGACATGCTCCTTATATGGCCAGTACAAAATTTGTTCCATGTTGATCTGAACCCCCCATGCCAAAGCGCCAGCACTCGCCCAGCAGTCTCCCGTCAACGAGGCGGATACGTGCACGCCCTCATACTGCTTTCTGTTCCCAGACAGTATTTTGTGGTGATAACGAGCTATAATCAACGTCCAATAACTAAAGAACAGAACATTGTGCTGACACACCTTCTCTCTCAGACTCTCTTCTTTCTTTTCAGATATTTGTCTTTACATCGTAATAGAACGATAGATTATGTAGGTCTTACTAGGGCCTTCAAATATAGACGGAAGGCAATTGACCTTTTTACCAATAAAATAATATTAAAGAAACTGTTAACTGGTTAATATGTGTACCGTCACTTTAAAAGCGTAATTTTGTTTACCCGAACAGCACTGGTTGGCAGGTATCAATACACTTTTAGACCGACATGTTTGTGCCAGTGGGTGATTTATTTCTTGATCACCTCTTGTCTTGATTGTTTAAACATGACATCATGGGCCGCTATGCTCGATAACAGGCTTGATAAGCCCAAAGCTAATTGATAACGGGTAGGCCTACTCAATAAGCTTGTCCTTATCCGTTATCTGATTTCTCCGGATATCGGTTATCGAGCTCCATCCCTACTTACTAATCTGCAGTCATATCAGTAGACAACGTGCAACGTGCACTCTATCTATCTCTCGTGCACCAGTGGAGGTTTATAATAATAATGAACACACATACTGGAGTTATGAAGTGGAGAGGAACGCACTGGAGCGACTCACTGCCTCCTTTAATTAACTCATTATAAAACCAGGGACACATCTGTGTCCTCGCAGATATACAAGTTCATACTGTAGTGCGGCTTGTAGGTCAGCTTGTAGGTCTGCTATTTCTGAAATAAATGTACAAGTGCAAATATTTCAATACGTGTTCTTTTAAAGCAAAACTTTAATTTAACTCAAATCTTTGTTTCTAAGCGGTCCCTGGAACAAAATATTTTGAGATAGGGGTCCGAGGCCAAATACATATAATTCTGGCGGTCCTTGACATGAAAATGTCAACTGTAAAATAAGTTTTTAAGAAAACTGTCAGGATTTAGAAAACACTTTTAGAATAGTCCTCAGGCATTAATGTATTTAGGTGTAAAGTACAGTGGAATCGGTCCCATTCCAGTGTACGATGCAGCTTAATAAAAAGGCAGATAAACAACTAAAAGCCACAGTCAAATAATCCCAGTTGCTTCAGTGCTTTATCCTCTCTACCTCGACTGCCTTTGTCCTGATGTATATGAATTATGAATCTTTATTGAGAAAAGGTCCAACAACATACAGCAAATACAGAACAATACAACAAATACATTCATGCATACATAAACGACAAAGACAGAAAACAACAAAAAAGCTCCCCTAAAACAAGCCGCTCCCACCCCACTTAATCACCCACAACATAGCAGACTTCAGGCATCAATAACTCATGAAATGATGTAAAGATGATGAAGAGTGTCTGTGAGGATGCACCTCCACAGTGTCCCGGTGCTGGGATGATGCACCTCCACAGTGTCCCGGTGCTGGGATGATGCACCTCCACAGTGTCCTTGATGCCGGGAGGATGCACCTTCACAGTGTCCTTGATGCCGGGAGGATGCACCTCCACAGTGTCCTTGATGTCGGGAGGATGCACCTCCACAGTGTCCTTGATGCCGGGAGGATGCACCTCCACAGTGTCCTTGATGCCGGGAGGATGCACCTTCACAGTGTCCTTGATGCCGGGAGGATGCACCTCCACAGTGTCCTTGATGCCGGGAGGATGCACCTCCACAGTGTCCCGGTGCTGGGAGGATGCACTTTCACAGTGTCCTTGATGCCGGGAGGATGCACCTCCACAGTGTCCTTGATGCCGGGAGGATGCACCTCCACAGTGTCCTTCATGCCGGGAGGATGCACCTCCACAGTGTCCTTGATGCCGGGAGGATGCACCTCCACAGTGTCCCGGGGCTGGGAGGAAGCACCTCCACAGTGTCCCGGTGCTGGGAGGATGCACCTCCACAGTGTCCTTGATGCCGGGAGGATGCACCTTCACAGTGTCCTTGATGCCGGGAGGATGCACCTCCACAGTGTCCCGGTGCTGGGAGGATGCACCTCCACAGTGTCCCGATGCTGGGAGGATGCACCTCCAGTGTCCCGGTGCTGGGAGGATGCACCTCCACAGTGTCCCGTGGCTGGGAGGATGCACCTCCACAGTGTCCTTGATGCCGGGAGGATGCACCTCCACAGTGTCCCGGTGCTGGGAGGATGCACGTCCACAGTGTCCTTGATGCCGGGAGGATGCACCTCCACAGTGTCCTTGATGCCGGGAGGATGCACGTCCACAGTGTCCCGATGCTGGGAGGACCTGACAAACTTCACCTGGTCCAATGCGCGGTGGAACGCCCGTTCTTCTCCACACACAGAGTTATATTTGGAACCGTGCAGCCTGCTATAGAGTTATATTTGGAACCGTGCAGCCTGCTATAGAGTTATATTTGGAACCGTGCAGCCTGCTATAGTGTGACACGAAGAGCAGGATCATTTGACACACAGAGCAGAAGAGAGGACACACAAATCCAAGAAGACGTCTTCATTCCGCCGTCGACCGCGACAGGAACCCTCGTCGCAGCCCCCCGGCGCTCGCATCACATGGCGGTGTTCAGGTGACACGCTCACAGGGGGGGTGACGACAGGTGGCATCCGTGTCGTGGGGCTTAATTGATGCGTTCCGCCAGTGTGTCTGCTTTGCGTGGAGTGTGGCCTGAGTTTCACCTCGCGGAGCTCCGCGGAAATTATGGTACAAAGTACATGGTAAAATACTTATGTACTTATGGTACAATGTACATGGTATAATACTAATGGTACAATGTACATATACGTGGTACAATACTTATGGCAATTCTGGTACAATGTGGTACATATATGGCACAATGTACATGTACTGTAAATGGTACAATGCTTATGGTACAATGTGGTACTTACACATTTAAGTTGACCATTTATTAATTGTCACACACATAATTTTGATTAACGATTTGATTGAGTATTTTGCATTGAACATTCCCTTCCAGGCATCGAAATCACAAATTGCACAGGACAGATATGACACATAACTTCAATATGAAAAGAAATCACTTTAAATCACTTTGTTTATTTCAATTTTTTGTCATAAGTGTCACTGTCAGGCGGAGGGTGGGGTGGGGGGAATGATGGGTGGTAGGAGGTTGTCCTCCAGGGGGAATAAAAAACAGTTTGTACCCCCTCATTTTTCTTTTCTCCCTTATATAGGCGAGATACTGTATTTTGTGACAAACTGCTGCTGGTATGAACAATAAAAAACGAAATAAATATTTAATAATTTGATATAATTTTTCTTTGCCAAAAATGTATAAAATAGTGGGAAGCTTACAACACGTCACAAAGTGACAAGTTGTAGGTTGTACATCTGTTGTAAGCTTTTTATTCTATAATAAACTAACTCCTCCTGCCTGGATCTGGGCTCTCTCAAGCAGAAACGATGAACAGGAAACAACGGGACAAACATCTGATATCTCATAATCTCAATAATACTTTCTTGTCTTGTTAGGTTGCGTTTACATTTGCACTGTGGCAGCGCTTCAATACGTCATCAGTATCACGTTGATCCCGCCTCTAGTGGCTGCATATACGGACGCATATCGCTGAAATGGTTCGGAGTGCATCGTCTCTGCCCGAGAAGGACCAGATGGGAGCAGGAGGATGAACTCACTGCTGCCACCAGCTGGCAGAGTCAGGTTAGATGTAAACACCAAATATCTCAAAGAAAGAAGAGAGACTTACATCGGGGGACAAAATGTGTCCTGCGATGTTCCCTCCTTTAGTTACTGTAGGCAGTTGAATATAACTTGTTTTTAACAAAAACACATAAAATAATCAGACCTGTCTGAAGTGAGTGGTACTGTACTGTACTGTACTGTACTGTACTGTACTGTACTGTACTGTACTGTACTGTACTGTACTGTACTGTACTGTACACGCCCTCCTCCTTGGCCTGTGTGTGTCTGTGTCTGTGTGTTAGGCTGTGCAAGAGTGACACTTGGTGGTGAACAAACGCTACAATGCTATTTCCGTGCTCGGGACACAGGGACACATGGACCCACACACATTGCTGTCTATTGGAGTGGTTGCACCACTCAAAATAAAGACAGCGGAGGAAAAATATTGGCTGGCTGGACACTGAAAACACCAAATGTCAATGGCAGGCTGCCACTTGGACAATGACAGTGGATGAGTTCATATTATAGCTAAATCCCACATGTAACATCATGGGGGAGCCCGGGTTTGAACTGGGAACCTTGCGGTTCCCATCCAGTCACTCTACCCCTGCCCTGAGCCACTGCCGCCCACTGTGTGTGCCCAATACATCTTTTGGAAGATATAAGATATAAATAAGATAAGAAGATATAAAAAAGGGGGACTCCAAGGATGAAAAAACAACAACAACATTTTAGGAACCGCTTCTGTTATCAGAGATGGCTGCTCTTTGAGCGAGCACGCCCGCACGCGTGCATTGATAATCCCGTCTAGATCAGTTTTAACGTGCTCTCCCCATATATAATAATATGCAACATTGCAACTGTGAGTGACGGGGATCAGGTCGATCTGAAGGGCAACCTCACAGGGAATAATGTCCTGACTCGTTCCTCTTACTTTTTGAGAAACCACTATATGCCGTAGCTAAGCGAATACAATAGCTGCTGCTTCTGCTGCTAATGAATATCACCAGATCCTGAATACGGGCCTCGCGCTGCAATTTCCACATTCCACTCTTCCACATTACACTCTTCATGCTTACTTTACATTATCGATGCTTTTTGTAATGAATTTATCAAATGGAACTCTCAGCGAGGCTTTGAACTTTTTTTCTTTACGACTCGACTTTGTGTCTTTCAAGTTTCACACCACCACGCTGCCCTCCTACGCACAGTCGCACACCATCCACTTGACCACCACGTAGTGGGCGTGATAGATGACACGCAATGTCAGTGATCTATAGCCTATACTAAATGTGAAATATAATCATCATGTAAGCAAAACTATAGATATTAGGTCTGAGATGGAAAGTGATTGTTAACATTTAATTTAAATGATTGTTAAGCATATTAAAAAGGGTGGGGGGACGCTGCCCCCGCGAGGCCTCGCAGGCGAGATGCCCCATCCGCACTACCCAGAAAGCGGCCCTGCACTCTCTCTCACTCACTCTCTCTCTCTCTCTGTCTCTCTCTCTCTCTCTCTCTCTCTCTCTCTCTCTGCCAAATCAAAACTAAGCTACTGTATGAGGACTAAATATGACTAAATATATTGTAAATTTTGTCAACAAATAAATAATTCATCCGCTTGCGCTCAGACAATAGCTGAAAACAGTTCTACAAGCTCGAGTTTGTAGATCGGCTATTTTCAGCATGCGTGTAAAAGTGTAAAATCAGCCATTACGGTGAATAGAACCACGGCTATCACTGAAAACTACAACATGATGTCTCTGAGCCACGGTGAAGAGAAAACCACCGCTATCACTGCAAACTACAACATGATGTCACTGAGCCACGGTGAAGAGAAAACCACCGCTATCACTGCAAACTACAACATGATGTCACTGCCGCGGTGAAGAGAAAACCACCGCTATCACTGCAAACTACAACATGATGTCACTGCCGTGGTGAAGAGAAAACCACCGCTATCACTGCAAACTACAACATGATGTCTCTGAGCCACGGAGAAGAGAAAACCACCGCTATCACTGCAAACTACAACATGATGTCACTGAGCCGCGGTGAAGAGAAAACCACCGCTATCACTGCAAACTACAACATGATGTCACTGCCGCGGTGAAGAGAAAACCACCGCTATCACTGCAAACTACAACATGATGTCTCTGAGCCACGGTGAAGAGAAAACCACCGCTATCACTGCAAACTACAACATGATGTCACTGCCGCGGTGAAGAGAAAACCACCGCTATCACTGCAAACTACAACATGATGTCACTGAGCCACGGTGAAGAGAAAACCACCGCTATCACTGCAAACTACAACATGATGTCACTGCCGCGGTGAAGAGAAAACCACCGCTATCACTGCAAACTACAACATGATGTCACTGCCGCGGTGAAGAGGAAACCACCGCTATCACTGAAAACTACAACATGATGTCACTGAGCCGCGGTGAAGAGGAAACCACCGCTATCACTGAAAACTACAACATGATGTCACTGCCGCGGTGAAGAGGAAACCACCGCTATCACTGAAAACTACAACATGATGTCACTGCCGCGGTGAAGAGGAAACCACCGCTATCACTGAAAACTACAACATGATGTCACTGAGCCGCGGTGAAGAGGAAACCAGACTTTAATTATCTCTGTTTTTACTAAGCACCAAAACAGTGGTCACCGAGACTCACTCCAGGCAATGTGATTGGTCTAGAAGTTGGGCGGGCGTCTCCCTTGGTTTTGCAAGCTCCCAACATAAAAACAAACAACAAACTCCCGAGAACGAGAGAACAAAGGAATGAAATAATAGAGATAGCGACAGAAAGAGAGAGAGACTATATAGAATATAGGAAAGGAACAGAAAGGAATAGAATAATGGCAGATATATAGGCAGTAGAGAGAAAGCAGAGGGAAAACAATGGACAAACTCGAAGACTTGTTGGCCATGGAGGTTTGGGAGATATGAGCACGGTGGACTATGATCGCCGCCATCAAAACCACTGTACATCGAAATCAACACTGGCTCAACTAAAAGTTTAGGCTAATAAGTGTATACTACCTCCACCGTGGGTAAGGGAGCTAGGTGGTACGCACAGCGATAAGTGTACATCCACCCCTGGGTTAGGGAGCTAGGTGGTACGCACAGCAATAAGTGTATACTACCTCCATCGTGGGTTAGGGAGCTAGGTGGTACGCACAGCGATAAGTGTACATCCACCCCTGGGTTAGGGAGCTAGGTGGTACGCACAGCAATAAGTGTATACTACCTCCATCGTGGGTTAGGGAGCTAGGTGGTACGCACAGCCATAAGTGTACATCCACCCCTGGGTTAGGGAGCTAGGTGGTACGCACAGCGATAAGTGTATACTACCTCCACCGTGGCTTAGGGAGCTAGGTGGTACGCACAGCAATAAGTGTATACTACCTCCACCGTGGGTAAGGGAGCTAGGTGGTACGCACAGCGATAAGTGTATACTACCTCCACCCCCTGGGTTAGGGTTTAGGAAACTTTAGGAGGCTAGGTAGTACACACAGTGAAAAGTTCATACTACCTCCACCGTGGGTTAGGGTTTAGGAGGCTAGGTAGTATGCACAGTGATAAGTGGAAAGGCCAGAGTCAGCATTCAGGTAGAGTTAAGTGCATAAGGAGGAGAGATAAACACATTACGGCCTCGCCTCGCCGCCACGAGAGCTAACATAATGAACTCCTAATCGCTGCTGAGGGTGTAATTCATCTACGGAATAAGCAGCAAATTGAGACGAGGAAAATCGCTTTCTGATCGGCTGCCATGCACACACACACACACGCACACCGTATAGCCTGCATGTCATGAAAGGATAGAATAAGGGCTATCGAGCGAGGTGTGTGCGTGCCGCGGCTTTCAAAAGGTTAGCAGTGCAGCGCTCTCTCTCTCTCCCCTTGTCGGCATCGATATTCCGTCGGTGGAAAACTTCCCCTCATCTCCATCACGTAGGCTCGGCTGCACATTAATGGTCTGCCGAGCAAACACACACACAGTACAAGGTCTGCGAGCAGCGCACGTGATGCAAGGTGCTGCCTCTTGGGCAATAGTATGTATTCTGAACACAGAATTCGCACGCACGCACACACACACACACACACACACACACACACACACACACACACACACACACACACACACACACACACACACACACACACACACACACACACACACACACACACACACACATGCTTAAAATGCAAATGCCTAAAAGAATGAGACAAAAAATGGATAACCACGCACACAGGATTGGTGTAAGTTAACGGCTTGTTTCCTTTTGAAACGATTTCCCTTTCAAATGGGCGCGGCGTGCGGGCGGCATAAGAGGCAATGTGGAACAACAGAAATGGAGACGTTTTGGGGAGAGGAGGAAAGACGGGATGAGACACTGAACAATGGGACGCCTCAGGAAGGAAGGAATGCACGATGGGATATGGGGGACACAAGCCTCTCTTTGAGCCGAGGCATTATCTTCCCCCGCCCCCACCCCTTCCCCCTCCAAATATATGCTGGATGCTGAGTTAACTCCAATTGTGAGTTCATGGCTATTTTTCGATACATTTTCCCCATAGCAGGGATGCTGTCTCAGTCAATGTTCTATCACAACATGTGTGTGTGTGTGTGTGTGTGTGTGTGTGTGTGTGTGTGTGTGTGTGTGTGTGTGTGTGTGTGTGTGCGCATAGACATAAATGCACAAATATAAAATAGCTGTGGTGCTTCTGAAGTGGTTATAGTGAATTTTTTGTCAAGAGTGTAATTCAGCTTTACAAAAGCTTTTACAAAAACTCGAGAGTGTGAACTGCAGGCGGACCCGTGGATTCCTGACCGGGAAACCCTGTGCAGCTGGGCATATTGAGCGCTCGGTTGAATTTCCGCATTTGACCACTAAAATGTGGTGGTCAAATGTGGAAGTAGATGGTTCTTCCGGGTGCTTCAAAACGCCACTGAGCAACTTCCACTGACATGAATAGTTAAAAAAATGGCAGAAACGCCAATACGATTAGAAACTTTCTATTATTGGCAGAAACGCCAATACGATTAGAAACGGTCTGTGATTGACAGAAACACCAATACGATTAGAAACGTGTGCGGATACAGCTGTAGACTCCTCCGTCTGGATGTGGCCACAGACAGACAGACAGACAGACAGACAGACAGACAGACAGACAGACAGATGAGAGAGAGAGAGAGAGAGAGAGAGAGAGAGAGAGAGAGAGAGAGGGCGGTAGAGGGACACTGACCTTCTCTTGGGACTGGGCGGTACCAAAGAAGATGGGTATAAAGGCCAGCCAGACGATGCAGGTGGTGTACATGGTGAAGCCGATGGGCTTGGCCTCGTTGAAGTCCTCTGGGACGTCCCGCGTCTTGATGGCGTAGATGGTGCACGTCACCATGAGCAGGATGCTGTGACCATATATAGAGTTATATATACTATATAGGGCATTCATTAAAAAATCGATGCATCGATGCATCAATTTCATTAACACAAGTCGATTCAAATTAGAAGTCGAAAGTTAAAAAAAAAAGTTTCAATTGATATCCCCATATTATATGTTTTGCTCTATGTGCGTGTGTACAGAATTCAAACTGTAGGATTGATTATTGTCACGGACAGAAGTCATTCATTCCCTTTGCATACCGCACCGGAGCGCAACTCGCCTATTGGTTTGCATTGCATTCAGACCGCGCCCTTAACAACCTAACTGCAGCTATGTGTGGCTCTCAGTGCGGTCGGTGTCCCATCGAAGTTGAACTGCATCATGCGCTGTGTCAGAGAAGTAACGGATAGAAGCGTGCAAAGATTTGCAAACTTTATCCCTAAACTATATCCCCCCCACCTCCGTGCTGGAAATAAAACGAAAATAAGTACGGTAACAAACTAACATGAGAACGTTATGGAGTTGGAGGAGGAGGAGGAGGAGGAGGAGGTTCACGTCGTGAATGTGGAAGGTAACATCAGATTGTATTATGATGACTAGAATTTCGGCCCCCTTCGGGGGCCTCATCCCAGTGCCGTTGCAGCGCAATATGGGAAGAAAGAAATTGCGGGAGTTGACAGACTCCACTTCATGTTTCAGCTGTGTGTTTAAACTCAGTAGTGTGCCCTGCACACAGCGCACACTCGCAATTGCAGCTGGAGGGCGACGCGACACACACACACACACACACACAGAGCGATGTGTGGATAAATCACTGAGATTTGGGAAATGTGTTCTGAATGGGCCTGAATATATGTGTGTAGGCTGCAACAATGATTTCATAAAGTGTAGTTTAGTTTTGAACAGGCAACTAATGTAGTGATAGATTAATTGAATGGGCCTGAATAGATAGATAGATAGATAGATTTATTTATTTTAATGTGTGTTTACAATAACTGTAATGTAACAATAATACTAATAATGTAATGTAATAATTATTTAATTAACGAATTAAATAACCTTATTTTATTCTGAAGGCAACCGGATGTCTTAAATTAGCTAGCTCTCAAACAGGAAGTTCTAAATTTGCTTATTAGACGGAGCCAACTCGCAGGCAGTGCCTCCCTCAGCCCAGATGCAAGAGGATCGTTCGGTTACAGGATTCTATAGGACACCAGTTTTGGTGTGACACACACGGCTTCCACATTTAGCTTCATACTGGGTGAAAGTGTCATTCCAAAAAATATTTTTTCGCTCGAAATTGTTATTCACAATGACATTGAGTTGAGGTGCTTGTGTTTTTAGGGTAAGTGTTGCATAAGCGCTATTTCGCGAGCCGGGCCATCTCCCTCCCCTCCCCTGTGTCTGAAGCAGCTAGCATGGATTGTGGAACCTTTCCCTCCGATTGCACACAACCATGCCGTTATCCACGCGTCCATCCGATTGCTGTAATGTAAATGTTCCATCCACTGAGCAAAAGCGATATAAGCGCCTTATTCATTCACACACACACACACACATGCACGCACGCACACACACGGCCGCCTCAGACCCAGCTCCCAGCGAGTGCTGCTGCTGCAAGCAGTGAGTGTAGAGTAGGCGTGGCGCAGAATTAGAAGGGCGCAGCAAATACGACATTGAGGGGTAGAAACCATCCCGGGCGCGTGGTTCATGTAACATGTGTGTCACTGTGAAAGCCTGGCCCCATTAAGTGAACATGGTTGGCGTAGTAGACGCCAACATGACGATTTTGACGTAGGCTGTTGAGGTTGAGCAAGAATAGCGTGTTTCAGAAAAGTAATATTTATTATTATTATGATTATTATTATTAGTATTGTTATTGTGATTATTACATGGATTATTGTTGTGATGTGAGCTTGTGGCTGACTCACTATCTAGAAAATAAAAACATGGCACTTCATTTAAAATAGGTTACAGACCCCTGTTATATGTGCTTATTTTGGGATTATTTTTATAGACCTATTTACTTGTTTCTATGAGACATGGCAACAGCGCAGCGAAAGGCATCCACGTCTTTCTCTTGTGAAATGCTGAGATTAGAAACGACCATAATTATTTCATGTCATACAAAACACAACACCTAAAAGCGGAATGTGATGGTGACCTATTGAGCACAAACAGACAATGATGATTTGCTTGCTGGACCTATAATTAATTTATGTGCATTACATTTCCACCTCTCACATATAAATCAAAAGCAAGATGGATGCTAACGCGCTAACACCGTTAGCATGTTCTGTGTTGGTCAAAGGAAAAAGGATAGATATGAAACTACTGGCCAAAATGTCATACAAAACACAACACCTAAAATCGGAATGTGATGGTGACCTATTGAGCACAAACAGACAATCATGATTTGCTTGCTGGACCTATAATTAATTTATGTGCATTACATTTCCACCTCGCACATATAAATGAAAAGCAAGATGGATGCTAACGCGCTAACACCGTTAGCATGTTCTGTGTTGGTGAAAGGAAAAAGGATAGATATGAAACTACTGGCCAAAATGTCATACAAAACACAACACCTAAAATCGGAATGTGATGGTGACCTATTGAGCACAAACAGACAATCATGATTTGCTTGCTGGACCTATAATTAATGTATGTGCATTACATTTCCACCTCGCACATATAAATGAAAAGCAAGAAACCATCCCGGTCGCGTGGTTCATCTAACGCGTGTGTCACTGTGAAGGACTGGCCCGCTTATTCATTCACACACACACACACACACACACACACACACTCACACACACATGCACGCACGCACACACACGGTCGCCTGCAGACCCAGCTCCCAGCGAGTGCTGCTGCTGCAAGCAGTGAGTGTAGAGTAGGCGTGGCGCAGCATTAGAAGGGCGCAGCAAATACGACATTGAGGGGTAGAAACCATCCCGGGCGCGTGGTTCATGTAACATGTGTGTCACTGTGAAAGACTGGCCCCATTAAGTGAACGTAGTTGGCGTAGTAGACGCCAACATGACGATTTTGACGTAGGCTGTTGACGTTGAGCAATAACAGCGTGTTTCATAAAAGGAATATTTTCACAGTAAATAAGACACTTGAACGGCTAAAGAATAGCCTATGTCACTTCGGGGAGTGTGCCGGATTTATTTTGCATATAGAGATAGAGATGTGTGGTAAAAGTGTGGTTCGGTCGGAGATAGAGCACAAAGAAACGGCCATGTGCTTATGTACCCCTGTCTATTAGGGTAGCAGGATGTGCCAAACTGCTGCTTGCTGCTGTAATGTTAATATAGACCTATGTCTTCTATTGTGTTCTGAAGGTCGGGTTGTATGTTATATTTTGTATTGTGTTCTCGGGCTGGGCTGTGCTGTGCTGCGTTGCGCTGTGTGCCAATTATGACCCCTCTCCTGTTGTGTTCTCTTTTCTGGTCTGTGTACCAGTGTGCGACACACACTTGCGTGTGTGCCTGCACTGTTTAGTATTTACTATTACATTTTTATGTTTTGATAATCAGCATTTTGCCATATAGATGATACATACACTGTGCCATATTGGAGAGGCCACTGTGTGAGTACTGCTTTGTTTGACATGCTCCATATTTGAGCGTGCGCACCTCCACCCGCCCCCTGTTAAAGTCCCACGGGGGGGGGGGGGGGACGGACTTTAACTGACTTTAACTGTGTGCGTGTGCGTGCGTGTGCACTGCTCATTGACGGCCGTTAATGTCAAGGCAATTATGTTTATGCACTGTCAAATAAGTCTACATCTATTCTGAGGTAGCATATAGCTGTATAGACATATCCTGCTCATTACTGTGCACAAATGTATTATACATCTTCGTGTTTGAACACAAAATGCATTTTGAGAACCCCCACATTTTCTGTAAAGCGTGCACGCTGCCCCCCACACACCATCATTCTACAGTTGTGGCCCCCGGCCTAATCTAGTTGAATACCCTGCCTGTAGGTTACCACAACAAACAGCTGCATATCAATGGTAAGGTGAATACTGTGCATGTACTGTGACCATACTGTATCTGGTGCATGCTTGGACACCTGCTTATGAGATAGACATTGACCTGACCTTTAGCACATAAGATTGACCTACTGTTATGGTCTGACTCCCTGCCTGTCCATATTTCCACTAGCTAGTTTGGCAGAGAGCCAACAGTCTTCCCAATGAGCAAAGACACTTTGCACTTTGCACATCAAAATGAGCTTCATGTAGTTTCAATAGCATTTGGTAAAACACTAAAAGGGGTTCTCGCCCAGGTTAAAGCTCACCTGTATCCCAGCGAGCAGATGATTTGCAGATCGGTGATGTCACACTTCAGCATGCCGCGCGCCAGCAGAGGGTTCATGGTCTTGTGCTCGTCGTAATCCACCTGGTCAGAGGATATTAAATGGTGATTGGACATTGTTCTGATGACTCACCAGTCACCACAGTGTTGGGCTGTGATTGGACATTGTTCTGATGACTCAACACGGTGTTGGGCTGTGATTGGACATTGTTCTGATGACTCACCACAGTGTTGGGCTGTGATTGGACATTGTTCTGATGACTCACCACAGTGTTGGGCGGGTCCACGGCGAACCACAGCAGCACGCCCAGCAGCTGCATGGCGATGAGCGACGAGGCGATGGCGATCTGCGACGTGGGGCTGATGAAGCGCGGCGCCGCCACCGTCTGCTTGCCCTGCTCGAAGATACGGTAGATCCGGTTGGTCTTGGTGAGCAGCGCCGCGTAGCTGATGCACATGCCCAGACCCAGGAAGATACGCCTGGGGAGGAGAGACATGGGTAATGTAGTTCACTAAAACTACAATTAAAATAGACCCAGGAAGATACGCCTGGGGAGGAGAGACATGGGTAATGTAGTTCACTAAAAATACAATTAAAATAGATACGCCTGAGGAGGAGATATGCTGTTTATTTTTACATGTTTAATGAGCCTTGCCTTTTGATGTCTTGTTTTGTAACGTTTGACTGACAGTAGTACAACTGGCTTGGCGATCTTCAGGGACGTGATGACATAGATAGATATATATATATATATAGAGAGACGACCGACAGACAGACAGACAGACAGACGGATTGATGGATAGACATATATCTCTACCTGAAGGAACACACTCCCACATCAGGCTTGGCGATCATCAGGAAGGTGATGACGTAACACAGGAAGATGCCCGTCAGCAGCACGTAGCTGAGCTCGCGGCCCGCCGCCCGCACGATGGGCGTGTCGTTGTGCCGCACGAACGTGGCCACCACGAACACGGTGGCGCCGATGCCCAGCACGGCCAGGAACACAGGGATGACGGCCCAGGGCGAGTGCCACTCCAGCTTGACCACGGGGATGGGCTGGCACGCTGTGCGGTTGGTGTTGGGACGAAGGTTGTACGCGCACATGCGGCACGACGTCTCGTCATACTGGTACTGGTAGCCGTCGCACAGGTCGCAGTGCCAGCAGCATGGCATGCCTTTAACACAGAAAAATAATATGTCAACACAGGTTGCAGTGCCAACATCATTATGACTTTAAAGCGCAAATAACATGCATTTTAAAACTGCTTTTAATATTTAATAATCATATTGTCTATGTCCCTCAAAGTTATTTCTAATGGTTTGAGCCTCAATCACCACTCTGATATAACCAGGCCTTGTCAATTCTTTCTGGACTTTGAAAGCAGTTTTAGCTGCAGTACCACACTGTCCTGAGGTGGAGAGGGTGCTGATATGCAGATTATTTAATATTTTAGTCATTATAATACTCATGCTAGATAAAACCAGGCTTGTTTCCATTCCATGCCAGCTTGGAAAATCAACAATGGTGGACATTGTAAACAAAGTGGAAATGCAAATTTGCAACTGAAGACTGAAGAAAAGGAGGAATTATACAAAGTAGGGTGACATTGATGACATCACGATGAGGCCAAAATCAGTCGAGCTGTTTCTGAGAGCAATTTCCATTAAAACACCAATATGACATGAAGGCCTGATTGTTCAAAATTGGTTATTTGTGGGGATAGAAAACACACATGGGAGCCCCAAAAACACAAAAGAAATTGAAAAAGTAGAATTTTATGTTATAGGTCCTTTAACACAGACAGATAATATGTCACACAGGTCGCAGTGCCAACAGCATGACATGCCTTTATCACATCCCTTTAATCTTCATAAAAAATAAACAAAACAGTAGTTGCCCCGATATGTTCCCTCAGTCCCATATGCTCATTCATGCGGGACATCTACGTGTCCCGCACTGGACTGTTGGGATTCGAACCACGGAGAAAACAGATTCCCGCACGGACTGTGTTAAGTACTCATTCTGCAGAATGTCCACTTTCAATTTTGAATGTATAAAAATCTTTTGAAACAGCAAATCTACATACAGTGAGCTTGTACAGTAGATCATCTATTTTCAAATGGCCTAAATTGTATATAAGGCTGAAGTGGTTAATGCATGTTTTGTAATAATAATCCAAATCTACAAAGTATAACTATAACAAAAGTTTTCACATACATGTAGTGGAGTGAAAAGTACCATATTTGTATCCCTGAAAAAATGTAACAGTATTGAAAATACTAAGAAACAATTCTAAACTGTACTTAAGTACTTCTACTTATAGCTACTTTCCAACACTGCACTCGAGCACTGCAGGCAACGTGCACTTCACACACACACTGCAGGCAACATGCACTTCACACACACACTGCAGGCAACATGCACTTCACACACACACTGCAGGCAACGTGCACTTCACACACACACACTGCAGGCAACATGCACTTCATACACACACACTACAGGCAACATGCACTTCACACACAGACATCAAAGGGAGTTCGATCCCAGCTGCTCTCCCTCTGCCTCTCTCTCCCTTTCTCTCTCGTCCATTGAATGCAGGCAGCATGTATTTATTGTGTTGAAAGAAATGTCAAAACGTTCTCCTTTCCTTTCCACAGCGTAACCACAGGCAGCGTTCAGGAGAATATAACCTTGTCTGAACTCTGATGAACTTCAACTAAGCTGTTTCATGTTGAAAGAAAGAATTGCCCTCTAGAAATGTGTCTCCAGTAAATGGTGAATTGTACATTAAGGGCCCATTTACACTGGCAGACAAATCCAGATCTGTTCCACATGCAGATTGAAATCCTATTTGTTTTTTAAGTCCAAACATAAACAAGTCACACGGAAATCCCATTTTTACGAATGCGAATCACTTACCGGTATAGGCCTAAGCCAGATTGAGAGGTGGTTTCAGGAGATCTGTCTCAGTCTGAACGCAGTAACCTATTCTAAATCGGATTTCGATGTGACTTAAGTGTTTATAATCGGATTCCAATCTGGATGTGGCACAGATCTGATTCTAGGCTGGATTTGGCTTCCAGTCTGACGCTGAACACACAGATCTGAGACCAGTGTTGTGACGCCCTTACATGCGTTACGTTACATAACGTAACTACTATTTGCAGTAACTTGTAACCTAACGCTTTACATTTCACCATTCCATAACGGCCTTATAGTTATTGTGTGAGGGTTACCCGCGTTATGGCGTTATTATGTCAACTTATGTGATCAGTGAAAAGTCTCGCCAAGCAGCTCCGTGCTATCATACAGGCGTCTCTGTGCTGCTGAAGTGAAGGGGGCAAATAAAGTTGTGAATCGATATAATTCAACTAAACTGCGGGGGAAACACAGATGTACAAGCCCAACGCGCTGTGCATTGTGACGGGTAGATAACTTGTAGATCTGCTACTTCCAGCGCAGGAAGGGCGCATGCTTATGACGCTCTTTAACTATGCATTCAGCAGCCACAGCCAGCGAGTCACAACCAGGTCACAACAAGTTGTTGTTCTGTGCACGAGCACTGCAGCAGACGGAATGCACAGGCAGATCCGACACAACTTTATTGCATACATCGATTGAAAGCACAGATCTGTGCTTTCAATCTTATTTCCCATCCACGGGCACAAGCAACGTGATATCAGGAGCTTCCACCCGATCTGTGGTGGTGTTCTGTTTACGAGGGAAGCTACTAGCTATAGTAGCTAGCATGGGAGCTAATGTTAGTTTCACTGCTGCTGCTGCGTTTACACGGGCAGACACAAAGACGAATGGGAATATCATTTGGAGCTTTAACAATGAATGATAGACTGTATCGTTGTGTCTGCCCGTGTTTAATTGTCAGGGTTTCACTGTCCACAGCAGGCAGACCTGTCAAAACGATGCACTTCCCAAAACTCAGAGACATGCCACCACCTATAAATTCAAACCCACTATAATAATATCTCATTCCACTTTAATTTATTTTATTCCATAGTCTTAGTTTTTCTCTAATAAAGTAGTTTTTATTTGTTTTCTCATGTTCTCCTTAAGTGTCTTTAAGTACTCAGAGAAGCTTTATATAAATAATATTACCACTATTATTATTACTACTTGTTTTATTGCCTATGCTTATGTAGAAAAAAAGCTCACTGCTCAGGTCAAATAGGCCTATTGATATGCGATTAAAATGTGATTAATTGAGATGAATTCATCACAAAGCCTCCAATTAATTAGATGTTTTTTAATGAAGTCCCAATATTCTTTATAGATCTAGCTTAAAAAAAAATCTGAAAAAGGTTAAATGTGTCGGATCGCATCAAATTCCATGAAATTCCACAGTCCACACAAGATGTATTCGGCTATTCGGTTTTCGGCCAACTGTTTCCTATATTTGGTATTCGGTTTCGGCCTTTTTTATATTATTATTTTTTAAAGTAAAGTAAAGTAAAGTAGTTACTTTCATAATTTAATGTAAAGTAAAGTAACAAATTACTTTTTTAGATAAGTAACGATAACTATAACGCCTTACTTTTTAAAAGTAACTTCCCCAACACTGTCTGAGACAGATCTGAACTGGTCACTTGCAACGGTCTTGACAAAGGACCAGATTTGAGAAATAAATCTGATTTGATTCTGATTTGACTGGATGTGACTGCAATCTAAATGGAGCATTAGTTGAGCGAGGTGTCGCTTGCGCAACGACAATAGCCAATCTACAAACTCACACCATGTCGCATTGCGATGCGTTGTGAGCTTGTACATCGGCTACCGGGATTTCTGAAAAAAAGTGCCTTTTTTTAAACTGTGGCACAAACTGCACATTTGTGCCACGGACGGACACCCCACACAAGACAAGATTTGATTAAAACTTTTATGAAAAATGTATTCACACTTTTTCCACAGATTCTTCAAGAAGAATTGGAAAAAGAAAATAGTACAAAATATGGGTTTGGGATATTTCACTTTCAAACATGTTTGGTCTCATTTCATCGCTACTACTACTGATTTCATCGCCTACTACTACTGACTGAACACCCCAGATAGTTTTTAAGTTGCTTGATTGCGTATTTAGATTGATGGTTCATGATTCCACCACAGATTCATAGAAAACACCAGTCCTTTGGTTCTGCATGGTGACTCATTATTGTCCTAATTCATGAGGAGGCCGTGTTTTATTTATACATTTATACATTTATAAAATGTTTTATAATTTTTTTGGGGGGAAAAACGGAAGACAAAAGCGTTGATGATAGCGTTTTACCAAAGTTTGGGCGGTTGGGCCGTTGCAACCGGACATACTGTATCACACCGCTAAAACCATCTCGTCCCGTCTCGACCCTTGTGTGGTTTGGGCTTAACGGAGCCACTACTCCACCACAACACATGGGCACCGGTCACAAGGACGTCCCACACTAACATATGTGAGTACTCAAGAAAGATGCAAGCACACAAAGCACCAACAAGCTGGCCGGATGTCCTGAGAACCGGGATGACTGGAAGCGACGATGGAAGGCTCGTCTGAGGACCACCTAGAGAGACTCCACCACTACTCCGTACTGTACCTTTGACTCTCTTCTTCCTCTCTCCTGTCTTGCAGGGCAGGCTGCAAACCGAGATGGGCACTTCCTGTTCACCGTCTGGCCACTGGAGGTCCTCCACCTGAGAGAGAGAGAGAGAGAGAGAGAGAGAGATCAGAGATCATGCTGTATATACTCCCCCACAGATCACAAAAAACACAAAGAGATTTTGAAAACTTCTTCTCCAGGCCACACCCTCATTCCCACATTGCAATTCAGGTGTCCTACTTAAGCAGCCTCATCTCACTACTTATTCTCCATGCTGAGCTGTCAAGCAGCTCGTGTGGCGTCTGCGTGAAAATTTCCCCCACCTCCCTGGCGTCCTCCCTGTAGTTCTTAGTACAGGGAATATTATTGTATTGTTTGCGATTGTGTAGATTAATTGTGTTGAATCATGTGTTGTTGAGTTATTACTGTGTATTGTTGTTCATGGATTGTATCTTTGGCTCTGCTTTGGGGGGTCGTTGATATCAGAGCTGTGTCACGGTGCACAGCTAATCGGAGATATCAAATGTGATATCAGAGCTGTGTCTCGGTACGCAGACTATCTGATATCACATGAGCAGGGCCACACCGCCATACTAACATGCAATAGCTTTGCAATAAATGGTTTATGGTCAATCTGAGCTGAAGTGTCTCAATGAACATTAATAATAGAGAAAATACATCATGAATAAATACTGAACCCAGATATAATCATTAAGGAAAGTTTATGCATGCACCATGTGTACTATGTAATTTTCCATTGTAAATTTCGTTATTCCATTGTAAATTTCCATTTTCCAGCCATTCAGTTGCATTTTCTTTTTTTTTTGGGGGGGGGGGGGACTCCCCAAAATAATTTGGCGGCCCACAGGCTGAGAACCCCTGTCCTAGACACAGAGTACACTGGAGTATAGTTTATCTCCTAGACATGGAGCTGCATATGGAACAGAACACACACCATAAGGTGCATGAGGAATTGAAACCTAAAATAGAGCACTTTTCTGTCCTTTTGTGCAATGGGACTTATTATACTGTATGTCTTCTCAGTACTTGAAAGTCATTGAAAGAAAACACCATGGAAACAGAGCTTACTACCTACTGAAATGAAAACAAAGCAAAGAACACACGAGTTTGAATGCAGAGGATTGTCAGTAAAGGAGCATTTCATGCTAGAAGGCTTTTTTTCTCGCGATAGACGAGACTTCAAGCTTTACGGCTGAAACGGCAGTTTATGCAGTAAACTTTTGACATTATGAAGAGAGGATTTATTTATTAGCTTCCCGTTCACTATCCTGTTAGCGCGGCAGAAAGAATGCCTTGTCTCTCCTAATCCAGGGCGCTCTCTGTGGTTTTGATCTGATGGATATACTAGCGCTTCATTTCTGCTCCTCTTCCGCCTCTCGTTCAAAATATGAACGCTTTTTGGATCATGTATCGTATAAATGAAATCGAGCAAATAATGGAACACGAATATAGATTAATTCAGAGCATATATTATGTCAAACTCAAGGCCCGGGGGCCAAATCAGTTAATGTTAATGAATTATCTTTGGCCTGCATGATATTTAATTAGTACTGGCCCTCTGGTATATTGCACTGACCACCATAATACTACAAGTCCCACAATGCACTGCGAGTGCATTGTCACGTATCGCCCGCAAGCGCAAGCATGTGTCTTCTCTTCACTATTGATCAGCAGTGAAAGTATATCACTTGTGGTCAACTTTCAGCTACCCCTCTACTAAAAAATGGCCCGTGTGTTGAAACAGTCCGGCCCTCGACTTGTACCAATTTCTTTATGTGTATTTGAGTTTTACATCCCTGATTTAGAGAGAGGGAAATTCTGAGCCAATATAATAAGGGTGGTCTCTAGTGTTTTACTTAAGTAAAAAGTATCAATACTGCAATAGGGAAATACATCAAAATGCACTTGAGTAAAAGTACAAAAGTATTGGTATCAAAATGTTCTTCAAGTTCTAAAAGTAGAAGTACTATAGGATGTTCTATTTTAAGTTAAGATTTCAAAAACAGATATGCATATAGCAGAAATGCATATAGGGCGCTGAAGTGGTTAATGTATGTTAATATTAATCCAAAACTACAGTACAAAATAACTAAAGTTTTAAAATAATTGTAGTGGAGTAAAAGTACAACATTTGCCTCTAAGACATATAGTGGAGTAGAATTAGAGTATTGGAAATACTCAAATCAATTGCTGAGGAGAACTGGGATTTGGTGCCTACTAGTGTGATCGTTTATTGCAGGGCTTTAGACTTTAGCAAAGCTGTTTCTATTCATAATGTTATTATTGTCTTCCATTAAACGACATGAGTAACCGAGAGAGAGAGAGAGTCGCCATTCCAGAAGTACCACTAATGTCTTCCTGTCAGTCAGTCACGCTGAGTGAAGGATAACAATCTGCTCTCACATTCATAGGAGGAGGGATATAATTTTCTAATCTGCACTCACGTTCATAGGAGGAGGAATATATTATATTCAAGGATGGCTCTATGACGATACTCGTGACTTAAATAAGAGATGCTCAATCTTTTGTAACCTGCGATACGATATTTAATCTACTCTGTGAAATCATCAGTATTAATGCAACTCCCGACATGCAGAATTATCACACACCCTTGGCACAGGCAACTCCAACACAATTAATGATAACAACCCTGACTGACAAAGATTATTAAAGCAATAAGGAAAGCACTTAAACATCAAATATGGCCCTGACGTCCCAAAGTCAAGCAGAGTTAAGAAATGCACGCAGCTTAACGACCTGCCGTGAAATCACACTGACAACATGAGAGGAAAGATTGAAAAGTCATTAACAACCATCGTTGTTATCGACTGTGTGTGTGCACCGCGCGGCCATTAAGTGAATTAGCCATGTGAAGTTTATGACAGGCTTTTTGTGGCTGGTCCAATTTGTTCATTTCGGTGTATAAACACGAAACGAACACTGGATTGATGCTGTCCTGACCACAAAGGTCAACACGCGCAAACATGCACGCATGCTCCTATGGCACTAAAACAGTGGTTTTCAACCCATTTCATATCAATGTCCATTATTTATTCAGCATTTGAGCCACGAAAATTGACATTGACATTTAGCCTCTCAGACCAAAGACTAAGAATCTTTTGTTGTCGTTGGATACTATTTCCATGCTGTATTGATGGTGATACCATATGAGATAACAGGTCGTTGATGAAAATAAAATATAATCTCTAATTGTTTAGACTTAAACAATTAGAGATTACTGTAATTTACCTTGACCTTTTTTATTTTATTCAGACAGCCAGCAATGGGTAGAACGCTCCCCCAAAAAATTGTCTCTGTGACACATCTGGGGGCCGCAATCTGCATTCAAAGATGTTCCTAGAAGCTTTGTCATTGGTCGAGAAAAAAAAAAGAAAACCCGGTCGCAATGACTAACCAATCAGGAAGCAGACAGGCCAGGCGACCAATGACAAAGCTTCTAGGAAAATCTTTGAATGCAGATTGCGGCCCCTAGATGTGTCACAGAGACTACATTTATTTTGGGAGCGTTCTATCCATTGCTGGCTGTCTGAATACCATATTATTACTTATAGCAGCATTAAGTAATGCAGATGTTTAACAATAATGTAACTATTGATATTGTAAAATGAAATCAAATGGACCTGTACGGGTCCATTTGGTTTCATTTTACGCTCCCAAGAGTTAAAGATCTCTAAGGGTCCACTTGGTCCACTCTCCATCATTTAGCTGGGAAACACCTGGGACCCCCTCAAGGACCACTGGTGGTCCCTGGACCGCTGGTTGAAAACCACTGCACTAAAATGTGGAATGCCCTACCATTAAGCATGTGAATTCTGTGAATCCCTTGACTCCTTCAAAACCGCTCTCAAAGAGCACCTACGGACGGCTGCAATTCGAAAAAAATAAAAGATAGTCTGAGTCCCCCAACCCCACATAGTCCCTTTCCCCCATACTGTACTTGTTTTTCCCTGTTTTACATTCTTTATATGATGATTTCCTGTTTTCATAGAAGTATATATCTGTACGTCTCTAAATGTTCTGATGAATTAAAAACGGTAGACCTGTTCTAAACAAGTGTAATGCTTAATCATGGTGTCGTCCACAGCAACAGTTTTTGTATTGACTTTCGTTTGAAATTCAGCCATTCTGCATACTGTGAAATAAAAATGTCACACAATCAATCAAACACACACACTGGTCTTAAAAGTCTTGGTATGAACATTTAAGTCAAATTAACACACACACACACACACACACACACACACACACACACACACACACACACACACACACACACACACACACACACACACACACACACACACACACACACACACACACACACACACACACAATGTCTACACCGGGTTTGTGTGGCGTGTACCTGCGTATGACTAATGTGTTGTTGCTGGGGTGTCTGAGTAGATTATCATCTGCCATTTATCTGGGGCCAGGGGAGGTGTCATGTGTTATTTGGACAATGAATGGAGCTCTGTGGAAACACACTGATTACACGCTGTGAGCTGCTGGAGGAGGAGAGGAAAAAACACAACGTGGTAATGAGACCAACAGCTCACTGTTGCTATGGAGACCGAGCGGCCAGATCTGTCACCTTGGGTCTCATTGCTGTACGGTGACTCTTTCACTGGTGGGGAAAAAGTACTTAAAGCAGCTATAACATGAATTTTAAAACAGTTTTTAATATTTAATATCATGTTGTCTATGTCCCTCCAACTTATTTCGAATGTTTTGAGCCTCAATCACCACTCTGATATAACCAGTCCATGGCATTTATTTTTTGCTTCTGAATCTGTTTTAGCTGCAGTACCACAATGTCCTGACGAGGTGGTGGGGGTGCTGATATGCAACATATTTAATATTTGAGTCATTATAATACTGATGCTAGATAAACACAGGCTTGTTTCCATTCCGTGTCAGCTTGGAAAATCAACAACAACAATGGCGGACAAAGTGGAAATGCAAATTTGGAACTTGACTTACCCCTCACCTTGTACTGTAGTTACAGTGAGTCCACCCATTGGCCCCTCACCTTGTACTGAAGTTACAGTGAGTCCACCCATTGGCCCCTCACCTTGTACTGAAGTTACAGTGAGTCCACCCATTGACCCACCACCTTGTACTGAAGTTACAGTGAGTCCACCCATTGACCCCTCACCTTGTACTGAAGTTACAGTGAGTCCACCCATTGAACCCCCACCTTGTACTGAAGTTACAGTGAGTCCACCCATTGACCCACCACCTTGTACTGAAGTTACAGTGAGTCCACCCATTGACCCCTCACCTTGTACTGAAGTTACAGTGAGTCCACCCATTGAACCCCCACCTTGTACTGAAGTTACAGTGAGTCCACCCATTGGCCCACCCATCACCTTGTACTGAAGTTACAGTGAGTCCACCCATTGACCCATCACCTTGTACTGAAGTTACAGTGAGTCAACCCATTGGCCCACCCACCACCTTGTACTGAAGTTACAGTGTAAATGTGGTGTATAGTGTATGTGTGTCATTACCCTGAGCTGCAGCGAGTCCACCCATTGGCCCATCACCTTGTACTCCGGGGTGGACGAGGTGTTGGACACCTGGAACTGGAACAAGTCGTAACGGCCCGGAGCGTCGCCGTTCCTGTTGAACGTCACAGAGGTGCCGGCACTGCCTGCAACGAGGAGAGAGGGACCAGAGCCATAGAGAGACAGAGTTACACACTGCCTGCAACGAGGAGAGAGGGACCAGAGCCATAGAGAGACAGAGTTACACACTGCCTGCAACGAGGAGAGAGGGAACAGAGCCATAGAGAGACAGAGTTACACACTGCCTGCAACGAGGAGAGATGAACCAGAGCCATAGAGACAGAGTTACACACTGCCTGCAACGAGGAGAGAGGAACCAGAGCCATAGTGAGATAGAGTTACACACTGCCTGCAACGAGGAGAGATGAACCAGAGCCATAGAGACAGAGTTACACACTGCCTGCAACGAGGAGAGAGGAACCAGAGCCATAGAGACAAAGTTACACTACCTGAGGACAGAGGAACCAGAGCCATAGAGTGAGACAGAGTTGCAACATTGAGGGGGCAGACAACTGAGCGCTCGAGTGCTGTTCATTAGGGGTGCTGAAATATTGGAATATCAATATATATATATCGATAGGTCCTCCCACAATAAATAATCAATAGCGATTATTAAAATATCGATATCGAAAAGAAAAAAAAAGTGATAATGGTCAGTGATAATGGTCAGTTGGTGGTGTTTGTGATGTATTATGATTAGTGTGTGTGTGCTTAAGCACAGGGTGTGTGATGCGTCAGTGCAGTAGTACTGTGTAGAAGTGCTTGTAGTCAGTGCATGTTGCATGCTGCTCCTGCTTGCTACTCTCTGCTTTCAGCTACTGCCGCCGGTTAGCCCTCCTCGCGGGGGGTGAAAAGAGGAGCTGAGTTGCGTAAGTCTCCTCCTGCCGGTACACAGCCTCTCCACCACCAAGACTCCTGCAGTGCCTCCTCGTGGCCACACACGGATATGTGTCCTTGCGGACACCAAACTAAAATGCAGGGGATCTCGGAGCAGCAGTGGGCCCCAGAGGTGAGGTGTGCAGGCCCACCGGTGTGTGGACACGCCCTGGCACCTTACCAACCACTGCCCCAGTTATGGGTAAATAGCATGGGCAGGTGGAGCTCATAGCCGAGGCAACCCACCTAGGAGAAGGACACTCCGAATTAAAACCAGGACTGTGAGGAGTTGCGCCCCACAGTTCTTATATAGCATTGTAAAGTCAACCATGGAAAGTCTAGTCATTTCAAAACCTATACTTCCAGCGGCGGGAGTCCGCAGGAGCCTAGCAGCGGACCGTAGTGCTGGTCCTCCCCCGGGGGGACAACATGACGACTGGATCTTAAACCCGCAAGGGAGGGTTCAGTCCGAAAACAGCACACGATCTAATGCAATCTTGCGTTGCAGGAAACCATTTATAATGGGAACCTTCAACACATGCACAGTCAGAGAAGATGGGAGGTTGGAGGAGCTCACACACTGTGCAGAGAGCAGAGGAGTGGAGATCGTAGGAGTCCAGGAGCACAGAAGGGTGCACAATGAGATCACGATCAAACACTGCAGGGTTGAGAGTTACACCCTCGTCACCTCCTCGGCATGGAGGAACGAAGCCCAGGCAGCAACCGGAGGTGTGGGGCTGCTGTTGAGCCGGCCTAGAGCACGTAAGACACTGCGGAAAACCCACCGATTCTCAGAGCGGATCCTCATTGCCGAGTTTAGTAGCAGTCCGGTAAGAGTGAGGTGTAGTCCTAGAGGATCTCCGCATTGATGACGGCCCTTTCACAGCAGGAGAGTTTGCCAAGGTCAAAGCCTCCCTGAAGCAAGGGAAAAGTGCTGGACCTGACGGCATTCCACTTGAGGTAGTCAAGAACTGCAATCTTGATGAAGTCATCTTGGAGATCTGCAGAAATATGGTCTCTCTCTCACATCATCCCAGTACCAAAATCTGGAGATCTGTCAAAACCTGACAATTACCGTGGTATCAGCCTGACCTGTATCATAGCAAAAATGTTCAATCGCATGATACTGAACAGGATTAGGAGCGCAATCGACCCCCACCTCAGGGAAAACCAAAACGGATTCCGAGAGGGAAGAACCACATTAGCCCAGATCCTTGCGTTACGGCGGATCATTGAAGAGGTCAAGAGGAACAACCTAGCAGCAGTGCTATGCTTCATTGACTCAATCCATAGAGAAATGATGGTGAGAATACTCAAGGCCTACAATGTTCCTCCGAACCTGCTCCGAGCCATTGATACCATGTACACGGGAACGAGAGCCCGAATGGTAACAGTGAGGAATTCAGCATCCAAACCGGAGTGCTGCAGGGAGACACCCTAGCCCCCTTCCTTTTTATAATAGTGTTGGACTATGCCCTGAGACAAGCTATTAATGGAAGGGAGCCAGAGCTCGGCTTCACTATCTCACCCAGAAGGTCTACGAGACACCCTGCAGAAACCCTCACAGACCTGGACTACGCTGATGACATCTGCCTGCTATCTGACAACGTAAGGCAGGCACAGGCTCTCCTGACCAGAGTGGAGTTGGAGTGCGCCAAAGTTGGCCTCAGGCTAAATGCAAAGAAGACTGAGGTCATAATATATAACATCCCCCAAGAACATCTGCCCCTAACGACAATAGAGGGTACTGTTCTAAAGGAGGTCAGTGACTTCAAATACCTGGGCGCATGGGTCGACTCCACAGAGAAGGACCTTAAAGTGAGGAAGGCACTTGCCTGGCGAGCTCTTAACGGTATGACCAGTGTGTGGAAATCCAACCTCCCCCGACACATCAAGATCAGTTTCTTCTCTGCTACCGTGGAGTCCATCCTCCTCTACGGCTGTGAATGCTGGACACAAGCCCTACATAAATCCCTGGACGGGTGCTACACCAGAATGTTACGTGTGGTACTTAACATCAACCAGGATGAGCACATCACCAACAAGCGTCTGTACGGGGCATTACCAAGTGTAACAGAGAAGATAGCAGTAAGGAGGATGAGACTAGCTGGCCACTGCCACCGATATCAAGAACTCCCGGCCAAAAAGCTTGTACTGTGGGAACCAACACACGGGCATCGATCGAGAGGACGTCCCACACCTACCTACGTGGACGTACTAAAGAAAGATGCTGGTGCAGAAAGCACAAAGGAGCTGGCCAGATGTATGGAGAACCGAGATGACTGGAGACGACGATGGAGGGCTCGTCTGAGGACGACGTAGAGAGATGATGATACCAGTGATAATGGTCCCTCCCTGTGTCCGAGCATGAAAATAGCGCTTTTTCAGTTTCAAGTATTTTGTAGTTGCAGATATCGTGATACATCGTTGATATTTCATACAATATATCGATATATCGCAAATATCGCAATATATTGAATATCGTGATATGATCGTTATCGAGGGCCTAATATCGCGATTTATATCGTATCGTAAGGTACACCCATATAGTCCCCTACTGTTCATGCAGCCTGGAGAGGGACAAGCTGGAGTTTGAAATACGTTGTTTTCAATGGCGCAAATAAGAGCTATTTTAGGCATGTGTGCAACATGCCACCTGTTTTAAAGTATTGCACAGTGACAACTAAAGTCTCTGTAATGTTGTACTATTACTACATTTAATTTTAAGATCATTAAAGCTGGGCTGTTGCCTGAGTCCAGTGCATTCTGCCACGACATCATCACTGTTTGCAATGCTCTTGGCCAATAGAAGTATATGTAGAAGAGCCGCCATTGGACTGAAGCCCCATGAAGTGACCAATAGAAGTCTATGTAGAAGAGACGCTATTGGACTGAAGCCCCATGAAGTGAACGGAGTTGTAACTCTGTCTTACTCTTATGGCTCTGAGAAGAACCAGGGGAGAAAGTAAGTAACTATAAAGCAGTGGTTTACAACAAACTTTACAGCTCAAGATCCAAGAGAGAAATTAAGACGTTTTGCCCTGGGCCTAAACTAGTGAAAATAGCAGATCTACAAGCTCACAACGTGTCTCATTGTGAACGTGTAGATCTGCTTGTAGATTAGCTGTTTTCAGTCACAGCTTCCGCTTCTTCAACATGTGTTTTCTAATTTATAGAATTTCTTTAATTTTCTTTAAATGTTTGGAAATAATAATTAAAAACTAAATGTGGGAGACAAAAAACAAAGGGACTATAAGAGCCCCAACCGATATAACCATCTCGTCGATAATATATTGTTGGCAAATATGAGGTAATCATCCATTGCTTTTGGGGACATTTCAACCTGGTGTACCCATCTCGGCCATGTCATTGTTGGTTGAACACTTGATATACAATCTCACATGCTCACAAATCTTGAACGGGGCTTAAAGTGGTTACATAAAAATAAAACTCTGTTAAAAAAGCTGTCTGTGTTTACTTTGATCTAATTGTTTGCTTACAAGTGATATCGTAATAGAGGGTATGCGTATGCATAAAGTGAGTGGCAAAGTCAGTTTAACGTTGTTTAATGCAATCAGATAGGACTTATTTTGTTGCCACTCGGTTGGTGTTCCTGCATAACTTCTGGGTATGATGATGATGTGGCGTGCAGCCACATACGCTCTATTAAATCTGTTGCACTTTTTGACAAGACACGGGCACAAAATGGCATTCGGTTTCAGACCCAAAGACATGGCATTGGTTGGTTCCGACTATAAATACAACAGCTTGCGGATTTGTTGCCGCAATAAACTACAACAACCCCTAATGTTGAGAAGAACACAAACTTCATAACTTTAAAACAACATGGTCCCGTTACTGTGCCCCGGGTCTCAGCACAGCTAACTGTCTGCATATCAGAGCACAGTGTGGGCTGTTCTGAATGACCCTGACCCATCTTTATCATAAGCATATATATATACAGGAGAGTTCTGTCCCTCTGGACCCATACTGCTTATACCTGCTCTCTATGTATCAAGGCTGGCGTTATGCCACCGGAGGAATGCACACGCAGTACATGCAGGACTGCAATGGCACTATCACTAATGTATGTATGTATTCACTTAGTTGTTTGATATCTGCTGCACACTGCTATATATATATATATATATATATATATGCTCTATTCTTATGACAGTATTTTGTACGTAAGTGCAAAATGGCGGGGGTTCGATCGCACTGCTTGGTGAATAATGTCACCCACACACGACTACTGTAGTGTACACACTACTGTCAAATTGTGATGTGAATAGAGACGTGTTGTCTGTGAGAAAAACAAACAAAAAAAGTGCTCAAAATTGATCAGTGTTGATTGTCCTATTCACTGAGGAAAATAAATTGAAGACTAAGCTATGCTGACTAAAACTAGACTAAGATGTTAGGTGTGTGTGGGCTTTTAATGAACAATGCATTTCACATGCCTACTTTTAATTGTTATTGCTGACAATACAGTTAACCTTGAACCTAGGGAGGGCCTAGTGGATCCAGTTGAACTAACAGACAATCATTTTATGTTTGAATGCGCTCTGAAAATAGCAGATAAGCTTATTCAGCATGCGATGTGCTGTCCAAATCAACAGTGAAACGGACGCCACACATTCTTTCCGCAAGTAAAGAGCAAAGTGTGTCGGTCAATCAATTCATCACAGGGAGAGACATGAGGACAACCGATCGAGGACCAAACTGAGCGAAAGAAGAATGGAACATAAACAGGTCAGCCAAGACATCACACGGCCTCCCCATCTGCTCTCTGCCACCAAGGCATCACACAGCCTCCCCATCTGCTGTGCGTTTGTAGCAGGCTGGTCTCAAACAGAGACCTGTGGATTCACATAATTAGCTTACTGAGCACTCTGGACGTACCTGAGACGCTCGCAAGAAGGTTTGTTGAATGTTAATTAAACCCTGTTTACACTGTGTGCGTGTGTGTGCACTGATCATCCTGCTTGCTTGCTGCTGCACACTGATACTGCTGCTGCCTGCTTAAACCTTTGCTGCTCACCCTCCTCCACCCAAAGTTACCACCTGTCATTTTGGATCTGCTGTTTGTTCTCCATTAGAACTACAGTTCCCTGGGACTAAAGACCTCTCCATTAGAACTACAGTTCCCTGGGACTACAGACCTCTCCATTAGAACTACACTTCCCTGGGACTACAGACGTCTCCATTAGAACTACAGTTCCCATGGGACTACAGACGTCTCCATTAACGGTCATAATTTCATGAATGACTGTGGCTGTAATTAGAAAGAACAGCAGGAGCACAAATAGCCGGCGACACGGTGAGGCTGCATCAAGAGTAATTGTCAGAAAAAAGAAAAAGAAGCAGGCGGAACCACTTTACAAACGTCAAAAGCTATTATGTGATGAAACGCTTTGGGGCAAACGAAAGGATTTACCTTCCAGCCAGGATGAGTCACGTCATGGACACATTTAACCACTTACTGCAAGAGATGGAATACAGTTCAACTTGCCATTGATGCATCCGCATCGCAACGCATTGCAGAGCTTGTAGATCGGCTATTTTCAAATATCCGAAATGTATATAAGGCTGAATGTATGTTTTGTAATCATAATCAAAATCGACTAAGTAACTAAAGTTTTTAAATAATTGTATTGAAGTAAAAGTACAATATTTGCCTCTGAGATGTAGTGGAGTAAAACGATTGAACTTTGACAATACTTTAGTAAAGTAAAAGTACCTCGTAGTAAAGGTAAAGTAAAATGTACCTGTACTGTAAACACAAATGACGGAACCTGGTCAACCAATCAAATGAGATCATGCATCCGACGGAACCTGGTCAACCAATCAAATGAGATAATGCATCCGATGGAACCTGATCAACCAATCAAATGAGATGCATGCATCCGACGGAACCTGGTCAACCAATCAAATGAGATCATGCATCCGACGGAACCTGATCAACCAATCAAAGTAGATCAAACAATGACTCAAAATCATGTTCAAAATCAACGGCAGCGGCATCCGTTTCAGAATCGTGACTATGGCGTGCCGTTTAGTGATGAAATGAAGATTGTGTTAGTGTATCTATTTCCAGCTATAGCGCCCAATGAGGCGTGAGTCTAACTGCCACAAACACACACAGCGTACAGCCTGCACCGACCATCTGGCCAAGGGGTCAGGGCATTCCACGCTTGCGTGGCAGTGCTGTGTAGAAGGAAGTGGGTGCATGGTACCAGATCGTTGTTCTCGCTCCCTCTAGTCGTGTGGTTGTGGGTGTCGCTCACATCTTTTTTAGATTTTTTAGATTAATTAGTCAGGTGTGCGGGTACTGAGGGCATTGTGGACGCGTTTATACATGTCAATAAATGACATATATATAACATAAATAAATTACTGATATAATCTATTTATATTCAATGATTAGCACACAACTTTCAAAAATAGCAGATCTACAAGCTTGTAGCAGATATACAAGCTTGTAGATCTGCAACAGCTAAAGTATAAAAATAATGGTTAAAAGCTAAGGTGACACAGATATGTGTCCCAGGACCCTATGGGTCAATGCAGTTGTACACGAGGATAAATCACAGTTTGGAGGCGGGAAAATAATATTGATTCGACAGTTAATGTGAAAATGGTTGTGTCGTTCGTTGAGGTCGCAAGGTGATTTCCATCCATCTTGGCAAAAGTCACTTCCTTTCGCAGCATCTTGTGAACTGGCCCTCGCCAACTTGTGAACCTTGGCACTCACCATGTGAATTAAAGTGCCAGTGAGCGAGCTTGGTCGTGGCCCAAAAATAGACTATCTACAAACTAAAGCTCTCGAAACGTCGTGCTGCTGCTAGACATGGAATATTATCCAATTCTGTACCCTTTTTAAGCATTATGTTATACTTTAGCTATTGAAAAATAGCAGATCTACAAGCTCATAGCGCAGCACGAGCTTGTAGATCTGCTATTCTTTTTTAATCGTGAAAACTTGGCGCATATCTTTGAATATATTTTCTTTCAGAGCGAACATTTTTAACTAAAAGCTTTGCTTCTGGAAGGTCCCTGAACAACATATTTTCAGATGGGGGTCGGCGGCCTATTACATAATTATTTTGGGGGTCCTTGACATGAAAATTATTGAGAACCACTGACATAGAAACATGGGTTTTTCTGTCAGGATTTAGAAGACATTTGTAGAATCGTCCTCAGGTCTAAATGGGAAAAATGTCCATTCCGAGAATACATTCCTTACCAATAAATGTCTTTCACCAACATGTTTGGTGTCTAGTAAGTAGTAACACATCTCTCAAAGACTGCTCCCGAGGAGAATCTGTGACAGCTGCGCCGAAAGTCGGGGTACCATTAATGACCAGCTATATGCAGGCAACATTGCTTTAGCTTAAAGGGGGAGTGTCACAGCCCGAGATTAACATTGCTGATAAGGTACATCACGTGGTCTGAATGAAAACAGTTTCAAACGACACGTGACTATATCTCAGGCTCTGACGTGACCTAGCATCTAGCCGAGCTGAGTGGCTAGCGCACTAAAGGCTAGTGGTTTTGAGGTGGCCTTTTGCGTCATACTAGGTGAAAGTGTAATAAAAAAAAATATTTTATTGCTCGGAAATCTTCCTTACAATGACATTGAGTTGTTGCACTGAACTGAACTGAACTGTTGCATAATCGCAATTTCGCGTGACTAGTCCGTCTGAAGCCCACCACACACCGGCTGCGAAGTCCCCCGTGTGTGAGAGAGAGAGCTCTCTCTCTCTCTCTCTCTCTCTCTCACACACACACACACACACACACACGCAGAAACACACACACACACACACACACACACACACACACACAACATTGTTTGAACATGTGAAATGTTTCTTTATGCATAATGAATTAATGAGAATCGCGGGCCGCGGTAAGCCTTGAACTCTGGCCGGACACAAGGCACTTCAGAACGGGGAGATTGCGAGAGGAGGTGGGGGTGGTTTTGGGTTTTTTTTTCTCTCCCTCCGTATATCTCTCTCTCTCTCTTTAGAGGGTCTCAGAGAGAGACAACTCACCGAGTCCGAAAACTGTATTAAATTAATAGTTTGTACTTTGTAGAACTGTAACAAGCACAAAAACTATTCAATACAGTATTAAAATGTCTGCTTTGTTTGTTAATGTTTACAGATTTGCTCACGATTTATTGAAATTGAAAACGTGTTTACAGTACTTACAGTGTTTGCATAATCATTCAGGCTACAGGAATGTTTTAGCCAATAGCCACAGGTGTGAAACAGTTAGTCGCACCGTCATTGTTCTGATTGTGAGGGGGGTATTTTTATGTCTATACTCTACTTTACTTGTCCTAGATTCTAAGCCATGAAAAGATTCTGCATTCTTTTCCATTCTGCAGCAAGGGGCGATATAATGCTGTGATTCATTCCACTTTACGGACTGTTTCATTGCCTATATTATGTCAGATTGTCCGTCATGAGTGACTACTCGTCGCCATAATATAAATATGAAATGGGAATATTTAGGTCAAATTGCTGATTGATTTTGAACATGCATTAACAATAGCCCCGAGAAGATAAGAACACAAGACAACATGCATTTATTTATTCCAATTACTGCTGCTCTGTCCAATTTATTCATTACAGTCGAGCCGATCGCTCTCTGCCCTGTCCTTGGAATTGACGTAGGCAAGACTGTCTACAGAATTCACGAGTGAAAAACATTGTATGGGTAATCCGTAATTGGGTATTATGAGTCACTGTAAGTAACCGTGTCGGCCCCAATTCATGATGATTACGGATCCCCATGTCCCATTCATGCAGGTATGCATATGTCCCATATGTGCCCTCTCCCTCCGCTCATTCTGTAGCTCCAGAATGAGCAGAGGGAGAGGGCGCATTATGGGGCTAGCAGGCTAGTCTGCCCTACCAGAACAGCGGTTGTTTTTTAATGGTATAGTCACCCGCGGTCACAGTCTTAAAAATAAAAATATTTTCTCTAAAACTGCTTGGTAGGGCTATAGCTGGGAAAGCCTCCACTTCATTCAGTAGAGCATTAGACGTAACGAGCTGTCACTCATTCATTCATGCAGCCCCATGTTGCAAACACAAGGAAGGAAGGAACCTTCACTGCCTGCCCAGCTAGTCTCTCTCTCTCTCTCTCTCTCTCTCTCTCTCTCTCTCTCTCTCTCTCTCTCTCTCTCTCTCTCTCTCTCTCTCTCTCTCTCTCTCTCTCTCTCTCTCTCTCTCTCTCTCTCTCTCTCTCTCTCACACACACACACACACACACACACCGCGTCTCGCCGTCTTGCAGTTGCAATGGATGACGGATAGAGCCGATGCTCTTCTTGGTAAATAATAAACACAACTCTTCGCGTTCACAACAGCTATACACACAGGCTAAAACATACCGAAACTTGGTGTGTGTGTGTGTGTGTGTGTGTGTGTGTGTGTGTGTGTGTGTGAGAGAGAGAGAGACCGCCCCTATATCGGTGTGTGTGTGTGTGTGTGTGTGTGTGTGTGTGTGTGTGTGTGTGTGTGTGTGTGTGTGTGTGTGAGAGAGAGAGAGAGAGTGTGTGTGTGTGTGTGTGTGTGTGTGTGTGTGAGAGAGAGAGAGAGGGGTGGACTCAGGTTAGGCCGGCGCAGTTTTGCTAGAGTAGTCACAGGCAGTGGTAACGTTACGTGAAGCTCCAGGGCTCCGTGAGCCCTGTTCAGCACTTAGCCGGCTGAGGGCGTGTCAGCGGGGGGGAGACAGATAGACAAGATAGGTACGATGGAACCCGTCACGCGAAATTGCGATTATGCAACAGTTTTCCCTAAAACTTACACGTCAACTCAATATCATTCTAACGAAGATTTTAGAAAAATAAAATAATTTTTCCACCAAACTTTTACCCAGCTATGAAGCTAAAAGTGACCTCAAAACCACTAGCATGAGTTGATAGCCACCAGGAACGCTAACTCGCAGAGCCCAGAGCCGCTCTGACATTTAGACCAGATACAAGATCAATTTTATTGGTCAAATTGAGCTGGCCCGTAAGTACGTCACAATCTAGATGCTAGCGTTAATAGCCTTAATAGCTTCCCGAGGGGCGTGTCAGTCCCGCTTTAAGTAGCATGCGAGGGGTCAAACTAGGGGGTTTTCATGATTCGGAATCCATTGCAAGCTTTTGTTTTGCACGGAAAACACTCTGGAGTGTTTTTCGTGCTAAACAAATCAATGGTACCCCAAACATTCAGCAGCAGTCACAGATACCCCTTTTAGTTTAGGCAAAGTCAATTGCAGTCAGATGTGTTACTACTAGACACCTTTACACCTTTGCTGGTGAAGAAATGTATTGGTAAGGAATTTATTCACAGATTTTTACACGCTGACAAACCGGCATGCAACTAAGTATAAATTAGGCATTACTCAAAGGCACAAGTGGTGCTCCCCCATCCCGTAAAAAAATAAAATAAAAATGGGACGGGGTGTCTGCTGACATTTGGCATGGGAATTATGTACTCTAATAGCTCTGGCTATAAAAAGAGTGGAGAACAGACCTCTCGCGTTATGTCCAAACTGCTTTTGGGGACATTGATGTATTTGTGTACAGGGTTTTTAGCTTGTGGACCCAAGGCCGGCGCACGGCCATTCCCTTCAGTGCAGGACAAGAGGTTTCAGGGTTGTTTCGCTTGCGGGCCTAAGACTGGCACACAGTGATTCCCTTCAGTTCCAGGACAAGAAGGATTTTTTTCTACCTCAATTTTTTCTCGTCCAAGGACATTTGTCATTGAGTATTCTACAAATGTGCCAGCCAGGCACCGCAGGAATCCACCGTACGGTGGAACAAGGGAAGATCAGAAAATCCAATTTCAGCCGACAGAACTGGAAGGCCCTTCAGACACAATACAAACCAAAGCTGCTTTTTTGGGGGGCTTTGTGAAGCAGAATGCTTTCTTTGGGTTAGACTCCATGTCAAGGCGAGGTGAGCGCCACACATTGTCAATTACTATGTTGTCACATAGCATTTAGAGATATATGTGGCATGCAGAGGATTAATCAAAGTCAAATCTACTACTTTTGCTATGAAACAATTAAAGAAAAAGGCTTAATTTCAATTTCTTCCACCACAATTGATCGTAGAACATCCTGTAGGCCTAACGTCGATGTGGTTTGATTGTAAATAGAATAGTGATTGCACTATAATTATTAATGTGGACTGGTAGTTCTGGGTTTGTGGGTATTATTATTGCGCATTTGATGAATATTCATGAGGATAATCATTTTGATTATAGATAGTTAAGAATAAGATATTGTTGTTGTTGAACCCAAATGCTTTATGTTCACAGACAATTTAGTTGTTTTGGCATTTTCTACCACACAGACATTGTTAGTATTATTTATTTTCCTTAAATAAATCCTATATATGATTTTTGATCTGTTGTGAGGAGTTTAGCGAGCTGGGAAAGACGGTGTGCAAACAGCATGTTGCAGCTAGGTTTTAAAGACGGTGTGCACACAGCATGTTGCAGCTAGGTTTTAAAGACGGTGTGCACACAGCATGTTGCAGCTAGGTTTTAAAGACGGTGTGCACACAGCATGTTGCAGCTAGGTTTTAAAGACGGTGTGCACACAGCATGTTGCAGCTAGGTTTTAAAGACGGTGTGCACACAGCATGTTGCAGCTAGGTTTTAAAGACGGTGTGCACACAGCATGTTGCAGCTAGGTTTTAAAGACGGTGTGCACACAGCATGTTGCAGCTAGGTTTTAAAGACGGTGTGCACACAGCATGTTGCAGCTAGGTTTTACAAATGGACATATATAGAGAAACATTATATCATATTCTTTCAATATTTAGAAAAGGAAATACCCAGGTAAAGTATTTAAGTATTTAAGTAATGTATTTAAGTAGGCTACAGTACTAAGTAAATGTACTTACTGTACACCACTGGTGAAAAGTAGCGGTGGAATCGTTGTTTAGATGACAATTAATCAACAAAATAATTGTAATAATAATTAATCTTTTTTTTTACACTCCGAGTCCAAATTTAACAGACAGTTTTGCTGCATCGGCAGTGTGAGAGCTGAGGTAATTTCTGCGCTGCCGTTTGTAGGTTGGAGAATAAATCTTCCCCCATGCCAACATTTTAGTAGTACAAATAAGGACGGCATCATCATGGTTTATGCTTTACAATTCTGGATCCCTAACAATCAAACAAATAAACAAACAAAAGATGCATTCATCCTGGGCCTTCAGTAAAAGAGCTCAAATATTTGCATTTTAAAACACACACACACACACAACCCTGGAACAGAGGCCTATTTTGTGGTCACCACCAACCGTTCCAGTTTGATTCTGCAACAATTACTCAAAATAATTGTTGCTTCAGTCTGTGTTGGTCGGCCAACATAAGTGTTTTCCCAAACAAACACACACAGAGAAACAGAACGTATAAATGGTGACATTCCACACTTCCATGGAGACCCCGTGCTCTCATTCACCTCCGTGAAACACCAGTGATTTGTCACGGCATTCAAACGCACCCCTGGAACCCAAACTTTTTAGTATAGTTTATTTGCAGACGCAAATTTGTAGGATATGGTATTTCTATATGCCACCCAACTTAATATTACAATGTTGTAGATACAGTAGTAAGTAGCCTATATAAATGTTGAGATGTGCATGCGTGCGTGCGTGCACACAAATGCATGCATCCGTGCGTGCATACGTCTGTCTGCAGCCAAACCACTGGGCTGATCAGGTTTCATTCAAATTGGGGTCCTTCTTACTTGAAGCAGAATTTGGCCCCGGTCTATCTCGTCATATCCACTTAGACATCAGCAATATCCTAGCTCACTTTAAAATGCCAGACTTTCTGCTACAAAGCCTCATCTGAAGAATAATCTCCCTCCATCTCTTAGATCTATTTCATCCTTCAGTCCTTTCAGGACTTCCCTGCATTCACATCTGCAGCAGCAGCGAAGACATATACTGATTTTCACTGAGCCCTTCTATCCACAGTTGTTGACTTCCAGGATTCAGAACGTTTTTCCACCAAACTTTGAAATATCATAGAATATTCTGCGTGGCTCCATTCCGTGCACGGTTGCCCTCAAATGGAATGGGAAAATAATCCTGATCCGTAAACACGACGATCCGTTTGAAAGCTACAGGCTCTGCATGGTGTAGAGCGAGCGCTGCATGCACACACTTTGTCCACAGGAATGCATTATGTGCTGTTTTTCCATCGGCTCCTACAAGATTGGGAAAGCTTGTTTTTTTCACGTGGTGTCCTGGGGGACCAAGGATGACCCATTGGTGTGCCATTGGGGAAAAGAGACACCAGAGATGTCATTGGCAGTCAATAGGTTTAACAGCTGATGATGTGATGGTTGGTGGGGTGGGTGGGAGAGGGTGAGCAAGCTGTTGTTGGGTGAGGTTTAAAAAAGGCAAAAGCATGCTCTATTGCATTGGCCTAAAAATGGGTCCTTAAACTGCTTAAACATTCTGAGATTTGTATTCGGTTTATTGGCCACCAGATGACATACCTGGTACTGTACATGCCATGGTGTTCATGTGGCGAGACGTCTTGTGAACACAATAACCCTGAGCGGTGCGACGCATCGCTGCGTCAGAGCACATACCAGTTCATTAGCCTAGCGGCACATCACTGCGTCAGAGCACATACCAGTTCATTAGCCTAGCGGCACATCACTGCGTCAGAGCACATACCAGTTCATTAGCCTAGCGGCACATCACTGCGTCAGAGCACATACCAGTTCATTAGCCTAGCGGCACATTACTGCGTCAGAGCACATACCAGTTCATTAGCCTAGCGGCACATCACTGCGTCAGAGCACATACCAGTTCATTAGCCTAGCGGCACATCACTGCGTCAGAGCACATACCAGTTCATTAGCCTAGCGGCACATCACTGCGTCAGAGCACATACCAGTTCATTAGCCTAGCGGCACATCACTGCGTCAGAGCACATACCAGTTCATTAGCCTAGCGGCACATCACTGCGTCAGAGCACATACCAGTTCATTAGCCTAGCGGCACATCACTGCGTCAGAGCACATACCAGTTCATTAGCCTAGCGGCACATCACTGCGTCAGAGCACATACCAGTTCGTTAGCCTAGCGGCACATCACTGCGTCAGAGCACATACCAGTTCATTAGCCTAGCGGCACATCACTGCGTCAGAGCACATACCAGTTCATTAGCCTAGCGGCACATCACTGCGTCAGAGCACATACCAGTTAGTCTATAGCGGTGCATCGCTGCGTCAGGCCTCATTCACCAAACACCAATCAAGCAATGTTAGGAGGTCACATGGTTTGATCACAAAATGTGTGTTTGATTGCTGATTACTGGTGGTGTTCTGCCCCTCCCCCCTCATCAAACAAAAATGTTTGGTCAAACCATGTGACTCCCATTGGAAAAGCATTGTGGTGGCCCAAAAAAACCTAAAAAACGACCAAACATTTGCTTGATTGGTGTTTGGTACGTGTGAATGAGGCCTCAGAGCACATACCAGCTCGTTAGCCAACGTCAGTCAATCAGTGTTGCAAAGCAACACATTATCAGAGCGATAGATAACCCTGGCAACAGCTGGCAAGCTGTTAATGCAGTGACTATTGTGTGTGCGTGCTGCGTGTTTGTGAATATCTTTTTTAGTGGGGAGGAGATCATATGTGTAGGACCGACTCAAGGCCAGGCACTGCACTCCCTGTGGTGGTGTGGAATGTGCGTGTGGAATTTGAAGTCGGCAGGTCGAACGGTTCTCGAGTTACGTGGATTACAGACAGACGTACGTACGTACAGAGAGTCGGTGCATTTATTGTGAGACGGTGTGAGTTGGTTGCTATGGTTACCATTATAAACCAGTCAGTGGGTGATTGGTTGCTATGGTTACCATCATAAAGCAGTCAGTGGGTGATTGGTTCCTAGGGTTACCATTATAAACCAGTCAGTGGGTGATCGTAACCAGGTGTGGCAACACAACCTTCGACCGTGTTTGTCCCGTGCCAGCCAGGTCTTGGATTTATTATGTGTTAACAAATGGATTGACATATCCAAAGATACAAGCACTCTCTGGACATTTAATGAATTTGAACGCGTCAAACCAAACCAAACTTCTTTGCTTGGAAAGGAGCCAGCTTTGGTTCGGGCATCTGGTTAGGATGCCTCCTCGATGCTCGTCCCACTGGGAGGAGACCAAGGATCAGATGGAGGGATCATATCTCCAAAGTGATCTGGGAACGCCTTAGTAATTAATGTTGCTTTGGAGAGGGAAGTCTGAAGCTCTGTGGTGGAGCTGTTGCTCCCGCGACCCGACTACACCCTAAGGTGGATAGATGGATGGAACCCAAGAAATAAGTTTAGTTTTCGTCAGTGAAAAAAGGTAGTCAACCAACATTTTTGTTTTTTTGTCAACGAAATGAACACTGTTGGTGTGGTGTAGTGTTAAATCAACACTGTTGGTGTGGTGTACAGTACAGTACACTACCGATACACTACCATTACTCTTCCCCGCACGTTTACCCTTCCGTGATTTAACCCCTTGTAGTTGTCATCATTTTGGGGCAGCGGCGCTGACAAATTGTCAGACAAACACATGTCACAGCAAAATCCAGAGTGTTGATTTAGCTCTGAAATGATAGCAAACTGAACACCTACGGGGTTAAGTTTCCCCCTAAAACCCCCTGAGGTATTGTATTCCCCCGAAAAGACACTCCGTTCTCTGGCTCTCCCGTCAGTCGGGCCCAGAGGCAGCCATCTGTATCAATGGCATGTGTGTGTGTGTGTGTGTGTGTGTGTGTGTGTGTGTGTGTGTGTGTGTGTGTGTGTGTGTGGGTGCGTGTCACTGCTAATGTGTGTGTTAGAGTAGAGAGTGCAAGTCCTTTTGTTGATCCCCCCACTGTGATGTGCCAGAGACCGAGCTGGAGAGAGAGAGAGAGAGAATAATGATGCAAACAGAGCACACAGCAGAGGATATATCCCTGGCCCTGGTTGGCTTCCTTCCACCCACACTGCTCGGCGGAGCAGCGGCACTACACTGCTTTATGTCATGTCTTAGTTCAGAGTCCCATGTGAGAGAGAGAGAGAGAGAGAGAGAGAGAGAGAGAGAGAGAGTGGTTCAGACTGAACGACTGTGAACGAGAGAGAGCATGAATGTTTCATGTGGTACCGCCACTCGCACCACTAGCAGTCGACACAGATAATTTTGTTCCTGGACCCTGAGAAAAGGAAATATCAGGCAAGCAATGCCTGGAAAGGAAAGAAACGTCAAAATTGTTTTTATTTTTATCATTATATAAATATATGTATGTGGAGACAGAACTGCAGCGCTTAATTATTTGCTCTGAAACTTGAAGAGAGCAAAAGGTCAACTAATTTTTATGCCTGGTCGTATGAAGGCCGGAAATGTACAAGCTGACGCGGCGCGTCGTCTCTGTAGATCTGCTATTTCCCGGCACGCAACAACGCACCGTCGTACAACAAAGTATATTAAGACATTGAGTGCCATCTGGTGGACATAAGCGGTGGTGCCGCGTGTTTTCAGGCTATTCTACTATGATTCGCGTCCAGTTTTGGCTTCCATCTTGAATGCTAAAGCATTAGCGTAAATGCTACCGAGCTAAAATGAGGTCCATACTTGCTCTAGAAAAACGCCAATGTTCGGATCGCGCTCACCGGATAATCAGAAAAGACCTCCGAACATCGCCGATCCGTTCAACACTGCAGACAGCGCATTAGTTTCAGAGAATAAAGCCTGCAAAGGCGTGGCCTAAAACAGAAGCTAATGGCTATTGAGTGCGGGAGGGGCCCTACATGGCAACCATGCATAGCAACACGGGCGGTTAAAAAAATGAAACTCAGCGTGGCAATGTCATAGCGATATCAAATGCCTTAAGACGAGCCTGCTCATCATCTGTAGGTGTCACGGTCCGCTCCACGGACCGTGGACTTTGACTGTCCTAATTAGATTTTGGACTTTAAAATGTATTTCTGTCATTTCAGTATGTTATGTATGTATTTGCTCATGTGTTCCTGACTGTTTCTCTTTGGTTTTGGTGTTTTGTTACTCTGTTGTTGCCTTAGTTTTGTGTATCTTATTTTGTAGTATTGTTCCTAGTGTTTCCTGTATTCCTAGTTACTGTTAGTCACCTTGTCTAACCTACTTTGTATTTGTCAGTGTTTCCACTGACAAATGTCCTTTCAGTCCCCCAGCCTATCCTAGTGTTGATTGTGTTTTGGTTCCATGTGCCTATTTAAGTAAAGGACAAATTTAGTTTTTTTCAACGAAGGTTCATGTTTTAGGTTGTTATTAGAGAAACTAAAAGGTGAGGGTTAATTTTCTTTCATTTGCTGCTTTCTTTTGTTTTGGGGATTTTAGCAGTTTTTGACAGGGGGGGGGGGGGGTGTGGGCATTCGAGCATGGGGCTAAATATGTATTTTTTTACAGAATATTATGGCGATTTATTTTTTATTATTTACTATAGTCCTAATAAACCCCAAGAAATTACATCTGACCACAAAAGATCACGGGATCTATTGAATGTGACAAACTGACATATTGAGCCTATACACAGTATAAGCCTTCCCCCAGTAGGCTACCTTCACATCCAGTGTTTGCATTGTGTTCTTGTTGGTTTGTAGTTCCCTGTTGCATGAGTTCCATTATTATATGTTTCCTGAGATTTACCTGCCTTTTGCCCTTGTATGGAAGTTCCTGAGTTTAGTTAATACATATTCCTAAATTTACCTGTTCTGCCTCCTGCATTTAGGTCCTCATCCCTACTCATCTTAACAGTAGGTAGGTATTATAGGACAGGCATACTCGTCATCCAGATCCAACGTGTTAAATGGAGTGAAAGTCAACACCTTGTGAGCGGCGCTCAACACACATGAAGTCGGAAGCAGAGCAGACGAGATGTGACAACATGTGAACTACACCCCTCGATGTTTCACACCATCCTGAGGGAGAGAAGGCTTCGCTATACAGCACCTATCACCATGGGAATGTTCTAGAGTTCTATTGGCTACAGCAGCTATCACCATGGAATGTTCTAGAGTTCTATTGGCTAAAGCAACTATCACCATGGAATGTTCTCGCCGGGTTCTATTTGGAAACAAACACTGCTGCACACACAGAACCTCTTTAATTATCCATGGCAAGTCAGTAGCACCTGGGATAGCTGGGAATTAGCCCTTCGCTAAGTCCCTCCCCAACCCGTCCTTGTCCAATAGGCACGTTAGCAGCGAGGAGACAGGGCAAGCTGTCCTTCTCAAAATGTCTTCTAAATCTATAAATCAGGCCTGCAGTAGGCTATACACTGGACAAATGCGCATGACATTATTTCAATTTAACTAGAAAAAATAATCAACTTTTAACGACCATTCGACAGGAGTTTTCATGTTGCACGGCAAGACTACGGTCATTAGTATTATTACCATCACCTGGGTGGGTCAGTCGTGCAACTTTCTCGACGTTAAGCTGTGTATGTGTTCACCAACACAGCCATGCAAAATAACACTGACAGCTATGAGGTGGCGAAAGCTTGACCTGCATAGCAACAGTTGCTAACATGATTGGATTGGCATTGGGGGTGGGATTTAGCGAAGGGCTAATTAGCTGCCTCCCTTTTTTTAACCTGAGAGGCCGACGGCAGCACAGATATAGCAGCTCCCGCCACAGTCTGGTTTTCTAAAACAGGTTGCGAAACGAGAACATGTGACACGTCGTGCACAAGCTGCCGGGATCGCTTATGCCTCGTTGAATGAGCGTGTTGTCTGGCAAATTGTTGTTATTAGAAGACATTTTCTTTAACCGACAAAGACTTGATTTGTAAAGACCTTGAGATGTGGGTCTCTTTTACAACAATGAACTGGCCAAGAAAACCTGGGGACTGACACTCAGTAATTGGGTATTATTATGATAAAAATGACAACATTCATTGGCATCCGTCTGGATAGGGGTTCTTCTGCTTTTGGTGCAGCGTTCAGTGTGTCTGAATAATGCGGGATTCACAATCCCTTCCGCACTTCACACGGGGAAAGACTGATTCTGGTCTGTCATGTATTATTTACCACAGACAAGGAAAAGTCTTTGTTACGGACACATTTGTCTGTGAACTCCCATGTCTACAGTTAGCGCTGCAACATGCTGAAGGCACCAGCGCATGGCCTCTGTCGCATTCTAAATATACTTTTTGGTACAATCATCATCAACGGCTGTCAGAGAGGAGAATCCATAACGCCACATCATCATCAATCACCTGCCAGCTGTGCTGCTAAAGAGATTAACGAGAGAGAGTTGAGCCGACACCAACGGAATAAACATGACAGACAGCCGAGATAACAAAAAAAACAGGCCAAGGGGATGTTTAAACTTTCCAAATCAGATACGATGTACGATGCTCTTTAGTTTTACTTTGTTAAAGTGTCAGGGTACGCTATTTTTTTACTTTCTGACTGTTTATGCCTCGATCCACAATAGTTCTTCAGATTAAAACAAACGTATTGCAGTGGTTCTCAAAGTGTGGTCCAGGGACCCCCAGGGGTCCTTGAGGGGGTTCCGGGGGATTACCAGGAAAGTGAGTTAATAATATCAAAATCAGATTAACACTTAAAAATTAGGATCGAATTCACGCCAGCATTTTGAAAAGCCACATTTCCAGTAGTATTATCCTAGTAAGCTCAACGGAGCATGGACAGGCCTCGTTTACAAGATGAATCCAAACCGGGGCACTGGAGAGGTCCACATCGTCGGCTCTGTGCCGTCAAAGAAACGTTGTTTTGACCAAAAATGCCATCTGGGACAAGGAATAGGAGATACAGGCGATTGAAATAAACAGATGGAAGATCCAGTGCTGTGACAACAACATAGCTAGCTAACCGGCTAACGTAAGTAGCATTATGGCGATTGATTGAATGCACTATAAAAGCCCAATTGCCAATAATCAATGGCAATGGCGGTAAGCGTAGTATAAAAAAATAGGCTTCAATTGCCATTAATCAACGGCAATGGCGCTGAAAGAATGAAGCACTTATTTTGTACGGCTAGTTTCAAATAGCCGATCTACAAGTAGTGAGCTTATTGATCTGCTATTTTACCCCCATTTGGCTTGAACAGGGAGGGGTCCCTGGCACACAACAAAATCTTTTCAATAAGCCCTTCAGCAGCCAAATCCATATCAATTTGGGGGTCCTTGACATATTGTAATTGTTTAAGAAGCAACCATCGATTGAAAAGGATCTATTGAAGAAACTTCACTGAGGACTAAGGCTCAATCCCAATTCCCCCCTTCGTCCTGGCCCTTAGCCCTTGCCCTTGCTTATGCGCGTTCACGTGAGGAGGAAGGGTTTTCTCAATTCTCTTTGGAGCGAGGGTTAGGGCTGAGGGCGAGGGGTAGAATCCCTTGAAGGGACATCGCGACCGGACTCAAAACGGAGCAACATCACTGAGGGCTGAAAGGTGGACGAGGTAAGAAGCCTTTTATGTCCTTTATTATGGAAAAATATTATAATAACCAATATTATTTGAATGTATTAACAATCTGCATCGCCAAAAATATCGCAATCTCTAGCAAAGGTTAACGTTACCTCACGTGAACTAACGATATGATACGGCGTTGCATTCATACAACGTTACCCATTCATTTGGCACCGCATCGGCGCTTTATTCTTTTTTATTTAACGCTGGTGCGCCGGTGATACAACTCGGATGCAAGCTAGCTTATTAGCAGGCATAAGTCCGACCCCCCAGACCACGATATGTCAACATTCTGCAGTTTTGGAGCTCTTAAAAGCCGTGAAATAGCCTACTGTACCTACATAACGCTGTCACTGCATAACGTTGGCTACTCGCTGCAGTGACGGTTTTATCATGACCAATGTTAAGATAATCCCCACAAGTTGCAAAACTTACATAACTAATTAGCAATGGTGTTGTGTTTTTCCCCAGGCAAATATGGAACAGATTGCAAGCTGCTGTGCAGACTGTACATTGGATGGAGATGAATCACGATGGCATTTTCATTGATAGAAAATTACTCTGTTCTTAATGATATTAAAAACAATTGAACAGTGACCACAGCCCCTTCTTTCTATACTGTAAATTGTTTTTCCTTTTTATAACCCTATATGTACCCATGCTAAACAAACTGTTAAGACAATAATCAATGAATCAGGTACAACTGTTGAGCATGTGTCAGAATGAGCTATATCTAGCTGAATTACATTCTGCATACATGGTGGGCTACCAACATGAGACAAAATTACAATATATTTATTTTATCATAACCACAGCAATGTTATATTTACGTTCCATCTCTACAGCTTAAATCAAATGGAAAGTAGTTTCCAAAGTGGGTTATGGGCTAAATGATAGTTTTTACACTCTCAGAGTTAATTAACATTGATATTACAATATAAATTGGGGGTCCTAGAGACAGAAAAATGCCATCAAAGTTTGGGGAAAGGTTATCTCAATTGTACTGCCATAATGTACAGTACAGTACGGCGCGGAAAGAGGACAGTAGGTGACGGTATGCACTTTTATGTTGGTGCGATCCGCCATAAAACGCAGAGAAGAAGAAGAAACCGGTTGCTAAGTTACCCAATAAACACTGAAACGGGATGTTTACGTCCAAGGGTTTCCGTCGCACAATTGCGTCGCACAGCGATGACGTAGCAATCTATAAGGGACATTCCGATTCCTAGGGGGATGATTCATCTCCCTACCCCTTGACACTCATTATGTAGGAACAAGGGGAAGGGGCAAGGGCTGAGGGGTAGGGTTAAAAAACGAATTGGGAAAGGGCCTAAGTCTCTGGAAGTTACCCCTTCAGATTCAGTGTGTGTGTGTGTGTGTGTGTGTGTGTGTGTGTGTGTGTGTGTGTGTGCGTGTGTGTGTGTGTGTGTGTGTGTGTGTGTGTGTGCGCGCATGCGTCTGTGTATGCGTGACTGCGTGCGTGTGTGTGCGTGATGCTGCACGTGTCGGAGAGAACACTCAAATTTGGGCTCAAGCGAAAAATAATAATATCATTCAAAAGAAGCCTTTGTGTTCCAACTTCAGAGAACTAAATACACAATGCTGCCGAAAAAACAGAAGGGGGGGTTCTGAGAAGCAGAGAGCTTAGAGAAAAGAAAATCAAAAAAACTAGTTGAAGACACAACATGTCACAAAAATCTAAGCAGGGCTACTTCTGTCCCTCCCCAAATATGTATCTCCAACCACGAGTCCCACTCCCCCCCGCCACAGCCCAATCCACCACCATTTGAAGAATAAGCCTAAAATTATGAATGCCATCAATCACAGACTGTCAGTCAGGGAATACAGTCACCCCGTAACCCTGGCACTGTGAGGACATGGAATACTGTCACCCCGTAACCCCCATAGAGTATAAAGAAGGATAGAGAATGAACTGGCAAAAACCACACTGGAGGGAGGACCGGAGCTACAGCCCCGACCCAAAGCTATTAATTTCAATAGAAGTTGCTCAGTGGCTCTTCTGAAGCACCCGGAAGACTGCCGGAAGTCCTACCAATATACTGTAACTCAATGGCTCGAGTGAGCGGAAGTTATAAGCTCGGACCTGGGATGACACACAATATGTTACGCACATGACGTCACTGAACGTCCGTCCACCTCCATGAACGTGCAGCCTTACTGGGGGCTTGGCCGGGCCCGGTCTGGCACACGGGATGACCGGGACATTTCCCGGTGGGCTTCCTCCTTATTGGCCTGCCTGGCTGCCAATCAACAACAAAAAAAGGTCTCAGGCCAGGAAGACCAGCGCAGTGTCTCTATCTCTCCTAGACCAGCCTGGCCAGCCAGGAGCCACAGTCCATTTTATTTTTATTTATTTGCAACCCATTGCAACCCATTTTTTCACCCAATGTCAATTATCTAATGTAATCCCTACACTTCAACCTGGGGAGGGCAGCGGACGGACCTCATGCTTCCATCTATGCATGAGGAGTCCAAGCCGCTTCTTTTCACCTGACAGGGGAGAGTTTTCGTGGCCGGACGTATATACCGCATGGAAGGAACACGTTATACATTTACTGGTTCACAAACGTTGGTTTTGTTTGTTTGGCTGGTTTTGTTTATTTCATTTTGTTTTTTGTTTTCCATGGCTGCCAGTTCCCACCTGATGTTGTGTGGGAGTCCAGACTGCTCCAGACGATACTGAATAACTGCTAGCTTATATAATGTCTTGAGGCTAGGACTTAAGTCTAAGACATACAGGTCAATGGATTCACCCCACCCTCCAAAGAGAATGATACGATCTCCCACCATAAAACAGCACATATTAGACATCCCAGAACGTGGGCCTTTCCCCCTGGGCTCAACCTTCTTCCAGGAGAAGGTCTCTGGGCTAAATTTCCACAGATCATCCTCCGCATCATCAGTGCCCATACCTGTAGAGTTTTCATGTTCCCTCACATGTTCTCCCGGTGTCTCCTAGGGTAAGTACCCTCCCCGTGTCCCCAAAGCATCTGGAGACACGGGACAATAACATTGCAGGGAAAAAAGGCCTTTTTGACCGGAAATCAGCTTGTGTGGTACCTGGCCTTACTTCAGTCCTGCGAGTGTTAAATCGAATCATAGCCTACAAAAACATGTACAGTATAGCTGCACACACTCGTAGCTGCCAATGATAAAATGTTTTATTGTGTTAGACACAGAGACAGAGAGACACAGAGACAGAAACAGAGAGCAATGCTACGGACAGAAGAATGAAGGCAGCTTGTCTGTCACACTCTACACATGACGGGACAGAATCTGTACTTGTAGGCTGGCCTACTAGTACATTTACTCGGTTACTGTCCACCACTCTACACAGTTTGGGACAGAGCAGGCTGGTGTTCCTTCCACAGAGGATATAAGCAGTTAAACCCATTCAGGACTGAGACCAGATTCTACAAAATGTCTTCTAAATCCTGACAGTTTTCTGAAAAATGTCAGTGGTTCTCAAGGACGCCCAAAATCCGACCCTCGTCTGAAAATATGTTGTTCTAGGGACGACCCAGAAAAAAAGCTTATTGATAACGGGTACTCAATACGCTTATTGGATTTTCTTTCGGGTATCGGTTATCGAGTAGCGATACTGATCATGGCCACCAAGGATAGTGCCTAAAAAGTGAGGGTTGTATTGCTGAGAGAATACTGGGTCACAATGTGCTGGGATGCAACGGGGTGGTGTGAGCTTGTACAACTGCAGGGCTTTCATTTAGGGGGGGGGGTGATATTGAGATATTGCTGGTACTGATCGTGGAGAATACTGGGGCACAATGTGCTGTGATGCAACATGGTGTTGTGAGCATGGGGATGCACACGCATATTAGACACACCAACGGACCGACATGTGGAAACAACGGTCGGACGTGCGGTCGAATATGCGCTGCTCCGCTGCTTGCGGTTAGGGTTAGGTTAGGGTTTGAGGTATTTTGGGAACCAATGGAACCACTTAGTGTCCAACTCTACACCTTCAGAGTTAAACCTTTTGCTGAATCACTTCTAGGTGGAATCTCAGAGCTATCTGAAAATGCGAGAAAAAAAATCCAAAAAAAGCTAGTGAACATTAACTGGTGGCCTGAGGACACCTCCTGTACAGAGGATACCAAAAAGCTTCTCTGCTTCCTCCACAAGAAGCTGACTCACGCTGGACCAAACAACACATTAACCCATTTTTGGGAACCCCTTTTTGGTGTTTTAAGCATTATGTTATGCTTTAGCTATTTAAAAATAGCAGATCTACAAGCTCATAGGGCGGAACTCGGTGCCGCGCTATGAGCTTGTAGCTCAAATCTTTGCTTCTGGGAGGTCCCTGGAACAACATATTTTAGATGGGGGTCTGCAGTCAAATACAGATAATTCTGGGGGTTGACATAAAAAAGTTTGAGCACCACTGACATAGAAACATGGGTTTTGCAGAAAACTGTCATGATTTAGAAGACATTTTGTAGAATCTGGTCTCAGGTCTAAATTGGTTAAACTACGATCAAGAACAGTAATGTGCTGAGCTCAGTTGGAGTCATGAGGTGAGTTATTTTCGTTTTTTAAGTAACAACAATTTCAGCAACAATTACGGGAAGCCACTATGGATATAATGGCCTATATGGACTGTTTCAAAGTGATAACAATAACAACATCGAAAGTTTCCTGAATGCACAATGTTAAATATGAAGTGCCGTGATTTATTTGCATTAACTCATATATTTGCTTCTGTGAACTACATATTTCTGGAACTACAGATTTTCAGATGGGGGTTGGTGGCCAATTACATATATTTTTTTGGGGTCGATTGAGAATACATTTGTAGAATCAAGTCTCAGGTCTTCATGGACTAATGTCACTGTCTGGACTCACACATGCACTTTTCTTCCCCCTGTCGGCTTCTATCTGACACAATGATGATGGATCACCTTGTCTCTCTGCCATTATTAACATGTGAATGTGCTGCGCATGTCGCCTCACACTCGCTCAGAGGCTCCCCTGAGCCATGGGGTCACTTTTCATCGCTGACCTTTTTTCTTATTGTAATCATCAGAAACGCTTCCGCGAGGTCGACCGGGCCGGCAAGTGGCGGAGAAGTACTGCTGTACTCAAGTGATGGGGAGTAACTAAGTGCATGTACTCAAAAGGTAAGTGGTTGAAAAAGTACACAAACGTTTTACTTAAGTAAAAGTATGTAAATACATCAAAGATGCAATTATAATCCATCTATAACATACTGTCTGTCTACTGTGTAGCTGAACACTGTCTGTCTGCTGTGTAGCTGAACACTGTCTGTCTGCTGTGTAGCTGAACACACTGTCTGTCTGCTGTGTAACTGAACACAGTGTCTGTCTGCTGTGTAGCTGAACACACTGTCTGCTGTGTAGCTGAACACTGTCTGTCTGCTGTGTAGCTGAACACACTGTCTGCTGTGTAGCTGAACACTGTCTGTCTGCTGTGTAGCTGAACACTGTCTGTCTACTGTGTAGCTGAACACACTGTCTGTCTGCTGTGTAGCTGAACACACTGTCTGCTGTGTAGCTGAACACACTGTCTGTCTGCTGTGTAGCTGAACACACTGTCTGTCTACTGTGTAGCTGAACACTGTCTGTCTGCTGTGTAGCTGAACACACTGTCTGTCTGCTGTGTAGCTGAACACACTGTCTGTCTGCTGTGTAGCTGAACACACTGTCTGTCTGCTGTGTAGCTGAACACTGTCTGTCTACTGTGTAGCTGAACACTGTCTGTCTGCTGTGTAGCTGAACACACTGTCTGTCTGCTGTGTAGCTGAACACACTGTCTGTCTGCTGTGTAGCTGAACACAGTGTCTGTCTGCTGTGTAGCTGAACACACTGTCTGTCTACTGTGTAGCTGAACACACTGTCTGTCTGCTGTGTAGCTGAACACAGTGTCTGCTGTGTAGCTGAACACACTGTCTGTCTGCTGTGTAGCTGAACACACTGTCTGTCTGCTGTGTAGCTGAACACACTGTCTGTCTGCTGTGTAGCTGAACACACTGTCTGCTGTGTAGCTAAAGAGGGGTTGCGCTGGTGATCACTTTGCCATATAAAGGAGATCAACAGGCATTGCCTTATTTGATTGGCCGACCCAGACCATCGGCATTGCTGATTGGTCGGACTTTGTGTGACATTTTTGTTCCACTGAAGCAATTTAAGTGGAGCCGCACACAACAGCTCTCCATTCTCGTACGCACTGAGACTGGTTTGATTACATTGTATTCACAGAAGTGCTTGTTTAACAGATGTTTTGCTGGACGGTGCACGTGAAAGGATCACCAACAAGAGCCGGGGGTCATGCTTCGGTGACAGTGGGACATGACGTTTACTTCATTGGAGGAGGAGGAGAAAGTGATGACGGGGACAGTGATCACCTTGATGTGCATGTCTTCAACACAGTGTCTTTATGCTGGAGGAAGTTAGAACAACACCATCATACGGTTCCCTTCAGACGTGCAGAACACACAGCTATGCTAATAGAAGATAACATCTACGTCTGGGGGGGGTTATTACTTACTGAAGCGGGTATTTCCAACACTCCTCGTGGGGACAACGTGCTCTATGCATTTGATGTCGACACCCACAAATGGTTGACGCCCAAGGTTTCTGGGTCTGTTCCGGAGGTGAGGATCAACCACTCAGCCTGTGTGTTGGGGAAGGTCATGTTTATCCATGGAGGACGCAACTCCAGATACACTAATGACACCTACAAGTTTAACACCAGCACAATGGTCTGGTCTTTAATCAACACCAGAGGAACTCCACCTCCTGTTTCATACTGTCACTCTGCCACCATCAGCAGGGCAAAGATGTTTGTATTTGGGGGATGCTGGGGGTCTCAGTACTACAACACTATCAGAGTGTTTGACACAGAGACCAACCTCTGGCTGGACACACCTTCTGCACACCTTGTTCCAGAAGGACGCTGCTTCCATTCAGCCTTTGCCTACAACAGAGAGCTGTACATATTTGGTGGGCGCAACGATGACCAGACCTTCAATGATATGTGGACATTTAGTCCAGAGAGCTTCTCCTGGAAGAAGGTTGAGCCTAAGGGGGAAGGACCGTGTCCAGTTTATGACATGTGCTGTTGCATGAATGGAGGTCGTGTAAACATCTTTGGGGGAATCAAAGCAGACCACACATATTCTGATGACCTGTATGTCTTAGACTTGATTCCTACACTTAGGACGCTGTGTAAACTAGCAGTTATTCAGTATGGTCTGGATCAGTCTGAACTCCCACACAACATCAGATGGGAACTGGAAGCCATGACTACCAGCAGCAACAGAAGAAAATAATTTAATAAACATGAGATTCTGGATCCAACAGAATCTGGGACCTAACACCATCCTCCAGAAAGACAATGCTCGCCCCCACATAGCCAAGATCATCATAGAGTACCTCCAGAATTGTTGGAGTGGAGAGGATGTAATGACCTGCCGTGAGTCCAGACCTCAACCCAATTGAACACTCACAGCAAAATGTGGCTAGGTTGGTGATCAGCATGAGGAGGTGCCAAGCTCACAATAATCCACAGCTTTTTTGTTTTATTATTACTTGCGCAAGCAGAGCGCGCAAGTAATATTTTCGCCCGGTCCGTATGCACCGTCCCAGCCAACCCGCCACTTGATGCGTATGCAAATAAAACAGCAAATTTGTGCCTGGTTTGCTGGGACCAGATTACATAAATGACCATATTTATTACGTCATCATTTAGAGCTAGTCATACATATACTATATATATATATAATCAGTAAAATAAAATAGCAAATTGTGCCTGATTTGCTGGGACCAGAGTACATGGTGTGTATATGTATGACTAGCTCTCAATGATGACGTAATAAATATGGTCATTTATGTAATCTGGTCCCAGCAAACCAGGCACAAATTTGTTCTGGCCATAGAGTGCAAATTCCAAATTGTGCTTCTGTACTACTACTACTACTACTACTGTAGCTCAACTATCAGTATATGTGACCGTTTCTGACTGGTCATTGATGTTATTATTTGTTCAGTTTGACCCACCAGTTTTGGAGATTTGAGTAATGTCTTGCAGAAAACAGCGAGTTGAGAAAACAGGCTTGAAAGGTTCACTTATGTGGTCTCTAACATTACACCTATAGCTACATGTTTAAGCATTTCATATTTACATGTCGATTTCAGCCATGACACTTATTTCCGACATGCTCTAGTATGTGAAAAGTCTGCCTGTGCTATTAACTCATTTTGGATTACAAACAAAAAATAACTCTCCTGAACAGTTAGTCTTGCCGCCGTGACTGTCTCTGTATCAAAAAGAGTCACATATTACAAATGAGTTTCAGCCAGTTGTTCCCCGGAACATGTTGTTCCCCGGACAGGGGGGACACATACGTCGGCTTTTTTGTAAAATGATATGTGCATGTTATAATTATTCAGATCGAAACTGCAACTCCAGACTAACATGGTTCATGCATGGCTCTCTAAATGCAGACTACTGATGAATCAAGAGAAAACACTGATTGTAGAAATAAGGAAATAAGATTGCTCTCGCTCTCTCTGTCTCTCCCTACCCCTGGCTAAGTAGGGTGTTAGATTTTGCAGAGGGGATAACAAGGCAAATAGGGGAACATTTTTCTCTTGAAAATTCTATCTTTGGTCCGAAATACAGTAGTAAGAGAAGATCTGTTGTAGTACTGGTCAATTTTGTATACGGATTTGTTAAGTTGGCAATTTGTTAAACGAGGAGGAATAAGGTGCAGGGTTTGGGGTCAGTTGATCCCCTGTTGATGGCAAAGGGGATAATGGCAGCTTGCATTAAAGTCGAAAAGGCCTATATTACAGTCTAGAGGGGGACATTGGGGGGTTTCTACAGGTGAGGTGTGTAGGAGCTGCATTATTGATGGAACCTTACAAATTGCTTTTTTTCATGTTCATCATTTACTGGAAAAAGATTGAATAGAGAGGTCTTGAAAATCTCTCTCTCTCCAACATTTATTTGCAACTACCTTGGGTTTATATTTGGTGAACGGAACATTTGACTTCCAAGGAGGGTATGGATGTCATATTGCAGACCTGTGGGTAGAGCACTTGGAGCAGGGATCAATACGATGAATTTTGGATATTCTACTTTTTCTTAACCCATGAAGACCTGGAACGCATCTGTGTCAGCTTTCAACCAGTTTAACCAATACGTAAAGCTTTAGCTATTGACAAATAGCTAAAGTTATATGATATATTTTTGTGACACCTGTGTTCTCTGGTCTCAATGAGCTAAGCTATACAGTTCCTGTGACTGATCAGGAATGGACTACTGTATTCCTCTGGTACGTGATGGGCGTCTTGGCCTGATAAAAGCATATAGTTGTGTACAATAGCGGAGTGACAGGTTCCATATGGGGCTGCCTGGAGTCTGGACTGACGCTGGTCTCCACGCTGTGGCTGCTTCAGCTCGTGTCTTGCATCGAGACGAGGACACCGGGGGCTTGTTGTCGCGCTGCGGTGATATAGCATAATATCACGGCAGCGCGAACAAAGCTGTGTTCAGTGCGAGACATGCTGAAAATGATGTTAGGGCATAAAACCGAAAGTTTATATTGTTGGTTATTATCATTCTCATGTGTTATTAATCGAATAAAAGTAACTTATTGTTAAGTGTTGTTCTTTAAAAATCAAAACATTAGCCTAAATTAATAAGCATATGGCGCTCTGTAAGGTTTTAGTATTTACTGATATCTCTGAGTCATGTCTCTAACTTCTGATGTATTTACCGATATATCTGAGTCACCTCTCTAAAGTCACAACTGCTGCAACAACTGAACATTTGTTCAAAGATTGTTGGACAACAACTTCAGAAACTTTATACATCCACATATGATAACAGCATCCTAAGGTTAGCAAGGAATATCACCTCTAATACTAAGCATGTGTTGTATAGAGAATATAGGTTGCTACCTTCAGGAAGGAGATATGGTGTACCAGCATACAACAAGGTCAGACTAAAGAGGTCCTTTGTCTACCAGTCGACCTTGAGGCTTAATCAGGAGATGTAGTAGCCACAGGATAATCTAAGCGGTGGATATTGCTCATGTCTTTATGTATGTAAATTGTCTTGTTCTTTGTGTTTTGTATATGTTCTGCATACTTGGCTGCTTGTGTCGCAAGACAAATTTCAGTGTGAACTGACAATAAAGTACTATATCATATATCATATCATATCTCTAACGTCTTTCACGGGAAAAATGTAATGTGCAGGATGCACACACACTAAAAGAATAAATAAACCTGGGCAGTGATTTCTCATTTCCGCCCAGTGTCATTGCAAAGGGAACACAGATTAAATAAACCCAGTGTCACTTAAAAAAGGAACACAGATTGGATTGTGGTACAACCATGATGCTCCGCTCATGCTTCTGTGACTAAACATGAAACCATGCTTTAGAACAGAGGTTCCCAACCACCGGTCCGCGGCACCGGTCCATTTGAAAACGAGAGGACAAACACCAAACCTGAGTACTATAGTGGCAGCGGATTTACCCTTTGCATGTAGAGCACGAGTCTGCGCGACCCTTAATCACCCATTAGAATGCAAATGCATGCCTTTCAGGCAGTCTTTGTATCCTCCTTGTCACTTTGAAAACGCTTCTGATTGTGCTGGGGGGGGGGGGGGGGGGGGGTTGTGCGACGACACATCTTCACAAGGACTTTCCAAACAGCAGTGAAAAGTTTACTCTGTCCGTTCGAATGAAAATACCAAGGATTCGTCAGCGGACGAGTCAGTAACTGATTTATAAACGGCTTTGAGTCCGTGTTACTTTAGTGTTGCGTAGCATAACAGTGTATCTATCTTTACCGTTCATGTGTGGTCAGCGAGCAGCAGTAGCAGCAGCAACAACAGCTGCAGCCTTATCAAGGTTGATCGCGCTAATGAAACAAAACACTACACGCGGCCGGTGATGGTACAGGATTATTATTTCATGTCAAAACATTCAAGTATCAGAAGATGATGTTACCCAGGTAAAGTAATGTGTACTCTGAACTCTAAACTTAGTTATTTCTGAAAAAGACATAAATAATCATACTTTTTTGATATAACGCCATTTAGGTCAATGATATAACGGTATGATAATAATAATAATAACAGCGGGTAGACTATTTAAGGGCAAGTCAACTGTCTTCCGTGAGAACGTTAGCCCCCCCTTGCCGGTCCGCGAACATTTTATAAACTGTCAGCCGGTCCGTGACAATATAAAGGTTGGGAACCCCTGCTTTAGAAGGCTTTGGCCTGTCTCCATAGCAACATGGGAGAATTTGGAAGCAACAATACAACAATACATACCTGACGAAGACCCACAAGGGTCAAAACGCTGTTCATAAATAAATAATTTAGTGAATCAGTGTGCGGACATCCCTTCCTTTTCATAGCCTACATGTTACCAACAAGAATCTGTATGATGGAATGCCAAGGGTGAGCCAGACATTTGCAGCCAGGAGAATGAGACTAGCTGGACAGCCAGCGAACTGGTGCTGTGGGAACCAACACACGGGCACCAGTCACGAGGACGTCCCACATTAACATATGTGGATGTACTCAAGAACGAGGCAGGAGCGCAAATCACCAACAAACTGATGCCAGATGTACAGTATGGAGAACCTGGATGACGATGGAGAGCTGGTCTAAGGACCACTTAGACTACACAGAGCTGCATGGTCTGAGGACCACCTAGAGAGATCTGGTCTGAGGACCACCTAGAGAGATCTGGTCTGAGGAGCGTGCCACTCACCGTTGAAGCTTCCGTTGCGGATGTACTTGAGCAGCGTCTTGCCCTCGGCGGTCTCCATCAGGGGGCAGACCCCCGGGTGGTCGGGGCACAGGTCTCTGTGCATGGCGTGGAGGGCGTGAGCCATGGCGTACACCGCGTCGATCACAAACTGCACCTTGCCCTCCTGCTCGTACTTGGAGTCGATGCCGATGCGCTCTTGGCCTGGGGGGGGGGGCAGATAGCATATTATGTAGACAGTACTCTATAGTGTGTACTCCTAGTTTCATTGTACAGATGTTCTACTGTTAGACGGATATGTTAGGTTCTTAGCTTACTCATGATCTTTGATGACCATTTCTATGTATTTAATGTATTACCATGTGTTGCTCTTTCTTACTGCAAATCGCTCTGGATTTAGAGCGTTTTATAAATGCCTACATTATAAATTGAGAGTACAAGACAATCCCAACAGTGGGTTAAAGCAGTGGTTCTCAACCTGTGGGGGGCCGCAACATAGTTTTTGCTGGGTCCACAGATGACAGAGGAAGTGGCAATTTAAGGTCTTGTAATACCTTTTTAAATAACATAAAAATAAAAAAATAAAAATGACTGCATCAAAAGTAATCGACAAACTATACTATAAAAGCTGGTCAATCTGCAAACTAATATCACACAAATATTTGGTGGCCTCCCCCCATAGTAACTCTTGAGTGTCGAGTGGAGTTTGTAGATCTGCCCTTATTGAAAACCATTGGGTTAGACCTTCTAGTGTTAAAGGCTCAGTAAGTGATTGTTGCAATAAGTGGTAAATAAGTACTGTTCTGATAGTTCTTCTGATCAGTGTCATGCAGTGGTTGTGGGTTTCCCCGGTCTCTCCAGTTCGTTTAGTAACCTCTTTCAGGTCAGGATACCAATTTGATCCAAACCAGATAGAGATGTCATATACAGTATCATTTTGATCCAAACCAGATAGAGCCATACAGGAAATCAGGACAAACAAGTGAAATTGGAAGTGATGGAACAAATAAAATGGAGCAGCAGACACATGTGGAACTGGAACACTGCAAAAATCTAACCTGATAAATTATGTCCTGATTGGATGAAATTTGCAAGCGACCTGAAAATGTATTTTCCGTTTACCAAGGAGAGACGGGGAGAAACCCTTTTACTGAACACACACTTATAGAGAGACGAGGAGAAACCCTTTTACTGAACACACACTCTATAGAGACGAGGAGAAACCCTTTTACTGAACACACTCTATAGAGAGACGAGGAGAAACCCTTTTACTGAACACACTCTATAGAGAGACGAGGAGAAACCCTTTTACTGAACACACACTATAGAGAGACGAAGAGAAACCCTTTTACTGAACACACTATAGAGAGACGAGGAGAAACCCTTTTACTGAACACACTCTATAGAGACGAGGAGAAACCCTTTTACTGAACACACACTCTATAGAGAGACGAGGAGAAACCCTTTTACTGAACACACTCTATAGAGAGACGAGGAGAAACCCTTTTACTGAACACACACTCTAGAGACGAGGAGAAACCCTTTTACTGAACACACACTATAGAGAGACGAGGAGAAACCCTTTTACTGAACACACACTTTATAGAGACGAGGAGAAACCCTTTCACTGAACACACTCTATAGAGAAGAGGAGAAACCCTTTTACTGAACACACACTTCAGTAAAAGGGCTATGGCCGTTTTTAGCCGTTTTTAGCCCAAGGAGTGTTTTCTTTGCAAACATAACGCTGGGAATGGATCAGCATCATGAAAACCCCCTAGTTTGACATGTCACATGCTACTTAAAGCATGATGAAATGTTGATGTTTTTGCCTTATACAGGATGTTATGGTCACATATTATGCCAATAACTCGAATTGCTCAACGTGCAACTTTTAGCAACCAAGCTTAATCTCATCTTCTAAGCCTATAGATGACATTTGAATCATAAAAGTTTATACTAACCAACATTTCTGGGTCTTATGGGGGCTTCCAGTAGACTATAACTTATCAGCATCTCTCAGAGCAGTAGAACTGTAGGTGTTCCAGGGGCTCAGAGAGATAGCGAGGGGCTGCAGCCCATTTCAAGATAAGAGAAACCTCTAAATCAATGCTAAAATTAGCAGGGAGCCAGACGGTGAAGTGAGGCCAAGACAGGGCTTATGGGTTTGCATGTCTTTATGAATTGTCATTTTGCTAGACTTAATAACAGATATTACACACAGCATAGGAAAAGTAGTGGAGTGTGTGCTTTTGCTATATTGTATTTCCAAAAAAAGAGAGAAAAAAAAGCAGAGATACACTCAGCTGTGAGACAAGAAGTGATTTGTAGCCGAAAGCGTCAGATTGGGTGATATTAAGGGCGGAGCGCTGCACACTCAGACGGTAAGCACCGCCAGACATACGGACACCGTACGCTGCCATTCATCAGTCACATCTTTGTGCCCAGGAGTCTGAGACCACGAGGATAGATTCATTGGCAGTGGTGTAAAAAGTACTCAAATGTTTTACTTACTATAAGTAAAAGTATAAATACTGCAATGTAGATGTACTCTGTTACAAGTAGAACTCCGGTATTAAAAATGTACTCAAGTAAGAGTACAAAAGTAGCAGATCTACAAGCTCACAATGCGTCGCGATGTAGATCGGCTATTTCCAAATGCCCAAAATTGCCAAAGTAACTAAATAAAGTTTTCAAATAATAGTAGTGAAGTAAAAGTAAAAATGTTGGCTCTGAGATGTAGTGGAGATGAAGTGAAAGTACTGGAAATTGGAAATACTCAAGTAAAAGTACAAATATCTCAAAATTGTACTGAAGTACAGTACTATAAGTACTATACTTTCCACCACTGTTCATTGGTCACATCTTTCTGAGACCACGAGGATATAGATTCATCGGTCCAGGAGTCTGAGACGGTCACATCTTTCTGCCCAGGAGTCTGAGACGGTCACATCTTTCTGCCCAGGAGTCTGAGACGGTCACATCTTTCTGCCCAGGAGTCTGAGACGGTCACATCTTTCTGCCCAGGAGTCTGAGACGGTCACATCTTTCTGCCCAGGAGTCTGAGACGGTCACATCTTTCTGCCCAGGAGTCTGAGATGGTCACATCTTTCTGCCCAGGAGTCTGAGACGGTCACATCTTTCTGCCCAGGTGTCTGAGACGGTCACATCTTTCTGCCCAGGAGTCTGAGACGGTCACATCTTTCTGCCCAGGAGTCTGAGACGGTCACATCTTTCTGCCCAGGAGTCTGAGACGGTCACATCTTTCTGCCCAGGAGTCTGAGACGGTCACATCTTTCTGCCCAGGAGTCTGAGACGGTCACATCTTTCTGCCCAGGAGTCTGAGACGGTCACATCTTTCTGCCCAGAAGTCTGAGACGGTCACATCTTTCTGCCCAGGAGTCTGAGACGGTCACATCTTTCTGCCCAGGAGTCTGAGACGGTCACATCTTTCTGCCCAGGAGTCTGAGACGGTCACATCTTTCTGCCCAGGAGTCTGAGACGGTCACATCTTTCTGAGACGACGAGGATCACAGTGAACTTTGGTACGGCACTCTGCTTCGGTGACTCCACGCCCGCCCTATCTCCTCCCTCCAGTGCGTTGGCCTTTCACCACCGGCCTCCGTAACCCATTAAAACCGCCAGAGCATCCGCGTGTCATTTCATTTTATTTTAAACTAAATAAAAAAATGGCAGATTGTAAGATCTGCTATTTGTGCAAAATCGTGAAAATGTTTGCAATTCTTTGAATATATATTTTAAAGCTGACCTTTTTAACTGAAATCTTTGCTTCTGGGTGGTCCCTGGAACAAAATATTGTCAGATGAGGGTCCGCGGCCAAATAGATTTTGACGGTCCTTGATCGTTTGAGCACCACTGATATAGCAACATTTTTGTTGTTGAGATATATAGAAGACATTAAAAAATCGGTCTCATGCGGCCTTAATGGGTTAAGGGTTTGTGTCCTGCTTGAATGAATTATGTACAACCTCTGCCGGATTTCTACTTTCATTTTAAATATATAAATGTATATGGCACATTTAGAAAGTGCTGACGTGCACCGATTTTAACATGGAGCTTAGGATATGGAAGCTTGAAAAATTAAGTAGGATGGATTATAGTATAGCAGGGGTTCTCAAACCGTGGGTCGCGACCCCTCGCGGGGGTCGCAAAATTATTTTGGAGAGTCTCCAAATTATTTTCAAATGTTTTTGTTTTTTTGTGGAATTAATGGCTGAAAAAATGGAAATGAAGAGTTTACATAGTGCACAGTACATGCATGCATTTTCCTTAATGATTATATCTGGTTGCAGTATTCATTTATGATATATTTTCTCTATTATTAAGGTTATTTTTGCAGTCAGTTTGTATTGGTGGTGGGGAAGGGGGCGGGGAGGGGGTCGCGAGACATGGCCAAAGCATTTCCGGGGGTCCCCAGTCAAAAACACTTCCAGGTTTTCTGCTCGAGAAACAGTGATTGATTTTAGAAGGTCTAGAGCAAACCTTTTAGCCCATATGGGACACCTGGTACCAAACTATTGTACAAGCTCACAGCTTGTAGATTGACTATACTTCTTAAAGTAGCTACTAAACAATATGTCAACATTTTAATTACCTTAAAAAATAAAGTCATTACATTTTTGACTTATAGCATTATTGCTTATAGCAGCTTTAACAATGGCATGGCTGAACTAAGGCCAGGTACCACACAAGCTGAGTTCAGGTCATAACTGAACTAAGGCCAGGTACCACACAAGCTGAGTTCAGGTCACAACTGAGGTAAGGCCAGGTACCACACAAGCTGAGTTCAGGTCACAACTGAGGTAAGGCCAGGTACCACACAAGCTGAGTTCAGGTCACAACTGAGGTAAGGCCAGGTACCACACAAGCTGAGTTCAGGTCATAACTGAGGTAAGGCCAGGTACCACACAAGCTGAGTTCAGGTCATAACTGAGGTAAGGCCAGTTACCACACAAGCTGAGTTGAGGTCATAACTGAGGTAAGGCCAGGTACCACACAAGCTGAGTTCAGGTCATAACTGAGGTAAGGCCAGGTACCACACAAGCTGAGTTCAGGTCATAACTGAGGTAAGGCCAGGTACCACACAAGCTGAGTTCAGGTCATAACTGAGGTAAGGCCAGGTACCACACAAGCTGAGTTGAGGTCATAACTGAGGTAAGGCCAGGTACCACACAAGCTGAGTTGAGGTCATAACTGAGGTAAGGCCAGGTACCACACAAGCTGAGTTCAGGTCATAACTGAGGTAAGGCCAGGTACCACACAAGCTGAGTTCAGGTCATAACTGAGGTAAGGCCAGGTACCACACAAGCTGAGTTGAGGTCATAACTGAGGTAAGGCCAGGTACCACACAAGCTGAGTTGAGGTCATAACTGAGGTAAGGCCAGGTACCACACAAGCTGAGTTGAGGTCATAACTGAGGTAAGGCCAGGTACCACACAAGCTGAGTTCAGGTCATAACTGAGGTAAGGCCAGGTACCACACAAGCTGAGTTGAGGTCATAACTGAGGTAAGGCCAGGTACCACACAAGCTGAGTTCAGGTCATAACTGAGGTAAGGCCAGGTACCACACAAGCTGAGTTCAGGTCATAACTGAGGTAAGGCCAGGTACCACACAAGCTGAGTTCAGGTCATAACTGAGGTAAGGCCAGGTACCACACAAGCTGAGTTCAGGTCATAACTGAGGTAAGGCCAGGTACCACACAAGCTGAGTTCAGGTCATAACTGAGGTAAGGCCAGGTACCACACAAGCTGAGTTCAGGTCATAACTGAGGTAAGGCCAGGTACCACACAAGCTGAGTTGAGGTCATAACTGAGGTAAGGCCAGGTACCACACAAGCTGAGTTCAGGTCATAACTGAGGTAAGGCCAGGTACCACACAAGCTGAGTTCAGGTCATAACTGAGGTAAGGCCAGGTACCACACAAGCTGAGTTCAGGTCATAACTGAGGTAAGGCCAGGTACCACACAAGCTGAGTTCAGGTCATAACTGAGGTAAGGCCAGGTACCACACAAGCTGAGTTCAGGTCATAACTGAGGTAAGGCCAGGTACCACACAAGCTGAGTTCAGGTCATAACTGAGGTAAGGCCAGGTACCACACAAGCTGAGTTCAGGTCATAACTGAGGTAAGGCCAGGTACCACACAAGCTGAGTTCAGGTCATAACTGAGGTAAGGCCAGGTACCACACAAGCTGAGTTCAGGTCATAACTGAGGTAAGGCCAGGTACCACACAAGCTGAGTTCAGGTCATAACTGAGGTAAGGCCAGGTACCACACAAGCTGAGTTCAGGTCATAACTGAGGTAAGGCCAGGTACCACACAAGCTGAGTTCAGGTCATAACTGAGGTAAGGCCAGGTACCACACAAGCTGAGTTCAGGTCATAACTGAGGTAAGGCCAGGTACCACACAAGCTGAGTTCAGGTCATAACTGAGGTAAGGCCAGGTACCACACAAGCTGAGTTCAGGTCATAACTGAGGTAAGGCCAGGTACCACACAAGCTGAGTTCAGGTCATAACTGAGGTAAGGCCAGGTACCACACAAGCTGAGTTCAGGTCATAACTGAGGTAAGGCCAGGTACCACACAAGCTGAGTTCAGGTCATAACTGAGGTAAGGCCAGGTACCACACAAGCTGAGTTCAGGTCATAACTGAGGTAAGGCCAGGTACCACACAAGCTGAGTTCAGGTCATAACTGAGGTAAGGCCAGGTACCACACAAGCTGAGTTCAGGTCATAACTGAGGTAAGGCCAGGTACCACACAAGCTGAGTTCAGGTCATAACTGAGGTAAGGCCAGGTACCACACAAGCTGAGTTCAGGTCATAACTGAGGTAAGGCCAGGTACCACACAAGCTGAGTTCAGGTCATAACTGAGGTAAGGCCAGGTACCACACAAGCTGAGTTCAGGTCATAACTGAGGTAAGGCCAGGTACCACACAAGCTGAGTTCAGGTCATAACTGAGGTAAGGCCAGGTACCACACAAGCTGAGTTCAGGTCATAACTGAGGTAAGGCCAGGTACCACACAAGCTGAGTTCAGGTCATAACTGAGGTAAGGCCAGGTACCACACAAGCTGAGTTCAGGTCATAACTGAGGTAAGGCCAGGTACCACACAAGCTGAGTTGAGGTCATAACTGAGGTAAGGCCAGGTACCACACAAGCTGAGTTGAGGTCATAACTGAGGTAAGGCCAGGTACCACACAAGCTGAGTTGAGGTCATAACTGAGGTAAGGCCAGGTACCACACAAGCTGAGTTCAGGTCATAACTGAGGTAAGGCCAGGTACCACACAAGCTGAGTTGAGGTCATAACTGAGGTAAGGCCAGGTACCACACAAGCTGAGTTCAGGTCATAACTGAGGTAAGGCCAGGTACCACACAAGCTGAGTTCAGGTCATAACTGAGGTAAGGCCAGGTACCACACAAGCTGAGTTCAGGTCATAACTGAGGTAAGGCCAGGTACCACACAAGCTGAGTTCAGGTCATAACTGAGGTAAGGCCAGGTACCACACAAGCTGAGTTCAGGTCATAACTGAGGTAAGGCCAGGTACCACACAAGCTGAGTTCAGGTCATAACTGAGGTAAGGCCAGGTACCACACAAGCTGAGTTCAAGGATGTTATTGGCTACTACCAGACGCTTTGACACCTTCCCTGTGAGCCACCGCCGATTCGCTTTTAGGTGGTGAAGAGCGTGATCGAACGTAATTAAAAAAAAACATAATCAATAAAAAAACAACAAAAGACGTCAAACGTCATTGGCTGCATGGTAAGTGGAAGGAGAAGTTCACCGAACTGACTTTGTTCGAATGGTAAAAAAAAGCCTGTGATGTCTTGAACACAAGTCGACGTGTGGCAAATGAAGAATCCACACAATACGAAAATACTCTATAAATTGAAGTGAGGCAGAGTCCAATCCAACACACATGGGGTACAGGGGTGAGTCAACGATGGACATAAAGTCATTTATTTTTTGATTAAATAAAAAAAGTAATTTTAATTTCTATGGGAACCCTCCTCCTCCTCCTCCTCTCTCGCATGGCGGTGATGAGGGATCAGAGGGAACGTGTTGACCCGGTCAGGGTCAGGGGGTTTGAGAGCGAGCGGCGTGAAACCACGGGAGAGGTCACGGAAGGTCACCGGCAATCCAAGCTGACATTTCAGCCTGTTTTTTTGTTTTTGGGTCTCTCACCGTGCTGCATTTCAGCACTCACGCAAACACGCACAGACACACACACTCTAACCTTTCAGCTGCGAGAGCTGTGACAAAAAGCTTTTCAATGGAGAGAAAATAAATAAATATATAAATAAATCTCCCCCCTGACGTTCATAAATAAACTTTAGCTTTTGGTCTGATATGAAAAAGGTTGAAAATGGATTGTGGTTTTACAGCGTTTGTGGTTTCGTAACGGCGTCGGGAGTGAAGCGAGAAGAATGGGGACGTGTGGATAACAGACATTTAAAATGTCTTCTTTCTTCTTTTTTAATGGAAGCTTGGGATTCGCCCGGTCTGCCTGAAGACGACAAGCGTTTGACATGTTTAACGTGATAAAAGGAACCAAAGTGACAAACAGAATGGAAACTAAATCCCCCCCAAAACAGAAAGTGTTTATGTCACGTTGTAATTACTGTCATGGTTCTAATCTACATCGTTGCTGTCAGGCTCCGCATCTCCACATTTATACATTTTATTTTTTTCCCTTTCTCCCTTAAATTAATGCCATACTTTGCTTTTGTTCAGTCAGATAACGCCACAGTGCAAGAGGTGTATAGGTAATACAAAGTGCTCATCTGTGCAGTTGGCAGAAAACACTAGCCTTCCAGCTGGCTTGGTCTCGCTGGGGGATGTTTAATTAATCTGATGCACTGGGATATTTTATTTTATTTATTTATTTTATATTAGGTTTTTTCAGGTCTTGTCAGTTTGGATGTAGACCAGCATTTTAAACACTTAAAGGACAAGTCCAGAATACAATAACATATATTCATCTTTTTCCCTGATCCAAATGACTGGACATGGGGTATATTCTGCAATTGTTGTCTAGTTCCCCCAGCAGTCCTCATAGCATAGCACCATACTTAACCTATTTGTTGTGGTCAAAAGTGAGGTTTTTTTTCATGAATGCGTCACGTTTGCATTTTGAACTTGTATATCTGCTATAGAGGGTATGCGCATGACATCATAATCATACCCGGAAGTTATGCGGGAACGTCTATAAAGTAGATTATCGTATCTGTCGAGTGCACCTTTTGTTTACGAAGCCTAAAAGCCAAACATAAATCACTTTTATATTCATATGTTCCAATGCTCAATACCAAAAACACAATTACATTGACAATCAAAATTGTTTGTGTCGCAATTGATCGTCAAGTTAAATGTGTAATCATCATTGGGAACGAACGTAAACGGTAAGGCTTTTGGAAGGCTTCATAAGCTGCTCACTTCATTAGAGACTACTCCTTCTCAACGCTCTGACAGCAGAGAGAGCAGGTACAGTGTAACTGGACGGAAAGGCATGATGAGGCATCCCAGACGAGATGTATCGCTGCCATTATTATTATTTAGCAAGTAATGACTTGTGACGTGACATCAGAGAGTGTTCCACTGCAGCTTAGTTCATGCCAGTGCTTCTCATAAGTTTGCTTCATTTCAAGAACCCCCCAGTTTGGTATTTGTCAAAGATGAGTTGAGCTTGTAGATCTGCAAACAGATTTGATGTAGACACCATAAGTGCAGTGTAACCAGGGTCCGTTTTACAAACTTATAGAAGGTGACGGGTCTGAGTGGTTAAACTGAAGTGACATTGATAATTTAACCAAATATCATCAAATTATTCTGCTGACACCACTGGACTTGAGTCACGGCCACCCTAGAGTGTAGTGGGCGATACTCGCTTTGAAAAATGTCCCGAACTGTGACCTCCTGCGTTACAGGACACATCTGGCCACATGGAGCCGACAGACAGACAGACAGACGGGTCATGTGACCTCAGTCTGTCTGACCTGAAGACAAAAAAGCCATTGTTAATAGAATGATAACCTCTGTGTGTGTCTCGATCTGGCCGTCGGCTAGGGAAACGTTTAGCATTTGTCACAGAGAAGCATTTAGGAACTGTGGCGGTGTCACAGATAAGAGCAGGGGGTGGAGGTACGCCCACAGCCTCGCTGTTCCATCTAACGGGAATAAAAGGTCACGTTCACAACCGTATGACATGTTAGCCTCGCCTGGCCAGACTATATCACTGTTCACAATCATATGACATGCCTTGCGTGGCCAGACTACAGTATATCACTGTGGAAATTACGCCATGGGCTTTTTTATGTTTTAGGCACCGGCAGATTCGTGTCTGGCCACGCCAGACTAATGACATGTAACACCTGACTTACACAGAGTCTCACAGTGGCGTCTCACACAGAACATAGACAGCCGTGTGATCGGCTATTTGTAGATCGGCTATTCTCTCTTACTCTATTATTCTATTACTTTTTATACATTCCCCGCTAATGAGTGCACGTATTTACCTGTGCTTGCGTTTACCTGTGTGTCTGTTTACTTGTTTGTGTGTGTGTGTGTGTGTGTGTGTGTGTGTGTGTGTGTGTGTGTACCTGTGCACTTGCGGCTGGTGTCCTCTCTCTTGGAGGAACTGAGCAGACGACAGTCAAAGTTCTCCTCCCAGAACTCAGCAAACCACACGTTACGACGGTTGTTCTCCAGAGTGAGAGCCGTGAAGTATTCATCAAACCCTGAGGGAGAGAGAGAGAGAGAGAAAGAGAGAGAGAATCTAGTGTTGTACGATTCTTGCTCAAATGTGAATCTCGATTTTCCTCCACAAGAATTGAGATCATGATTCTCACACAATTTTCCATGAAAATATGTATTGTCTGTAGTTACTACATTACTACATTCAAAATAATGTGTCAGCTGGAAGTTGGAACCAACTAACTACTGTGACTTTAAACAGACAACATCAAAGTGCTTGACTTAAATCTCTCTTGTAGCAAAAACATGAGTAACTATAAAATGAATTGGACCGCCAACTAGTGCTGCACCATTCTTGTTAAAAATTAGAAACGAGATGGCATATAGGTGAGGTGTCTGGATCTCCATGTTTTTTTTTCTTTTTTTCTTTGTATTAATCGTGCAGCACTAAGATTTCACAGTAAAGTCTGAAGACTTATTTCTACTGAACGGAACAATACTTTAAAATACATCACAATACATACAAATAACAGTAGGCTACATATACATTACATACACAACACAACATGTACGTTGATTTAAAAAGTTGATTTAGTCGAACAAAATGTATTTTGGCGGACCTTGATGCCGTCATATTAATTTTCACTGAATATAGCCGATCTACAAGCCCACAATGCGTCGTCTTGGTTTTAGTCTACGAAATCAACACTGCAGGAGGCTAGCGGCACGTTGGGTTAATGAAAATGAGCGCTTCTAAAAAAACTCCAACACTTCCAATCACCTGCACAGAATGTCTTGACAGAAAGTAGCTCATAACATGTCTACGGTGGATGTTTATAAAACAAACGCGTTGCAGATAGAAAGAGGATAATTCAAGGTTTCCATACGGCTGCAATGTTGGTGAGTTTGACGTTGTTTAATGCAATCAGACCTTTTCTGTTCGGATCAATGGGCTGTCAATGGAGGGTGTTGCAACCCATTAAAAATAATCTAGTGTTGCAAATTGCGGCTACATTAAACCCTGCATGGGAAGAAGAAGAATGGAGGGAGAGAGAGAGAGAGAGGGAGGGAGGGGTGTAGTTTTCCAGAACCAATTATCAGGGGTTCTAAAAAAGTCCCCACAATTTGTTTAACTCAAGTAAAAGTATCAATACTGCAATGTAAAATTAAAAGTCTTGAAATTTACTTGAGTAATAGTACAGTACTGGCATCAAAAAGTACTCAATGTGCAAAATGTCCCATTCCAACTTTTCAAAAAGGTATACAAATCTTTTGAAAATAGCCGATTTCCAAGCTCGCAGCTTATTGTGAGCTTGTATATCTGCTCATTTTCAAATGGGCTGAAATGTCTATTAAAATGATTAATGCATGTTTTGTAATAATAATCAAAATCTATAAAGTAGAAGTAGAAGTAAAAGTACTGACCACTGCGCCTCTCTCTCTCTCTATTGTGTAAGGCTCTCTCTCTCTAGATATTGTGTAAGGCTTAAGCCATTTGTGGTTTTTTTGTTAAATACCTCTTGTGCATTGCACTGAAAAGCATCTCAATGTGCTTATTGAGGCTGAGAGCACTTTAAGTTTATCCATCCTTTTTTTTTGTTCAAAATGGCCAGATGTGAGGTAAATTATTTTACTGATAGTTTCTCTTTGTGAGGCTGAGCTTTGTTTGCTTGCCAATGTTGAAGATGTTTTTGACATTATTTTTCTGTAATGTCAGTCTGGCAAAGGAGTGTAGTTGATTGTTAACTAATGACTTTACGATGTAAGAAGAGTGTACACATTTTTTATTTGATTATTATTTATTCTCTTCATATTGCACAGCACCATTTGTTTTGAAGGCAAGTTGAGGCTACAATAAAGATGACTGTCAAAAATTCTGAACATGTTTTATTGTTCCACTACATTTCATAATGTTAGGAGGGAGTTGTCTTTTCTCTTACTGTGCGACAGAACAAAAAAACTTCTTTTAAATATTTTTTTATATTATTATTTTTTTAAGTAAAGTAAAGTAGTTACTTTCATAATTTAATGTAAAGTAAAGTAACAAATTACTTTTTTAGATAAGTAACTATAACTATAATTCTTTACTTTTTAAAAGTAACTTGAACAACACTGCTTTTGACAGCCTGTCACTCAAGACGGCCGTGGGCCTGCCTCTAAGTGCAAAGGCCGCGCCTCCTTGTTCTTTTGCGGCAGGATACATAAACAAGCCTCTGCCACACCACCAGGACAGGACACTCTACCTCCTGAGCCACTGCCGCCCCACGATGTGTGACGGAAGTAAGGAAGAGGTCCAATTTCTGAGAGCCCATTGTTGTTGATCCAAAGCCCTCTATAGTCTTCAGGGTGGTGGGCAGGAACTTCAGTCCCTGCACCATCCAAACTGTTATACTGTTATAGTATTTATTACAAGCCAGGACAGAATGTACTGCATGGATCGTACTGTACAAGGTCACAGTACGTTCTTCATGTTGATGAGAACAGAGCTGAACAGTATGAGGCTGGCTGTCAGGTTGTGACTCCGTTTGGTTGAACACTAAATGGAAGAATAGCTCCACAACTGATGCTGCATGGTTACCATAAAGGTTTGCAGCTTTTCAACCCAATATGGCCCCCTTTTTTCAATAAGTTTACAGCAACTACAAAGCATTCTACAAGAAAAAAATTGAGAGCATGTTGCATAAGATCTGGTCATCCCAGACGGTCATCGGCCGTCGAGCCGATTATACTCTATGGCTCCGAGACATGGACACTTTCAAATAAATTTGAGAAACGGCTGGATGGCACTTACACCCGCCTTCTAATGAGAGAGCAAAATCTCTCTTGGAAGAGCAACCCATCGACTTCTCTATAAGGCAACCTTCACCGTGTCAATTCACTAGTCCGATCCAGAAGAACACAGTTTGCCGGCCACTGCTACAGAGCTGATCATGAGGTTATATCTTCTCTTCTTCTCTGGAAACCTGCCTCAAAGCAGACCAGAGGTATAAAACTGTCGTTCCCTGATGTCATTGCTATAGGGACACATGTATCAGTAAGCAGGAACTATAGACAGTGAGGCCACACATTAGTTAGTACCAGTAAGACACCTGTGGGCGAGGGCTGAGTGCATGCATCCGCCTGGGTGACAGCAGACTGCTGGGCGAACACTTGCGCTTTGTAATGGTGGGTCAGATCAACATATCCGCCTGGGTGACAGCAGACTGCTGGGCGAGCGCTGGTGCTTTGGCATGGGGGTAAGATCTTAATTGTCGGGCCTGTTGATAACTCAGGCAGGCTCGTCTAGAGTTTGAATGGACAGGTAGGTATCACTATCAGTCAAAAGGGAGACATCGAAGAGGAAGGAAGGATGGGGAAGAATCAACATATGGAATGTCAGAACAGGTCAGCTCCATATATGGAGATCTAAGGGTTTGAGGTTTGAGGTCAGATCAGGGAGCTTCATCCCTGATGCTGTCACGTGATCCCACGTGCCCCATCCCAGATCATGTCACGTGATCCCACGTGCCCCATCCCAGATCATGTCACGTGATCCCACGTGCCCCATCCCAGATCATGTCACGTGATCCCACGTGCTCCATCCCAGATGATGTCACGTGATGCCACTTGCTCCATCCCAGATGATGTCACGTGATGCCACGTGCTCCATCCCAGATGATGTCACGTGATGCCACGTGCTCCATCCCAGATGATGTCATGTGATGCCACGTGCTCCATCCCAGATGATGTCACGTGATGCCACTTGCTCCATCCCAGATGATGTCACGTGATGCCACGTGCTCCATCCCAGATGATGTCACGTGATGCCACTTGCTCCATCCCAGATGATGTCATGTGATGCCACGTGCTCCATCCCAGATGATGTCACGTGATGCCACTTGCTCCATCCCAGATGATGTCATGTGATGCCACGTGCTCCATCCCAGATGATGTCATGTGATGCCACGTGCTCCAGCCCAGATGATGTCACGTGATGCCACGTGCTCCATCCCAGATGATGTCATGTGATGCCACGTGCTCCAGCCCAGATGATGTCACGTGATGCCACGTGCTCCATCCCAGATGATGTCACGTGATGCCACTTGCTCCATCCCAGATGATGTCATGTGATGCCACTTGCTCCAGCCCAGATGATGTCACGTGATGCCACGTGCTCCATCCCAGATGATGTCATGTGATGCCACGTGCTCCAGCCCAGATGATGTCACGTGATGCCACGTGCTCCATCCCAGATGATGTCACGTGATGCCACTTGCTCCAGCCCAGATGATGTCACGTGATGCCACTTGCTCCAGCCCAGATGATGTCACGTGCCCGACCAAAACACAAACTGACGGGTAATGTGCAATTCCATAGTTAACTGTGACCTTAGGTCGCAATAACTTACTACAGATAGTTAAGAATTGGACAGGGAGGTCACACATTAGTTAGTAGAACTTACTACAGATTAGGGTTGTCCCGATCAGATCGGGTGATCGGAAAACGGCTCCGATCTCATGATTTTCAAAAGATCGGAATAGGGGAAAAAAGATCGGATTTGTAATTGTCTAATGCAAATCTCAAAGAAAGATGTGTAAGCAATGAGATTTTGTAAAAACTGTTGTGTTTATGCTAGTTGTTGTCCTTCTGGTCCCAGTCAGAGATCATAAAACAAAGACCAGTCACACTCAAGAGGCGTGAAAGACACAAGGAAATGCAACCGCCGCTGTGCATGATGTAATAGCTGGTGTCTGGTGTCTGAATGAGAGAGATATTCATTAAGAGTTTTAACTTGCACTGTATTCACTCTAATTAACCAATACATCATTGTTTTGCTATGATTCCATGCATTCATAGAAAGAAAAAAAAACAATGATAAAAGTGTAGTAAAATACACTACACTAGAGTGACATAAATTAGGATGTTTAATTGCTATTGTGATATGGCATAAGTATAAATATAAAGATCGGATCGGGAAAGATCGATATCGGTATGTCTCAAAATCAAATGAACGGAATGGGATCGGGAGCAAAAAACGTGATCAGGACATCCCTACTACAGATAGTTAAGAATTGGACGGGAGGTCATGCCATAATTAAACTGTATGTCTAACTCTGTCTACTGACATTAAATCCTACAATAGGACTGTGTGCATATCCCATCGAGACCTGAGGTTAGTTCTCACACTACCAAGATATCCAACACAGTACAAGCTCGCAGCTTGGTACAAAGTGACAAACTGTGAGCGTGTAGATCTGCTATTGTTGAATAGCCAACGCTGGGAAAAAAATTAAATGACACAGATGCATTCCCGGTTTTAAAAGGATATGGCAGTCTTTATAGCTTGAGAGGCGGCTTATCGTCCTGAATGATTGTCCTGCCTCGAAGTCCTCTCTCTCTCTCTCTCTCTCTCTTCTCCCCCCCCCCCAACAGCTGAATCATCAAAGGAGAACATGTGATAATGACTAATACAAAGCTCAGTGTCCTGTGGCTGATTTCAGTGATTCATGGAGGAATAAAACCATTCCTCCATCCCTGGTTACACATTGTTCTGACCAGATCTTCCTTGTTAAATAGGAACCTATTGTTATCGGCAGGTTTGTAATTACTGTATAGCAAATGCAATAATAGGGCTTTACAAAGTTGCCTTTTGCCGCATCCTTTTGTGTGTGTGTGTGTGTGTGTGTGTGTGTGTGTGTGTGTATGTGCATGTGTGTGCACGTGTGTGCGTGCGGTGTCGTGCATGGGGGTGTCAGTAGCTGTGTGAGGGTAGTGCATGAGTGTGCACGTTGCTTACACAATGACAGTGTGCATGTAGATGTAAGGCAATTACACGTTGTGTGTGTGTGTGTGTGTGTGTGTGTGTGTGTGTGTGTGTCCTAACTGTATGGTGACGTATTTCCAGCGAAACAAGTGAAGAAGGTGAAGAAGAAAAAAAGATGGCTTACAAATTCTTGGTATAAATGGTAAACGGTGCATTTATATAGCGCCTTTATCCAAGGGGCTTTACATAGATTGTGCATTACATTCACACACCAATTGCGGCGGAAGCCATGCCAGGTACCAACCAGCACATCGGGAGCAATTTGGGGTTCAGTGACACTTTGACATGTAGACAGGAGGAGCCGGGATTCGAACCGCTGACCCATGGATCATTGGACGACCTGCTCTACCTCCTGAGCCACAGCCGCCCGGGAAAAAAAACTTTAAATACACAGTACCTTTAATGGAGGAGCGTTTGGGCAGTATGGTGATGGCCCCCGCTGCCACCTCCTCTAGCTGCCACACGGGGCCACTCTTGGCCCCCCAGCTGTCCGACCCGATCCACTGGAAGTGTCCCACCTGGTTGGCCTGCTTGGTGGCGTTCAGGACCCCCCTGGAACGACATCACCCATGTGTCAATCACTGTGGGGGGAGGGGGACCCCCTGGAACGACATCACCCATGTGTCAATCACTGAGGGGGGAGGGGGACCCCCTGGAACGACATCACCCATGTGTCAATCACTGAGGGGGGAGGAGGACCCCCCTGGAACGACATCACCCATGTGTCAATCACTGAGGGGGGAGGAGGACCCCCCAGGAACGACATCACCCATGTGTCAATCACTGAGGGGGGAGGAGGACCCTCCTGGAACGACATCACCCATGTGTCAATCACGAAGAGGAACAGTATTCATATCAAGAACATCCATACTATAATAACGCCATGGTGAAACGTTCCTGTAACGGTGCTTCATAGGTACCCAGAACGTTTGGGGCATTTTATTTTTATTCCTTTTCCCGTGGGTGCGCACATGCACATGTCAATGTTTACAATATGGAGGTGGAGGGGGCGGCGGCCACTCATTCACCCTCCCAGTAAAGGGGAAGGGGCGGGAGAGGGGTGGCGCTTACCGAAAAGTTACCGAATTTAGTTCTTATACAGAGTTATCTTAGTTATAAATAAGCGTTAATTTGATCAACGTTTGCCTGATGTTATCTCTCCTAATGGTACCAACAACTATATACGGTACAGCATGGAACAAAAGCCTCTGAGAGGCTGAATGTCATCACATGGTGGTCCGTGGCTCAAATGCTGAATAAATAATGGAATAATGGATATGAAAAAGATGATGTTAGATGATCCAGATCGCATTTCAACTAAAGACTTTATTCAGAATGTTTTGTGACTTTGTTAATAAAGAAATGTATGTCATACTGCACAGAGAGAGCTTTCCATAAACTCAGGGGAGGGGCTGTGCGTGACTGTAATTAAATTACGGCTGTGACATTTACTGTGCAGATGGTGCAGGTGATCGATGTAGCTTAGTTTCTTTAAAAAAAACAAAAACTAAAAGGTGAGAGAGCCTCTAAACAGATGGTCTGACTTCCTGCGACGATCGTGTATACCTGTCATGAACACTGTGTCTGTTGTCGCTAGCTGTTGTTACGCATCACGGCCCATCATACAAACACATTTACATATAGCGTATATATGTTTGGTTCGAGGCCATGTGGCTGAAACAGTGCTTTATTTCCATAATATCCATATCTGACAGTGTACTGTGGTGGTGTTGGTGTATGAGTCTCCCAGTGTACAGCATATGTCTTTATTTCAATAATATCCATATCTGACAGTGTACTGTTGTGTTAGTGTATAAGTCTCCCAGTGTACAGAATGTGTCTTTATTTCCATAATATCCATGTGTGACAGATATGGATATTATGTACTGTACTGTACAGTGTATAAGTGTCCCAGTCGACTATGATGTGTCTTCCTCTGCATGAGAATTAAAAGTAATGTTTGATTCTGTTGCTTTTACGCCTACGTTCTCCCCCGCGGGGCGTCGTAAATGAAACAATATCTGTGTGTGTGTGTGTGTGTGTGTGTGTGTGTGTGTGTGTGTGTGTGTGTGTATGTGTGTGTGTGTGTGTGTGTGTGTGTGTGTGTGTGTGTGTGTGGGGGGGGGAGGGGTTAAATGAAACAATTTATCTCTCCGCTCTGTGTTGTCATCTGTATTCCCTGTTCTCCTCCGAGACATGCTTTTTTTGTTCGGTGGAGACGTGTGGCGTGCGTGCATGCGTGCGTGCGTGCGTCCTGCAACGCATGGTAAATCTGTCCTCGTGCTTCCAGCGAGGCTCTCAGAATAAAGACCTCAATGTGACGAGACATCATCCAGCCGCCTCTCAACAGCAGAGTTTCACTGCCGTCGACGACAGTGAAACTCGAGAGGCACTTGATGATAGCCACGACCAGAGCCATAAGAGTAATGGCTCGTACACACTGCACGATCTTTGCTCCGATTATGCTGTCGGGAACCATTTTTGGCGCTCGCCGACAAAACTCCCGATCTGACGCAAACTCGGGCTTTGATCACAGAGTTTTTGGTCACTGTGTGTGAAAGGAGCTGTGAGAAGATCCAGCTCTTGAGGATGTGACTTCCTCAACGTATTTCTTCCTCACAGTATGTCTTCCTCACTAACATCACTGTACGTATTCCTCACTAACCTCACTGTATGTCTTCCTTCTTCCTCACCGTATGTCTTCCTCACTAACAACACTGTATGTCTTCATCACTAACATCACTGTATGTCTTTCTCACTAACAACACTATATGGCTTCATCACTAAGAACACTGTATGTCTTCCTCACTAACAACACTGTATGTCTTCCTCACTAACAACACTGTATGTCTTCCTCACTGTATGTCTTCCTCACTAACATCACTGTATGTCTTACTCACTAACAACACTGTATGTCTTCATCACTGACATCACTGTATGTCTTCCTCACTAACACTGTATGTCTTCATCACTGTATGTCTTCCTCACTAACAACATTGTATGTCTTCATCACTAACAACACTGCATGTCTTCCTCACTAACAACACTGTATGTCTTCCTCACTAACAACACTGTATGTCTTCATCACTGTATGCATTCCTCACTGTATGTCTTCATCACTGTATGACTTCCTCACTAACAACACTGTATGTCTTCATCACTGTATGCATTCCTCACTGTATGTCTTCCTCACTAACATCACTGTATGTCTTCCTCACTAACATCACTGTATGTCTTCCTCACTAACAACATTGTATGTCTTCATCACTAACAACACTGTATGTCTTCCTCACTGTATGTCTTCATCACTAACAACACTGCATGTCTTCCTCACTAACAACACTGTATGTCTTCCTCACTAACAACACTGTATGTCTTCCTCACTGTATGTCTTCCTCACCGTATGTCTTCCTCACTAACAACACTGTATGTCTTCCTCACCGTATGTCTTCCTCACTAACAACACTGTATGTCTTCCTCACAGTATGTCTTCCTCACTGTATGACTTCCTCACTAACACTATGTCTTCCTCACTAACAACACTGTATGTCTTCCTCACAGTATGTCTTCCTCAATAACAACACTGTATGTCTTCCTCACAGTATGTCTTCCTCAATAACAACACTGTATGTCTTCCTCACAGTGTCTTCCTCACCGTATGTCTTCCTCACTAACAACACTGTATGTCTTCCTCACTAACAACACTGTATGTCTTCCTCACTTTATGTCTTCCTCACAGTATGTCTTCCTCACTAACAACACTGCATGTCTTCCTCACCGTATGTCTTCCTCACTAACGTCACTGTGTTGTGTCTTCCTCAAACTATGTCTTCCTCACAGTATGTCTTCCTCACAGTATGCATTCCTCACAGTATGTATTCCTCACAGTATGCATTCCTCACAGTATGTATTCCTCACATTATGTCTTCCTCACAGAATGTCTTCCTCACAGTATGTCTTCATCACAGTATGTCTTCATCACAGTATGTGTATGTCTTCATCACAGTATGTCTTCCTCACCTTATGTCTTCCTCACAGAATGTCTTCCTCACAGTATGTCTTCATCACAGTATGTCTTCATCACAGTATGTGTATGTCTTCATCACAGTATGTCTTCATCACAGTATGTGTATGTCTTCATCACAGTATGTCTTCCTCACCTTATGTCTTCCTCACTGGCGAACACGATGACGGCCCTGGAGCTGGGCGTCTCCAGCAGCTGTTGAACGGCTCTGTCGTAATCCTCCTGTTTGGAGTTGTGAGGAATCTTCACTGACTGAGAGACGCAGATCCCACCTTTTAGAGAGAGAGAGAGAGATATGATGAGGCCTCTGTGGGATGAGAGACGCACACACACACACAAACACACACACACACACACACACACACACACACACACACACACACACACGCACACATGCGCACACGCACACAAAGCGCAAAGCCTGAAGTCACAATAGCTGATCTTTGTTTTCATGGAAATCAAAGGCATATGGAAGTGGCAGACACTCAAACAGAAAGTTAAATAGTGGAGGGGGATGTTGGCACCTCCGTCACACTCTACGCTATAGGCTCCGTTTTCTTTGCCAAACAAATAGATGTGTGTGTACCATAATAGCTTCATGCCTGGTGCATTTGCATCGAGGCACGTTACTTATCTGGAAGCCGCGAGCGGAGTGGAAGGAAGACTCTATTTGCATTAACAACAATCACAAAGCACCGAAGAGGAACGGCAGACGACATGTCGTCTGTCGAACAGTATACACCAGTACTATGTCTCCTATTCAGTCTAATTCAGAGGGAAATCACTTCACTAATCCAACCCTCCTGTCAGATTTATTTAAAGCCATCATCAACAACCTGTCACCGCTGGGCACAGTCAGAGAACCAATCGAAATGCAGATAACATGACGTGTTGTGCCAACGTATTGAAAATGATCATAGTAATTTGGCGTTTTTCAAAATACCTATAGGCCTATTGACAGGTCCAAAATAGCGATCTCAGAAAGGCGGTTATAAGCCTCTGTTACGCTCACACACATTTGCCGTCCTTGATGCCGTCGAAATGACAGACTTTTCACTTGCTAAAAATAGCCGATTTACAAGTTCACAACACATCGCGCAGTGTAAAATGACTTATACTGGATCTCTTGTCCACTAGTCCCTTCCTAACATTTTAGTCTAGTTTTTATTTGTTGTCTTAGTTTAGTCATCATAGCTTCGTTTTCATTTAGTTTCCATTCAGATTTCGTCATTGAAAAAAGGTAGTCGACGGACATTTTTTGTCATTGTATTAGTCGACGAAATCAACGCTGCACCTCGACAGACAGGTGATTAAACGTAATCATTTTCCAGACAGCCACACAGCCTCTAATTAGTTTGTACAGGATGAAAGCTAGTGATTTGCTAACGCGTGTCACTAATTGCTTATTAGATAATTCACCTGCTTGGTGGCTGCGTTGTCCTTGAGGAAACATTGATTCAGGTATTTTTAGACTTTCCATAATCCATGTCCGTCTGTGCTGCGAAAAACTACAGGCTGTAAAATGTGCTCATTTGCGGCTGTCAAGTTGTTTAAGGTCAGAGACTAGCAAGGTGACTAGCAAGGTGTGAAGTAACTAAATACATTTACTGAAGTACTGCACTGTCAAGTAATGCAATTTGGAGGCAATTTCACTTCACTGGAGTATTTCCAATTTTCTGATCATCTCGGAGGCAAATATTGTACCTTTCCTTCACTACAATTATTTGTAGTGGAGGCCTAATTATTTTGATTATTAGGCCTATAATGATCGGCAATGACTCTGTCTCTCTCTCTCTCTCTGCCAAATGTAGACACACATGATAATAAACCAAAGTGTCTTCCACCATTATAGAGCGTATGGGGTTACAGAGCAACATAACCTTTTGAAGCAGTTTGGGCAAACAGACCAGACTGTGTCATAGGCCTACTAACGATGTCTTTATCCAAAGCAACGTGCAGCCGTCCTGAGTCAACAGCCGTGCTCCATCCAAACCAATTATAATTCCTACCAATTCCCAGCTCTCTCTCTCTCTCTCTCTCTCTCTCTCTCTCTCTCACCCACCAGATAACCTTTCAGTTCGGTGTCTCCCGGAATATATAGAGAAACAGGGAAAGAAACTCCCGGTCTTAATTGCCCGGTCTCCTCAGGCTCATTACTTTGATAAAAACATCATTTTAGCTGGCATTGCACATGTCCTGTGTTTACCGTAACACATCTTTAAAGGCATCACATCGCTAAATGGATGCGCCCAAAACCTCTGTGTGCCTTCTGCTCACAACTCTGCAAACGGCAGATCAATTAGAATAGTTTTTTCTGGCTGCAGCTCCAGCCTGGACGATACTTAGGAGATATTGTGCTTGTCCCGAAAAACATGAAAAACACTAAAAACACTAAAACCAATCGTCCGTGTGTACAACAGTCTGGATAGCGCTCTCCAAGGGATTTGGTCGACTAAAATGTATTTTGGCGGTGCCTTGATCGGTCGTAATGGCAGATTTTACACTTGGTTGCATGTTGAAAATAGCAGATCTACAAGCTCAGCATGCAGAAAAGGGGTTTTAGTTCTACTGTATCTCTACTCCACTAGTCCCTCCCTAACATTTAGTTCTACTGGAACTCTTCTCCACTAGTCCCTCCCTAACATTTAGTTCTACTGTATCTCTTCTCCACTAGTCCCTCCCTAACATTTAGTTCTACTGGATCTCTTCTCCACTAGTCCCTCCCTAACATTTAGTTCTACTGGATCTCTTCTCCACTAGTCCCTCCCTAACATTTAGTTCTACTGTATCTCTTCTCCACTAGTCCCTCCCTAACATTTTGTTGTACTGTATCTCTTCTCCACTAGTCCCTCCCTAACATTTAGTTCTACTGTATCTCTTCTCCACTAGTCCCTCCCTAACATTTTGTTGTACTGGATCTCTTCTCCACTAGTCCCTCCCTAACATTTAGTTCTACTGGATCTCTTCTCCAATAGTCCCTCCCTAACATTTAGTTCTACTGGATCTCTTCTTCAATAGTCCCTCCCTAACATTTAGTTCTACTGGATCTCTTCTCCAATAGTCCCTCCCTAACATTTAGTTCTACTGGATCTCTTCTCCAATAGTCCCTTCCTAACATTTAGTTCTACTGGATCTCTTCTCCAATAGTCCCTCCCTAACATTTAGTTCTACTGAATCTCTTCTCCAATAGTCCCTCCCTAACATTTAGTTCTACTGGATTTCTTCTGCAGAATCTGCAGTAGTCCCTTCATAACATTCTACTGGATCTCTTCTCCACTAGTCCCTCCTTACATTTAGTTCAACCTGATTTGTGCACTAGTCCCTCCCTAACATTTTAGACTAATTGTAATTTCAGAATCGGTACCGGCAGATATGACCCTGCAAATAATAGGAGGTCATAATTTCATAATCGTGCACCCCTACTTATTACCTCAGCGATCTGCCTCCTATACCGCTATATAAACCTGTGCTCGGTATAAATTGGGAGGATTCATCTCTGAACACCAATGCACACCAATTAATCAAACATGGAGCCTATACCTACTGCCTATGTATGAGAGATATTCCTCAGTGAGATATGCACAGTACCCTGCTAGGAGACACACGTGGATAACCTCGGCATTATTTCTCACATGCTGGCCAAAGCGCTCTATTAATACCCATGATTTACATGAATTAGCAATGAGCCAGCTGTGTAACACGGCCCAGTGCCAACACAGAAGCCCTGAGCATGTACCTGTACCAATGGTGCATCTCCATTAGACACTTAACCTCTTTAACTTTACGATTACAATGGAGGCATTTAGCAGATGCTCTTAATCCAGAGCGACGTGCAGTAAGCAAGAACACCACATGGTAATACATCAAATACATATAAATAGTCATCAAGAATCATAAGGAAGGCCCCGGGCGGTTAGCTCAACGGTCTGGGCACAGCCGGACGGCGTGCCCGACGGCCGTCGCGGATCCCACGACCTTTGCCAAACCCATTAGGGTCCGTTTGGTTCCATTTGTACACTCTCAGAGTTACAGACCCATAAGGGTCCAGATTTGGTTCCAAACTATTATTTAGCTGGGGACCCCCTGGAACTCCCTCATGGACCCCTGGTGGTCCCCGGACCCCACTTTGTAATAAATTAAGTAATGCAGCTGTTTAACAGCAATTCAACTGTTGAGAGCGTAAATTGAAATGGTTACAATTAACCTCTCCATCATTTAGCCATGGGGACCTCCTGGAACCCCCCCAAGGACCACTGGTGGTCCCCGCACCACTGGTTGAAAACCACTGCTCTACTTCTACACCCAAATATCTGTCCGCCAAAAATTGCCGATCTACAAGCTCACACAACGTGTATTATGAGCTTGTTGTGAGCTTGTAGAACCCCCCCAGCCTGCCCTCCACCCACGAGGCCCTCATTCCCTCACCGAACCACCACATTCTCCCCCTACCCTACTCCTCCTTTCCCACAGCCTCCAACCACCTACTAGCCACACCTAATGCTGCCCCCCCCGCCCAGCCCCACCGAACTGAGGCCCCAGGGGGGATTTCATAATGCTGCAATTATATTTATCACCTCCGGAGTGGAGAGGAAAGGGGCAAGGCAGCCTGCACCACAGCGCATGAGCGCAGGCATGAGAGCACTACATTGCACGCGCACACACAGAGGCAGGGGAGCACCGAGCACACGCACACACGCGCACACACACACACACACACACACACACACACACACACACACACACACACACACACACACACACACACACACACACACACACACACACACACACACACACACACACACACACACACACACACACACACACACACACACACACTCCTAGCTGCTCTGTCGCTGCGGGCTGTGTGGAAAAAAAACCTTGTAGCGCTTTTCTATTACTCAAAGTTCTTTACAATGGTTCATTCATTTAATTGTATACTTAAAATAATATACTTAAAACTGGTAAAATCGGATTTTGCTGCTATGATGTTGAGCAAATTTGCACATAATTGTAATTGTACTGCTAATGTGGTAATGTAATGCAAATGCAAATAGCAAAGCTAATATTGGTTAGATGGCTAAAGTGATTATGAATATTATTTTCTTTTGGTGGGAGGATGCATGGCTGATTCTGTGTGTGAAGTCACACCTGGTAGCCGGGGCCAAATATTAAAAGCAGACAACCTATCCAGTATTAATCTTGTAACCCCTTCTAAGTGTAATGCATGGTGTCATCCAGTTTTTGTATGGTTGTGCTTGAAATGTACTGAAATTCTGCAAACTGTTAATAAATACTTCAATCAATCAATCAATCAATGCATTCTAATTCTAGCCTGGATGTAATCTCACAAAAATGTTTTAGGTAATTCCGGTATTCCGGGACTTTTCAAAAATAATGGTGCCAAGCAGATGAGGCAGATTTTACTCTGAAAAACCGGAAGGCATAATCTTCCATTACTACCTCGCGCTGTCACATCTAAAGTCTCTCTAGAAGCGTTTATATTCCAAGAAAGTCAGAAATGAAGACAGAACATCGACATTGACATTGATCAAAACCATGGAGAGCGCCGTAGATTTAGAGAGAAGAGACCCCTTTGCTATCATTAAATGTGTGTACTACATTCAGTTTTTTTCCACAGTTCTAACGAGAGATGGATGAAAACATGCTGTTGGCAGCTGGCTTCAATCAATTCCAGGGAGAGGTCTTTTTTTCACTCCCTTCAAATTAGCTTACATTTGTCATTGTGATCAAATAGAAACAAACTGTATCCCGTTTCCACTTGACTCTGGACTGAACCAATGGAGAAAGATTCGCCCAAACAAGGCCAAGAGAGATGAGAGAGAGAGAGAGAAGGAATGGGGCAAATTCACAAAGAAATCAATAGTGGCTGTACACGTACGTACACACACACACACACGCACACGCAAACGCACACACACACGCACACACACACGCGCACGCCATCACAGTCCTGGCCTGGGATAATGGGTGGGCAGCTAAACCCGATTGCATTAGTCTACTGCATGGTTCTCTTTGAAGTGGAGAAGACACTAATGCATCTGACATTTCACTGCATCCAAGTATGTGCACGCACACACACACACACACACACACACACACATACCCCGTACGATCCACCGTTCAGGCAGAAACCTTGTATCGCCAAATTCCAATCTTTTATTTTTGTTGTTTCTATCGTTTTAATTCTCCACTTCCATCATACAAGAGTGTCCAGAAAAAAAGTAATGTGGACGGACCTTCCAAGCTCTATATGCTTAGATGATTTCTATTTATATTAGGATACATTTGGGCGAGTGTAAAGAAGAAACGGAAGTGGGGAGGAGGCTTCATTTCCACTTTAAGGCTTACTCACAATCAGACCTTCCATGCTCAGTCAAGACTATATTTTTGGGAATGTATACAATATTGGTAACCCCCATAGGTCTTTGATCAGGGTCCCAAAGAGAACTGTACTTGGCGGCTGGCTATTTGTCCCTTAACGGCACATCTCTACCATTGAAAAAAAATGATCTACAAGCTCACGACTGCTGATCTACAAGGGGCACGCTGTGCGCCATTATTCCGACGGCGCGTTGGTCCGACTCGCCCCATCACTAACCCAGTCCCTGTAACCCTAACCGCACGTTGGTCCGACTCGCCCCATCACTAACCCTGTCCCTGTAACCCTAACCGACTCGCCCCATCACTAACCCTGTCCCTGTAACCCTAACCGACTCGCCCCATCACTAACCCAGTCCCTGTAACCCTAACCGACTCGCCCCATCACTAACCCTGTCCCTGTAACCCTAACCGACTCGCCCCATCACTAACCCAGTCCCTGTAACCCTAACCGACTCGCCCCATCACTAACCCAGTCCCTGTAACCCTAACGGCGCGTTGGTCCGACTCGCCCCATCACTAACCCAGTCCCTGTAACCCTAACCGCGCGTTGGTCCGACTCGCCCCATCACTAACCCAGTCCCTGTAACCCTAACCGACTCGCCCCATCACTAACCCTGTCCCTGTAACCCTAACCGACTCGCCCCATCACTAACCCAGTCCCTGTAACCCTAACCGACTCGCCCCATCACTAACCCTGTCCCTGTAACCCTAACCGACTCGCCCCATCACTAACCCAGTCCCTGTAACCCTAACCGACTCGCCCCATCACTAACCCAGTCCCTGTAACCCTAACCGACTCGCCCCATCACTAACCCTGTCCCTGTAACCCTAACCGACTCGCCCCATCACTAACCCTGTCCCTGTAACCCTAACCGACTCGCCCCATCACTAACCCAGTCCCTGTAACCCTAACCGACTCGCCCCATCACTAACCCAGTCCCTGTAACCCTAACCGACTCGCCCCATCACTAACCCAGTCCCTGTAACCCTAACCGACTCGCCCCATCACTAACCCAGTCCCTGTAACCCTAACCGACTCGCCCCATCACTAACCCTGTCCCTGTAACCCTAACCGACTCGCCCCATCACTAACCCAGTCCCTGTAACCCTAACCGACTCGCCCCATCACTAACCCTGTCCCTGTAACCCTAACCGACTAGCCCCATCACTAACCCAGTCCCTGTAACCCTAACCGCACGTGAAGCCACGCTGTCCAACTAAAGCGCCGTTGGAATTACTGTACGAGCGGATCCCTGTTGAGACGCGTTACGGTGCCACGTACATGCTAAATGTTGGTCTATTATGACATGGCTAGTAGGGTTCATGTGTTTGTAATTTCAGTATAATTCAACACACCAACCTCACCTGGGCAATTAAATAAATCTGAATCTACTGTCTACTGCACGGTGAAACACACATGCTTCATATAGATACTGTGTGTTAAGCTGACCAAAGTAGACTACGGTATGTAGGACTGTATGTGATTTGGTTGTTATAATAGTTCAAATCATTGAAGACAGGTGTGTGTGGGGCAGGAAGCTACAGAACATATTGTTTAAATCATTGAAGACAGGTGTGTGGGGAAGCTACAGAACACACAGCCTTTGATCTTATCAATGTACAGCACATGGTCCTATGGGTATATGTATGCTGTTGCGTAATCTGTGATTTATTTAAAGACATGAATCCTTGGTGTTTTGGAGCCTTTCCATTTATAATTCTCATTCAGATTGCGTGCAAAAGCAAAATGTTTTTATTTCCCCGCCGACTGCGTCGCTGGAGGACCTCCTTTCCTGATATAATTCTCATTCGGTTTCCGTGCAAAAGCAAAATGTTTTCATTTTCCCCCCGACTGCGTCTCAGCAGCAAAGGATGAGTCAACACAAGTGAGCGCCTCTAAGCTGGTCGTCTCTCATCGGCAGCAGCAGTAGCTACAACCTGTTTTGAAATACAAAGAAGGGTTGTGGTTTTATCTCTCTCACTCGCTCTCTCTGTCTCTTTGATACGGAACGACATCAGAGGAAAAGAACAAGCTAGTTAGAGAGCTGAAGAGAAACTGCATGCGTCGCAGTGTGCATCGAGTGAACAAACCTCCAAAGTAAGCACTAAATCAAATCAGCCCAACTTTTCCCCCCTTTTCGTTTTCATTTATTTCGTACACAACAAACCTGCTTCTTTTCCCAGTCCTTCTCTCTCACATCCCGAACACACACCACAAACATCCTCTTAAACTTTTAATGGGTATAGTCTGCAGAGCTAAGATGAAATATTCATGGTCGGCTCTGCTGGACTTTGCCCCAAGGGATATCATTAGCTTTCACCGTCCGTTTCACAAGGTTCCTCCACATATTGGTCAATCGGAGAGGAGATGGATGGAGAGTCACTGCCGAATGCCCATTGACTGCAAATGGACAGAGCTCTGTGTGTGTGTGTGTGTGTGTGTGTGTGTGTGTGTGTGTGTGTGTGTGTGTGTGTGTGTGTGTGTGTGGGGGGGGGGGGGGGGTATATAGAGGTCAGGGTGACAATCAGGGAGGCACTTTCCATTCGGTCAATAATGGTCAGTCAGTTGTGAACTGAACCCACCAGTACTTCAAAGTCAAAGTAATGCTAATCCTCGTAATGAGTGGACCACCAGTAAAATGTGTACTTGAGTTAAGATACTTTTTGCCATTTGCCAATTTGACCCCATTGGAATTGCATTGCGGCAGCCATGAAACACAGACGGAACAAGTATGGTCGTATGTGTGTATGAGGCCTGAGACTTTGATTAGACAGAAGTCCGTTATCGAGCCGAGTGGTCATTATCAATAAATAGCACACGGCTGAATTCAGCGATTGGCCAATCAGAATCAAGCATTGGACCAAGCCCTATAGCTGGGTTCGCACTTGTAACGTTTTGGCTTTTGGTGACTAGTTTTTGAATTTTGGCATGGTGTTAGGTATGGGCATAAGGTTTCCATTACAAACTAATTTGGCTTTCCCCCTAGTGGTCGGTTTGCAATGAAACTACTATTAGATATGTCAGTATATGGTTGAAACCCCAAATAATTGGTAGAAGAGATTTTTCAATAGATTATGTTACTAGTGGGTGTGCTAAATAACATACTGAATTCTTACGAAAAACAACAATCTAGAAAGGCATCGTTTTCAAGATGGCGTCCACGATGGAGCTGCCGGGTTGCCTATGGTTTCATTGCAAACGGACCACTAGGAGGCGAGCAAAATTAGTTTGCAATGGTTTTTCAAAACCTTATGACCATACCAAAATTCAAAAAGCAGTTACCAAGTGCATAATTGTTATGATTTTTTTACGTGGCGCTGCCGGGAGCTAAAATGCCTATAAACTGTATAGAGGGTATGCGCATGCTTAAAGTGAATGGCACATTGAGTGGCAAATCGACAGGAAAAGTGAGTTTAACATGGTGTAATGTTGTTTAATGCAATCATCATGCACCAAAAAGCCGGTACCAATCACTCCGGCAGCTGTGTCTCGTTTTAAAAAAAGCGTCCTGTTACCCGACACCTCGTTATAGGAATGCTCCTCGTTTCGGTAGCCCTACTGTTGTTCAAAAGGTTACACGTATCATGACAGCCGAGAACAGGAGCTCCATGGTGACAAAAAAAAAAGTTGATCCAGCTCGCTATGCGTTTGTGTGTGCGTGCGTGCGTGTCCACACTGTTTCCAAGGTAATGAAGCCTCTCGCGGAGCGGAGAACACATGGATAGACTAACAATCAATCGCTCTCTTCAACAAGCGAACAGCGTTCCATTCTGTACATTCTCAAATGGAGGAGAAGTAATAACAGAAATGTAGCACCTCCGATCTTTGTCTGGAGGACACTTTGCCTGGAGAGTGTAGATCTGCCTGGAACGCCCTGCAGGGCATGTGGAGAGTGTAGATCTGCCTGGAACGCCCTGCAGGGCATGTGGAGAGTGTAGATCTGACTGGAACGCCCTGCAGGGCATGTGGAGAGTGTAGATCTGAATGGAACGCCCTGCAGGGCATGTGGAGAGTGTAGATCTGACTGGCACTGGAACGCCCTGCAGGGCATGTGGAGAGTGTAGATCTGACTGGAACGCCCTGCAGGGCATGTGGAGAGTGTAGATCTGACTGGAACGCCCTGCAGGGCATGTGGAGAGTGTAGATCTGACTGGAACGCCCTGCAGGGCATGTGGAGAGTGTAGATCTGACTGGAACGCCCTGCAGGGCATGTGGAGAGTGTAGATCTGACTGGAACGCCCTGCAGGGCATGTGGAGAGTGTAGATCTGAATGGAACGCCCTGCAGGGCATGTGGAGAGTGTAGATCTGAATGGAACGCCCTGCAGGGCATGTGGAGAGTGTAGATCTGACTGGAACGCCCTGCAGGGCATGTGGAGAGTGTAGATCTGACTGGAACGCCCTGCAGGGCATGTGAAGAGTGTAGATCTGCCTGGAACGCCCTGCAGGGCATGTGGAGAGTGTAGATCTGACTGGAACGCCCTGCAGGGCATGTGGAGAGTGTAGATCTGACTGGCACTGGAACGCCCTGCAGGGCATGTGGAGAGTGTAGATCTGACTGGCACTGGAACGCCCTGCAGGGCATGTGGAGAGTGTAGATCTGACTGGCACTGGAACGCCCTGCAGGGCATGTGGAGAGTGTAGATCTGACTGGCACTGGAACGCCCTGCAGGGCATGTGGAGAGTGTAGATCTGACTGGAACGCCCTGCAGGGCATGTGGAGAGTGTAGATCTGAATGGAACGCCCTGCAGGGCATGTGGAGAGTGTAGATCTGCCTGGAACGCCCTGCAGGGCATGTGGAGAGTGTAGATCTGAATGGCACTGGAACGCCCTGCAGGGCATGTGGAGAGTGTAGATCTGAATGGCACTGGGAGAGATACTGAAGAGGAGGAGGCTGATCCTGCATGGTCCATTTGATTCCATTATAGTTGATTCTATATAGTTGGACCCCTAATATGCCATAGGGTTGTAGTAAATAAGTGGCATACATATTTTTGAAGAAAACCTGAAGACTGACATTCAGTAATTGGGTCTTATGATCAGCTGTGTGAAAAAGAAAATCTAAAATGTGCCACGGACAAGACCGAGTCTTTGCCACATGTTGGTGACCCCTGAGCTCTGTAGGACATGTTGGTGACCCCTGACCTCTGTAGGACATGTTGGTGACCCCTGACCTCTACCCGAGACATATGGACGGCAGCTCAGTCTGTCGGATTTTGTCTCTGTGTCCACGATAAACTATTAGCATCGGCAATAGTGTGCGGCTATAGGGGCAACTGTGGCCCTAGGGGTAGACCGGCTAGGTTGGGAACCATGAGGTCCCAGTGTTGAGGTGTCCTTGAGCAAGACACTGAACCTAAAATTGCTCCCGATGAGGTTGGTGCCTTGCATGGTTTCCTCTGGCATCGGTGTGTGAATGTGTGTGTGACGTGTGTGTGTGTGTGTGTGTGTGTGTGTGTGTGTGTGTGTGTGTGTGTGTGTGCGTGTGTGTGTGTGTGTGTGTGTGTGTGTGAATGGGTGAATAAAATGCACAATATATATGTAAAGGTATATGAATGGGTGTGTGTGAATGGGTGAATGTAATGCATAATCTATATGTAAAGTGCCTTGGATAAAGGTGCTATATACAGTAAATGCACCATTTACCATGTACTCCTTTATTCCTTAGGGCAATTTCCCCACCCATGTGAGTGTGATGAAACCCCAGTGTTGATTTCGTCGACTAATAATATGACGAAAAATGTTCGTCGACTACCTTTTTTTACTGAGGAAAACTAAATGGAAACTAAATGAAAACTGAGTTATGATGACAAAAATTAAGACTAAATGTATTGACAATTTCGTCAACAGATAAAAACTAGACTAAAATGTTAGGAAGGGACTAGTGGACAAAAGATCCAGTATAACTGTATATGTCATTTTACACTTGGTTGCAAGCTGAATATAGCCGATCTACAAGCTCACAACGCGTCGCAGCGGGACGTGTTGTGAGCTTTAGTCGACTAAAACATTTAGTCTAAAACATTTAGTCGTCTAAAACGATACGAAAACTCAAGCATTCCAGGTGACTAAAATGTGACTTTTTTTTTAAACTATAGACTATGACTAAAACTAAAATCTAAATTTGCTGCCAAAAACACTGGATGAAACCCCACACTACAAAAACTCCAAACTGAGAAGAAACCCCTAACACATTCCACTCAGTTCATTGATTCACCTCCATAGCATACAGCCGCTGTTGTGACCACCAGTCAACAACACTCCTCTATACCTGCTTGCTTGGAGAGCTGTGTAAAGACCTGGTCTCCTCTCACCTGCTTCCTTGGAGAGCTGTGTAAAGATCTTGTCTCCTCTCACCTGCTTCCTTGGAGAGCTGTGTGAAGGCCTCGACTCCCTTCTCTCCGTAGCTTCCCTCGGACGCCACGGTGGAGACGTAGCTCCATCCTAGAGCCTGGAGGACGTCCACCATGGCCTGGGCCTGGAACGAGTCCGGAGGAACCACGCGGGAGAAGAAGTCGTAGCGACGGTCGTCGCTCAGCTCCGGAGCCGTGGACGCGTAGCTGATCTGAGGGATCTGCGGAGGGAGAGGGAGAGAGAGAGAGAGATTAGTTAGCGGTTTGGGATGTTATCAGATGATTTAACCCATTTAGACCTGAGGACGATTCTACAAAAAACCCTATGTTTCTATATGTCAGTGGTTCTCAAACTATTTCATGTCAAGGACCCCAGCAATTTTATTAAATTGGCTGCCGACCCCCATCTGAAAATATGTTGTTCCAGGGACTCCCCAGAAGCAAGGATTTGAGTTAAAAAACATTTGCTCTGAAAGAATATATATTCAAAGATTTGCACCATATTTTCAGGATTTAATAAAAATATTAGACCTTCAAGCTCGTATTGCGGCACTCGGTGCCGTGCTATGAGCTTGTAGATCTGCTATTTCTCAATAGCTAAAGTGAAACAAAAGGGGTTCCCGACCAGAATGTATTAATAGCCATCCTCAGCCCTTATCAACACAAAATGTATACAACATTGGGTCCAAACAATAATAATAAAAAACATGAATAAACACTTTAAAAAAGGGACAATACATCAATACGTCAGCTCAAATCAATACCCTCGTGTCCATATTTCACTCTGATTGACTCTCATATTGATGTTGTTGTCAGCCCACATCGCGTTTGACGCGGTGTCTGACTACTAACCCTGTTACGGTACAAACCCTAACGCTAACTCTAACATGAAATGCAGTTTGCCGCCTAATAGCTTAATAAGCTATTAGCTTAATAAGCTACATCAAGCTTAATAGCTTGATGCATTTTTTTGGGATGGTTTATCTGCCACGCTCTTGGCATGTTAAGGACCTTGACCTCACACAAACTAAACACATCAATTATCTGAAATCATTCCAGCAGGCGAATGCTTCTATAAATCAGTGGTTCTCAGTCCCTCCAGCCTCCTGACCTATTGACACCAAGCAGTGTCATTATACTGCTACAGTGTCGTTATGCTGCTTCCGTCGTAATCACTTTGGCACTTATTCTGGACACTTATGGAGCCGAGGATAAGGACGCACAGACCAACGCCATATAGACCGCTCTATCCAATCCACTGCATTTATAAAGGACATTTTACAACTCGAGGTTTACAAAGCGATGCACAGGAAAATAACGAACAAAATGCCTGACTTCATGCTTCCTACTATGCATGGGGAGTCAAAGCTGCTTCTTTCCACCTGACAGGGGGGAAGTTTCCCCGTCTGGATGTAACACATGGACGGAACACGTTATTCCGACCAGTTCCTTTCCCCTCCATCAGGCTGATGGAAAAAAATAATAATAATGTGGGGACCCCCCAGGGTGATTTGGTGACCCCCCCCTGCCCTAGGGGACACGGGGAGAGCATGCAGGCTCCACACAGGGGGGCCCTTTCGCCAACCACGCCTCGAGTATGGGTACTCATGACGTGGAGGAGAGAGCTCGCCCCCCAGCGCCCACAGCCTCCCCAGTGGGAATCGAACCCAGGACCTTCTAGCTGTGACAGCACTACCGACTGTGCCACCTTGCCCCAAGGGTCTTAAGGCGAGATTTAAAAGCCTCGATGGAAGAGGCCAGTTTGACGTGGGAGGGGAGCGTATTCCATGAAGTTCCTAATGTTTAGGGAACTGCCTAATAGTGTGCGGTTATCCTCCTTACTTCAGAAGTGTCTCATCAGCATATTGTGGATCCATGTTCACAGGATCATCCCAATGGACACTGTGTAACAATGAGCCTTTACAACACAGTAGAACCTGCTTTACAAAGTACACTAACTACATTTAATAAACCTCTACAAAGTACACTAACAATAAACCTCTTTTATTTATCGGTCTGACGGTCTCAGAGGTCAAACCAGCCTTCAGGATTTTAGTGGGATAAACAATGTCAAATCCCTCACGGACAGATGTACAATACCTATATAAAAACACTTGAACATGCCTTAAATGTATCCTGTTTGAACTATAACAGGACCCAAACGGGCCCGTAGGGGTCCATATGGTACATACACTGAGGAGTAGGGGTCCATTTGGTACATACATACACTGAGGAGTTTATAGTGTCGGATGGACACGGGGAAGAGATAATACAATGTTAGTTTGTTTACTGTGATGAAAACAAGAGCCCAGCTGTGAACATTCACCGCACGCACGCACCAGTGTTGTTTTTTTCAGCATATTTTGATTTAGTCTTAGTCTTTTGAATAAGACACATTTAGTCTTTAGTCCCATTTAGTCTTCTAAAATTATTTTTTGCTGAAAAGTGCAATAGTATGACAGTGCATACTGCAGATATGACATTCATTCAAGTACAATGTTCATGGAAACTAAAGGGTAGAGGAATGGAGTTAATCAATGATAATATATTTGTGGTGTTAATGTGAAATAGTTTCTATATGCTTATTTATTTAAATTGTGATAATTGCTATAGCTATTGGAGCTCTGGTGGTCCCAGACAGACAGGGGACGTAAAGAGGAAATTATGCCCGGGTAGAAGGCATCGTGACTGGGAGGAGTGACTGGTGTTGACATCGCGGATCGTCTGACTCTGCCAAAACGGAACAGTTACCCTTAAAAAAAACACATCCATTCAGTTTCATTGTAACTAAGATTTTCGATCATAATTCATATTTTTTTAATACCATATTTAGCTATAACGAGTGCAAATGTTCGATGCTAATTGACAGTGCTACTCTGCTACTACCATAGAAAAAACCCAAAACCGACATGATTTCTGTTCACTGTTGTCAAAGACTTGCTGACGGTTAATGTACAATGGACCTGGTGCGGACTGCGGAGCACCGCACTGCACTGGCAAAAACGGTGCAACTAAACAAATAAAGGAAATAAAATAATCGTAATGTAACAAAACGTTCTGCAAACTACCGGTAAGCAAACGTTTACTTTATCCTGCTAGTTTTTTCTCCACTAACGTGATGAGGGTCGTTCTGATTGGATCTCTTTTCCATTCGTCCCGCCCTAACATTTTCGTCTCGTCTGATTCGTTGACTAACATGTCCATTACATTTCATCTTCGTCTTCATAGGATACTTTTTATTTAGTCTTTAGTTCGTCTTCGTCCTGGAAAAAGCTTCGTTGGCGAACATTTTAGTCTTAGTCTTAGTCCAAGAAAACCATGCACGCACGCACACATGCACACACACACACACACACACACACACACACACACACACACACACACACACACACACACGAACACATTGCTCTTGAAAAGAACACAATCTAAGTTGTACACTTGGGGGACTTAATTCATGCATGTTCTTGCATGCGTTCTGTGTGTTCAAAACTCATCTGATTCTGATCCATCCATCTTCAACCGCTTATCCATAGTCGGGTCGCGGGGGCAACAGCTCCACCAGAGAGCTCCAGACTAGATGGCTACAACGGGAACGGGAGCCCGCGGCGGCCGCGGGACCCAATGTAAAAGTTGGCGGTGCGGGCGGTATTAAAATGCCTGCGGGCGGGAACGGGCGGTACAAAAAAAAACAGAGGGCCCCCGCGAATCCCGCATCCTCCCGCAATGAACCAGATACAGAGCTTCAATCATTAGTAGGCTAATCACTCTGAGAAGTGCATGCGTTGCTTTTCCCTGTGTGCGTCAGCATCAATCACTCAGCAATAACGTGAAACAGAACACAACAATGAGTATATTTGGTTTTAACACGCAGTCTCCCCCCCCCCCCCCCCCCCAGCATGCATGTGTGCGCTGCTGCGCAATGTCTGTGACTGTGAGACTGTGACACAATATTAATATATAGCATAAATAATAGGCCTATTATAGTATAGAATGACTTGTTGCGTTGTGTGTGTTTATGAGTAACATCGGATCCTGGTTGAGTTGATTACTCTGCTCAAAAGGACACAGGAAACACAACGTTACAATAAAAGCTCACAGCTCTTAGAGACCTTGTGAACATCAGCCACTAGGGGGCTTCAATGCAAATACACTAACAAAACCAAAACCATTAAAAAATGTCCTCACAAACGTCTACTCCTCGAATTCTGCAATACGATGGTGGGAACATGTGGTCCTCAGAAGTACAGTGACACACACACACACACGCACACGCGCGCACACACACACACACACACACACACACACACACACAGAATGAGAGAGGGGGGTCGGTGTCCTCGTCTGGGATCCAGGCCCATCTCACTGTTTAATCTCAGCGCGGTATGAAAGCCATCCATTTCTATTAGAGTTATCAACGGCAGCCGGACACCGGGGGGACACAGGGGGGCCACGGGGAATGAGGACACAGCGCTCCGCTGATGGGATTCTGGAGCCTCTCCTCGCTCCCCCCGGTCGGTGGGTCGGCCCGTCGGTCGCTGCCTCAACAATGTGAGTTATGGTCTTGACCCGCGGCTCAAAGCGGGTCAACCACATAAAGCCGGCAAATTGAGGAGCCGCCGCGCGGCAGGAAGAAGGGGCTCCGTCGGACTCAAAGACCGCTTAACCCATTTAGAATGAGCTTGATTCTACAAATGTCTTCTAAATCCTACCAGTTTTCTGAAAATAATTCTATGTCAGTGGTGCTCAACCTTTTTCAAGTCAAGGACCCCCAGAATTATCTGTATTTGGCCGCGGACCCCCATCTGAAAATATGTAGTTCCAGGGACCCCCATCGGAAGCAAAGATTTGAATTTCAATTGTTCGCTCTGAAAGAATATATATTCAAAGATTTGCGCATTTCACGAGTTTTCAAAAAATAGCAGATCTACAAGCTCGTAGCGCTGCACTCGGTGCCTCGCTATGACAGACGTTGAGTGCATAATACTGTCAGACTCCACCAGCTAAACCACTTCAGATGTTTCAAACTGAATAGAGTAGTGCCGGGTCTAAAAAGAGAGGCAGAGAAAAAGCTAAAGTAATCAAAAATCGACAGTCATTTGCATTTAAAAACCCTTCTCTGCCTGCCTGCCTTCCCTCCTCCTCCTCCTTCCCCAAGAAAGCAGGGCAAGAAGTGCATTCTGTTTGCATAGTAGCTGTTTGGAGGCCTTGACAGACAATCTGTCTGTATTAAGCTCTCATGGATCTGTGGAGATCCGGACAGAGGACTGGACATTTCGTCGCCTAAAACTATGACGAATATTTTTTGTCGACTACCTTTTTTCCACAGAGGAAAACTAAATGGAAACTAAATGAAAACTAAGCTTTGATGACAAAAACCAGGACTAAAAAGAGGAAAAGACACTTTAAGAACTACAAAACATTGTATGGATGGCATGCACCTGGGACGTATCCTCAGTGATGTATCCGAAGGTCCTCACTTGGGTGACCCAGTCAGGGTGATCAAGTCCCGACTTACATCACAGTAGCTACCCTCAATCACACCCATTAAGGAAAAAACAGGAACACATAATCCGCTGTTCCAGAACTACTCTGGCGGTACTGGGAAGGCCATCCGGCACGTGGAGGGACTAGGCACTGTGGGTTGACTCCTTATACTTGGTTGTGCTCTAAAAATAGCAGATCTGCAACCTCACAACACGTCGCAGACTGTATTGATGTAATTCCACCAACAACACAGAGGTCCTCATTGTAGAGGACTTTGCTGCTCCCTAGCAGGACAATCATTCACTTTCTCAGCCCTGTGTGCGATCTTAATTACAACTTCACCTACTGTAGCTCTGTGGTTTAAACCCTGATGGAGAGAAAACGCAGGGGCGTCGAGGATTAAATCTCAACGAATTGTAACAGAAAACAGACAATGATTAGAATTTGGCACCTGTGGTTTTTTTTCTTTTTCTTTCTCCCTCAATCTCTGTTTCTCTCTCTTGCAGGTAATTGACTTCAAATTAAGTGGAAATGGGGACAATTGCCATTTAAGGCGCCGGTGGCACGAAAGTAAAAATGATTAAATTACACACTGGTTCCCCGAAAACTATTATGTCTTCTCCTCCACGGAAGATTACAAGCATTAAAGCTTAACTTGTCAGCCTTCGGGAACACACACACACACACACACACACACACACACACGGCAGGATTGATTGATTCCAAGTGCGTTATCAATTAAATAAAGCTCCCCACTAAGTCGATTAGGAGTAAATTTGGGCCCGGGACTGACACCTGTTCAAGTTAAATCATTGCTTGGAGTGAGTAAAGTATGATGTCCCGTATATCACTAATCCTCCTTTCAGGCCAGGACAGGACAGGACAGGCTTCACTCTATAAATGCATGTGGTCTGACAGGACAGATTCACTCTATAAATGCATGTGAGCTGACAGACAGGACAGACTTCACTCTATAAATGCATGTGGTCTGACAGGACAGATTCACTCTGTAAATGCATGTGAGCTGACAGACAGGACAGACTTCACTCTATAAATGCATGTGGTCTGACAGGACAGATTCACTCTGTAAATGCATGTGGGCTGACAGACAGGACAGATTCACTCTTTAAATGCATGTGAGCTGACAGACAGGACAGACTTCACTCTATAAATGCATGTGGACTCTGACAGGACAGATTCACTCTTTAAATGCATGTGAGCTGACAGACAGGACAGACTTCACTCTATAAATGCATGTGGACTCTGACAGGACAGGCTTCACTCTATAAATGCATGTGGGCTGACAGACAGGACAGGCTTCACTCTATAAATGCATGTGGGCTGACAGACAGGACAGATTCACTCTATAAATGAATGTGGGCTGACAGACAGGACAGATTCACTCTATAAATGCATGTGGGCTGACAGGACAGGACAGACTTCACTCTATAAATGCATGTGGGCTGACAGACAGGACAGACTTCACTCTATAAATGCATGTGGGCTGACAGACAGGACAGACTTCACTCTATAAATGCATGTGAGATGACAGACAGGACAGACTTCCCTCCATAAATGCATGTGGGCTGACAGGACAGGCTTCACTCTATAAATGCATGTGGGCTGACAGACAGGACAGGCTTCACTCTATAAATGCATGTGGGCTGACAGGATCGATGGCAGGAAAACACAGAGATCTGTAGAGGACACCGTTCTATTGATTTACCACCGACCACAAAGTGCCATAGTGTGTCTCTCTCTTTCTCTCTCTCTCTCTCTCTCTCTCTCTCTCTCTCTCTCTCTCTCTCTCTCTCTCTCTCATATATATGAATAGGAAGCTGTGCTAGGGGCTGAAAGACCAAAGTGGTCAAACAAGTACTCACATTGTTTTTGCGTAAGTAAAAAAAAGAGAGAGAGAGATGGAGACAGACAGAGAGAGGAGTGGGCGGGTGGTTGGCTGGAAGGTCGAGGCACATAAAGGCTTATAAAATCTTTAACTTTCTTTCCCCAAACGTGGCGCAGCAGCAACGACGAGGCTGTAGTAGAGAGAGAGATCACAGAGATTAAACTAGAGTTTGACCCAGGATGTCTCTCTCAGGGTGTGTTCTGTGGTAGCGGCGTAGCAAAACTAGCGCCTCCGCTTCACTAGCCTGTATGGGCTAATGCTGCATAATTAACCCATTTAGAACCTATAAGTTTGATTCTACAAATGTCTTCTAAATCATGATAGTTTTCACTGGTTCTCAAAGAATTTTAGGTCACGGACCGCCAGAATAATATGTATTTGGCCGCCGACCTTCCAGAAGCAAAGATTTGAGTTAAATGCATTCGCTCTGAAATAATATATATTCAAAGATTTGCACCACATTTTCACGATTTCACATACGTATAAAACCCAAAGCAGTAATGATGTCATTATCTGACTCAGTTGCTCTACAGATACATTTATAGACAAATCCACAGAGGGTTGCCTGGGTGCGGCCATTACTGAGGTGTACCATTAAGCACAGCAGCACTGATTAGCCACACCTGGCCTACGGAGAACCTGCGCCATGGATTACACCTCAGTAATGGCCGCGCCCAGGGCACCCCTCTGTGGATTTGTCTATACATCAGGTTTCTTAAAGATGGAGTGCCGCGATTTGTTTCCACCCTAAAACATGATCATCAGGTATCCTGCAACCCTAATAGACAGGGGGTACATAAGCACATGGCCGTTTATCTGCCTTTATCCGTCCTCTTTCTCCGACCGAACCACACTTTTACCACACATCTCTCTATGCAAAATAAAATCTGCACACTCCCAGAATACATATAGGCTACATTGCATTCACCCAAATGTCTTATTTACTGTACAAATATTACTTTTGTGAAACACGCTGTTGTTGCTCAAGCTCAACAGCCTACGTCAAAATCGTCATGTTGGCGTCATGTTGGCGTCTACTTACGCCAACTACGTTCACTTAATGGGGCCAGTCCTTCACAGTGACACACGCGTTACATGAACCACGCGCCTGGGATGGTTTCTTACCCCTCAATGTCGTGAATTCGCTGCGCCCTTCTAATGCTGCGCCACGCCTACTCTACACTGCTCCATAGAGCCAGCAGCAGCAGTACAGTACACTACAGCTGAGCTCCGTCAGAAAGCCCCCCCCAGGGAGATGGGGGGGGGGGAGGGAGATGGCCCGGTCACGGGACTCGAGTGCGAAATAGCCATTATAAAACAGTTACCCTAAAAACACAAACACCTCAACTCAATGTCATTGTAACTAAGAATTTCGAGCGAAAAAAAAAGCTTCACCCAGTATGAAGCTAAATGTGACACGATCGGTACAGGATTCTATATGTCACCACTTTTGGTGTGACACACAGCTTCTGTTTACAATGCGTTGTCGACACGTGCTGAGTTGACAAAGATTCACAGATTTCGGAGAAGACTGATAGTTTATCCTTTAGTAATTAGGCTGTGAAAATATTCACACTACTTTTGGATTTGCAGGCCCGGCGCCACGGGGTGGCAAAGGGTGTTTCTGCCCCCTAACAGTAGGCTCAAGGCTGCATTTCACACTACTTTTGGATATGCAGGCCCGGTGCCACGGCAATGGTACATTTCCAGGCATTCAATTAAATTCCATTGCTTGAAAGGAAGGAAGTAAGGATGCATCTTAATACAGGATGCAGCAGCATCTTAATGATCTCCCATCTAGAACTGGAAAAACAACATTCCTCACCTATAGGCCATCCTTGGGGTGGGGAGGGGTACTAATGTCATTGTTTCAGTGGTCATAGGGTGCTTAAGTGGGCAGATACTGTAACTAGCAAGGGGTGCTAATGTCATTGTGCTGGGTGTGGTCAGGGTGCTTAAGTGGGCAGCTTAGCTACTGTAACTAGCCTATTTATTTGTTTATTTTTAGATTTGGCAATTTTGGCAGTGCCATTGATTGATAAGTTGCAGCATTTGATGTGTGTAGTTCTTTATCCCTATCTCACAATCTATATATACAAGTGAAAACATGTGAGCAAAAAGATGTGAGCTAAAAGGTGTACCCATGTCGTATCATACATGTACAGTACAGTACAGTACAGTACAGTACAGTACAGTACAGTACAGTACAGTACAGTACAAAACTGGAAAAATTGTGGCACTCCATCTTTAAGACTTCAGGGCAAGTTGGTGCACCGACACTTACAAACATATGGCTAGCACTGGAGCTTCTTGGCGCTCGTAGCAGCATATATCTGTGCTCTGTCAGTCCAACTGTACCACATGGAATACTGTCCCATATCTCTGCTCTACCAGTCGGTCCAAATGAAGCCGAATGCCAGGACACGCCCTGACCACATGACACCATGACCACTGCGCACGCACACACGCACAGATGGTCATGTGTGTGTAACGCCCGGGATTTTAACACATTTGATCCCCATGGATCTGGGGAGATATTAGACTTTTGAGGCCATCAGGCTGAGGCTCTGAGCCACTCTGTCACACACACACACACACACACACACACACACACACACACACATTTATGCATGCACGCACACTTCATTATTTTGCTTTATTTACTTTAATATAATAAATATAATTACAAACCGTTGAACTCTTGTGTGGACTCCCTGTTTTTGCCATGCATCCCCTAGTGCATGACACACACCAACACGCAAACTCGTGCATGCACACATATGGTCATTTATGCATGCATGCACAGTCGCAGACGCGCGCACGCACACATATGGTCATTTATGCATGCACGAATGCATGTGCGCACGCACGCACACACTCACACACACACTCACACACACACACACACACTCACACGGTAATGCCGAAATGGCATTTTGCAAGAGCTTTAGTAATCCACCTATACACAAACCACAATGGAATAAACATTTGTACATCAAACTTCCTCCCCAGGCACAACATTAATTTAGTTTGAAGCCCTTGGTTGCATGCTGAAAATATATATTATATTATATATATCTATAACACGTCACGAGCTTGTAGATCTGCTGTATTTCAGAGCACAACCAAACGTAAAATGGCTTGTCTTTCAGTTCTACTGGATCTCTTCTCCACTAGTCCCTTCCTAACATTTAGTTCTACGGAATATCTTCTCCACTAGTCCCTCCCTAACATTTAGTTCTACTGGATCTCTTCTCCACTAGTCCCTCCCTAACATTTAGTTCTACTGGATCTCTTCTCCACTAGTCCCTCCCTAACATTTAGTTCTACTGGATCTCTTCTCCACTAGTCCCTCCCTAACATTTAGTTCTACTGGATCTCTTCTCCACTAGTCCCTCCCTAACATTTAGTTCTACTGGATCTCTTCTCCACTAGTCCCTCCCTAACATTTAGTTCTACTGGATCTCTTCTCCACTAGTCCCTCCCGAACATTTCGTTCTACTGGATCTCTGCTGACATGTGGACAACAGGTCTACGAAGACAGTGAACAGCTGACATGTGGACAACAGGTCTATGAAGACAGTGAACAGCTGACATGTGGACAACAGGTCTATGAAGACAGTGAACAGCTGACATGTGGACAACAGGTCTATGAAGACAGTGAACAGCTGACATGTGGACAACAGGTCTATGAAGACAGTGAACAGCTGACATGTGGACAACAGGTCTATGAAGACAGTGAACAGCTGACATGTGGACAACAGGTCTATGAAGACAGTGAACAGCTGACATGTGGACAACAGGTCTATGAAGACAGTGAACAGCTGACATGTGGACAACAGGTCTATGAAGACAGTGAACAGCTGACATGTGGACAACAGACACTCAAAGTTCTTCCATGATAACTAAAACGCGGGTGCCAGACAGTCGTGACAGTGAGCAGGTGGCAGGTAATCAGTTGGCAGCGCCATTTGTCAAGAGGGCAATGGTAGTAATGCTGTGTGTGTGTGTGCGTGCGTGCGTGCGTGCGTGCGTGCGTGTGTGTGTGTGTGTGTGTGTGTGTGTGTGTGTGTGTGTGTGTGTGTGTGTGTGCATGTGTGTGTGTGTGTGTGTGTGTGTGTGTGTGTGTGTGTGTGCGTGCCCCACTGTGCCCTACAAGAGACCAACCTGCCTACACCTTTGTGGCTTAATAAACTAGTTTCCGTTTCCCCACAAGTCTCAACGTGACATACTGTAGCTCTCTTTGCACACAGACTTCTTAGTTTTGTGATAGTTTTATCCCGACACTTCCTTGTGAAATGGATGTTTTCTCAGGTCAATAAAGCTCCTTCGAATGGAATTTAAATTAATTGAGAGAGGCAGAGAGAGAGAGAGGCCAGACGGATAGAGAGAAATGGAGACGGGGAGAGAAAGAATTAAATGGAGAGAAGGCAGTCACTGTCTCGTGCGTGCGTGCGTGAGTGCATGCGTGGGTGCGTGCGTGTGTGCGTGCTTGCGTGCGCGCATGCACAAAACTAGCTGCAGGTACCAAGCTTCACTTTTTAACTACCTGCCAACTGCAGAAAGACATCACAGTCACACACGTACTATTCAGACAGATTATAAACAACCCAAAAGGGTTGGTTTTTTTTCTGAGAAAAAACATTACTAATAACTAAGCGCCCCTGCATATCTCTCTCTCTGGTGAAGCGTATCCAGCGATGTGCAAACACACACACACAGCAGAGATGTGTGAGATGTTGTGACAGGAAGAGGACGTCTAAATGGAAAACAAGACAACACACAGACACCGTCAAAGAATAATGCGTTGTGAGAAGAAGAGACGGATCTACAAGCGTGACATGCTGTGAGCTTGTAGATATGCTAATTTCACGTACTATATGATAAAGTAGACGGTTCGTCTGGGCACCTGCCAAGCCAGCCGGACGGACGGCGTGTTGCGGGTTCGACTACAAAGCCTGACGGCCTTTGCCGCGTGTCACTCCCCACATCTCTCTCCCCCTTTCCTGTCTGTCTATACTGTTCACTATATCAATACAGGCATAAAAACCTACATTTCTAACATAAAACGTTTCACGTTTCACATTCTGGCAAGTGGACTATTTTAGGTTTTTCCTCACACACACACTTTACCATGGCAATGTAAACGCATGTTTCCCGTGCCAACAAAGCCCTCTTGAATAATGACCTTTCTCGGCCATACCCCTCTCCCACTGTTTATAAAGTGTTTAGTTTCCAAGATGGCCACAGCACCAGGAGGGGGTGGGGCAGAGGTGAGCGGGTGGGGTCAACATACTGTATGCCCTTACTGGGCTGCATTCAAGACACTTGCCTTGTGTCTGACACCTGTTTTGTGTCTGAACACAGCTTTGATGGATGTGTTCTGCCCCCCTCCCCCATTGTAAATGCATTGGAGCGGCCATTAAACAAAGACACAAGACAAACACAAGACAGGTGTCTTGAATTTGTGAACGCAGCCCAGTAAGGGCATATGTTGACCCACTCACCTTCGCCCCACCCCCTCCTGGTGCTGCGGCCATCTTGGAAACTATACACAATATAAACAATTGGAGAGGGGTGGCCCTTATTGAATGTAATAGAATTGAGAGAGAGGGAGGAGACTCCACAACTTTCCTTCCCTCAATCCCTCCTCCCCCCCCCCTCTCTCGCCCTCTCATATTCACCCCTATAGCTTCCATTTTCTCCTCCAGCTTCCATAGTGATTGTAAAAGCATTCAGCTGCAACACCCTGGCAACCCCTGATAGGATTCAGACAGCAAGTCCCACTCCGCTCCGCTCTGCCACGTCTAATCACTCAGGTCTTCTGAACTGCACTTTCTTCGTTTTGTAGCTCGCTTTGTGTTTTTTTTTTTACTACCATAACTCTGTCCCCGATGACCCCCCCCCCCCCCCCCTCGATGACCACCGCCATCCTACCTCCACGCTACGGGCCTTGGCCATGGCATGGCTGCCCAGTTAGAGAGGGTATTTTAAGACTCCCAGCATGGAGGATAGGGAGAGAGAGAGAGAGAGAGCCAGGGATGACTCACCGGTCACATATTTGACCGGGCGAGGCGGAGGACGGAAGCTGAGGAGGAGTGTGGGCGTGTGGGCGACCAACGCAGAGCAGAGCAGACTGGCTCACAAAGGAAACCTGAGCGACACTCCATCTCTCTCCATCTGCCGAGCAGACTGCATATCCCATGTCCTAGTACCATAACACACCACCATATGCACCATACAGGACAGGCCAATAGGCTCCTTGCACAGCAGCCTTTTGGAAAATAACTCTTCCTACTCCTGGCCTATATTCCGACTTCCTTCCCAGGTTTTACCGATGATACTAATTAACACCAGAAGTCTTTCTGACCCATTTTGAGATGTTGAAGTCGATTATCTTTGCCCGTGAAGTCTCAGAAGGTTCCACTTCCATGACTTTCCCTAAATATTCAATTCAAATCTGTTATCTTTTTTTTCTCCATCTGAAACATTCTATCAGTCAGCACCATCCTAAAGTCGGCATGCCACAGACGAGCCCAAATAATTTGGTCACTCCAGCAGTATTTCCTCATTCTCTCAGCCCAGCTTCGGCAGAGTAATATAAGAGAGTGGCGACACTAGTGTTGACTCCCATTGTAACAATGGACTGTGGAAGTGCTCATTCTATCTCAATGGGATAGTTCCAGCCATAGGAGCAATGTTTGGAACTATAGCCCATAGACACCTGCTTTGCAGCGAGATCAAAGCGTGTCGCTCAGTGACTTAGAGTATGTGGGGGCCGGGGGGCAAGGGCTCCCATGAGGATTTTCGGGATATTCCTAAAGTTTTAACACCTCTTGGCCCCATCAAGTACTAAAATGCTAATCGGGTTTCTTTTGTTTTCACCTAGTCAGGTATAGGTATAAAATATGCCTACAGTACTGTGCTCTGCTTACTTGTTTTCATTCACAATGAAACCACCACCAGCTAAGAAGGTCTTCGTCAAGAGAAAGCTACAGTTTGACAACTTTACCAATCTGTAAATAAAAGTACCAGCGAAAAATACAACTTAGTTTTCCCCTCGCTGCGGCAGGGGGGCGGCACGGGCCCTCATGAGGATTATGAAAACTATTCGTCCCCGAAGCTCAGAATGTAGAGTAAGGGAGTAGGCTATACTATGCCAAACCTAGCCTGTAGGCTACCATGCCAAACCTAATCATAGCCTGTAGGCTACCATGCCAAACCTAGCCTGTAGGCTACCATGCCAAACCTAATCATAGCCTGTAGGCTACCATGCCAAACCTAATCCTGTAGGCTACCATGCCAAACCTAATCATAGCCTGTAGGCTACCATGCCAAACCTAATCATAGCCTGTAGGCTACCATGCCAAACCTAAACATATAGCCTGTAGGCTACCATGCCAAACATAATTCAAATCAAATGCATTCAAATCTACCGGGTAACTTGCTGGAACCAAAAGAAAATCAAATAATTGCAGTAAATGGTACAATGGTACTTGGTGATGTTTTTCATCCTTGCCCTGATGAAGACCAGTTACTGTATGGTCGAAACATGTTGGCTGTTACCCTTTTATTTTAATAAAAGCTTTCCTCCTCTTTTTTATAACTTTGAGTGCCCATATTGTCTGTTTTTTCTAAATGGCTTGATCTCTTTTGATCCGTCTGAGCACCTTGTCACTTTTTTATATCTCCAGTGAGCACCTGGATATTCCTTTTTTCTCCTTTTGTTTCTCAAACAAAAGTACCATGTTTGCCTCTGATACGTGATGGAATACAAGTGCAAAATGAAAAAAAGACAGTATCATCAAAGTACAATGCACAGTGCATTTCTCTCTCTCTCTCTCTGGTGAAGCGGTGGATCAGCTCGCACTGAGAATAAATACATCACCTTCAGCTCTGTGACGAAGATAACTTACTGTAGCGCCAATGGCCGGGGGAATGTACCTAAGTGCATTGACTCAAGTACTGTAAGTAACATTTTGAGGTACTTTTACTTAACTGGAGATTTAAGTAAAATATTTTCTATACATTTGAAAACCTGAAATGGGACATTCTGCATAACGTTGCTGTCAGGAGTAAACCTCCTAACTCTGAACCAATGGAAATTAGTAAAAAACTTTGGACAAAACCTCCATTGGACCCTCAGACTGTCTGCTAAAGCAACTAACTCCACCACCTCTCCCCCTCTCATTCAAGTAATTGACAAATAAACTCACAACACCAACTTTGATGAGGCAGTATTGCTTTGTTTTGAAAATATAATATAATATAATAATATAATTTTCTTAATTTCCTGAAAAACGTATAATTTTAATTTCCTGAAAAATGAACATTTTGGAGTTAAAGGGACTACATGTTGTCTCAGTAAGACAGCTCTCCCCCCTATCCACAAGGAGGAGCAGTGCACCAAAGAATTATGGGAATTGTAGTCCAGGAAGGTAGTGAGACCAGTGTCCATGACATCAGAGACAACAGGCTCACTGCTACAATCTAAAATATCTAAAACCACATATTACACACATAAATACCCCCAGGAAAGTGATCTAAAGCTTCTAAACGTCATTAACATATATCTTTTTGCAAAAAGGGTGAAGTGTCCCTTTAAGAGAGACAGCAGAGACATAGAGTACTTTATCCGTTTGGTACTTCCGGGTTCATTTCGATTTTCATTCGATTTTGAATTCCGGACTTTTACTTGTAACAGAGTATTTCTACATTGCAGTATCGATACTTTTGTGACAATGTTTTTCCACTACTGCTCAGAATAAAGACATCGCCTTCAGCTCTATGACTTATTCCTTTCTGTCCAGAGACTTAGCAGACATCTTTATTCTGTTCTATCCAGGGTTTCTACCCAGAGACTTAGCAGACATCTTTATTCTGTTCTATCCAGGGTTTCTACCCAGAGACTTAGAAGACGTATTCTGTTCTATCCAGGGTTTCTACCCAGAGTCTTAGAAGACGTATTCTGTTCTATCCAGGGTTCTACCCAGAGTCTTAGAAGACGTATTCTGTTCTATCCAGGGTTTCTATCCAGTCTTAGAAGACGTATTCTGTTCTATCCAGGGTTTCTATCCAGTCTTAGAAGACGTATTCTGTTCTATCCAGGGTTTCTACCCAGAGTCTTAGAAGACGTATTCTGTTCTATCCAGGGTTTCTACCCAGAGTCTTAGAAGACGTATTCTGTTCTATCCAGGGTTTCTACCCAGAGTCTTAGCAGACGTATTCTGTTCTATCCAGGGTTTCTACCCAGAGTCTTAGAAGACGTATTCTGTTCTATCCATGCAGGGTTTCTATCCAGTCTTAGCAGACGTACAGTATTCTGTTCTATCCAGGGTTCCTATGCAGTCTTAGCAGACGTACAGTATTCTGTTCTATCCAGGGTTCCTATGCAGTCTTAGCAGACGTACAGTATTCTGTTCTATCCAGGGTTCCTATGCAGTCTTAGCAGACGTACAGTATTCTGTTCTATCCAGGGTTTCTATGCAGTCTTAGCAGACGTACAGTATTCTGTTCTATCCAGGGTTCCTATGCAGTCTTAGCAGACGTACAGTATTCTGTTCTATCCAGGGTTCCTATGCAGTCTTAGCAGACGTACAGTATTCTGTTCTATCCAGGGTTTCTACCCAGAGCACTGCATCACATTACTGATAGGAGTATTGATTTTTTTCCTACAGACTACAATAATACACGCCGCACAGAAAGTGCACCGAGGCACGTATTTATATGTCACTGCTGGCGGGTGGAAACCTTCCATGTCATAAAAAAGAAACCGTTGAGATACAAGGTTTCAGCCCAGGGTTTCAGCCCAACATGAACGATGCATTTTGCTCGTCTTCGCCGAACAAATATGAAGTATTATAGATCAGTGTCAGATATGCATATTAAAAAGATAAATATACTGTATATAAAAAAGTACAATATATTGTTATAGACCCCGTTGGCCCCTCAGGTGATAAAAGACTATGTGTGCGTGTACCGCGGCTGAGGTTAATGGATGTATATATATATATATGTGTGTGTGTGTGTGTGTGTGTGTGTGTGTGTGTGTGAGAGAGGTATATACATCAGACACGGGACTGAGCGTGTGCGTGAGGTTAGGTAGATTGTACATCCAGACATGCACGGGGCTGGGTGACATGGATGTATGTTCTCTATGCCGTGTGTGCGAGCATGCGTGTGTGTGTGTGTGTGTGTGTGTGTGTGTGTGCATGAGAGGTAGATTCTTCATCAGACACAGGACTGGGTGACACAGCATAACGTGTGCTCTGTATCATTGTGAGACTTGCTGCTGTTTGTCCAGAGCTCTGACAGCTAACCCTAACCCTTTATAAATAAATGTACTTATTTACCGAGCGGGAAGCAGCGAGGAGCTGAGCAGAGCATCGGTGCATGCTTTTCCTGCCACCTGAAGCACTGTCGACATGACACATTCACTCTGTCTGAACTGCACTGCACACAGCCCTGCCCTGCGTCCCAATGTCTCTCTGTCAGTATCTCTGTCAGTATCTCTCTCTCTCTCTCTCTCTCTCTCTCTGGTAGATGGATGTTGCGGCACTAGTTAGCCGTCCAATTCATTTTAGTTACTCTAATGTTTTTGCTACGAGAGAGAGAGAGAGACTTTAAGAGAGGTTTAACTGAAGTCGAGCACTTTGATGTTGTCCGTTTAAAGCCACAGTAGTTATGGCACCAGGTGACACATTTTGAATGTAGTAATGTTCAGCAACTACAGACTAAAGACAATATAATAGAGAATCGTGTGAGAATCGCAATCCCATTCCTTGTGGAAGAAAATCAAGATTCACATTTGAGCAAGAATTGTACAGCACTACAAAAATCTATTAATCTCACTCTCTCTCTCCTCAGTAATAGCTCAGACAAAGAGGGAGCGAGACTCAGATCTTGTCTCAACACAAAGAGTCTGGTGTAATTACTAGTGATGTGACGGCAGAGAGCGAGCGCAGCGCAGGGTTAATATCACACAACGTATCCTGTTCTATCCAGGGTTTCTACCCAGAGCACTGCATCACATTACTGATAGGAGTATACCCCCAGGGCTCAGTGGCGTTGCACTTTGGATGCACGCGCCGTAGCCCAACCCAACGCCGCTTAACGCATTCAGGACGGGAACCTCTTTAGGCGTTTTAAGATTCATGTTAAACTTTAGCTATTGACAGACAGATCTACATCTCGAGAAATAGCAGACGTACATCTCGTAGCGCGGCACTCTACGAGCTTGTGGATCGTGGCACAAATCTTTGAATATATATTACTCTTTGCTCCCTGGAACAACATATTTTCAGATGGGGGTCGGCAGCCGAATACAAATAATATTTAGGGGTCCTTGAGATTAAATAGTTTGACCACAACTGATATAGAAACATAGGTTTTTCCAGAAAACTGTTTAGAAGGCTTTTTATACATTTTTTGGCATCCGGTCTAAATGGCTTAATGGCTGCTTATCAGCGTGGCAGTCTGTGCCTTGCATGCAGCCTCGACCCTGCAGCCATAGACAGGGAGATTACGCTATCTCATCGCTAGCACCTGCAAATTATGCAAATACATACTGTACACTCATGACGCATGTGCGCGAGCGCGCATAGAAACACGCTTGTGCAAGCACGCACACGCACACACACACACACACACACACCCACCCCAACCTACTGTACACCCACTCTGAAATCTAGCTTAACTGTGAGCTTTCATGGAACCAGAATATGTAGAATATATTTGAGCCGCTTTGGGCCGAGACCAGGTTTTCAGGTACAGTAGCCTATAGGTCCTGAATCAGAGAGAGAAAAACAAACACCATCTTAGAACCATCATTGGGGTTGAACGGGGGGGATATCCTGGCATATTGTAATCATAGTAGAAAGTTTTACAATATTATTGTAAAACTTTCCTGTGCTTTTTGTCAAAAACTATCCACATTCAACTATGGAACAGAGCAGAAAGACACATATTCTACCAGATTATTTCAAAGCCGTCGGCGGGTGGATCGCTGTGAAGATTGATATTCAAAGGTTAGTGAAACGTAAACGCCAGAAATTGCTGGCAAGGGAAGCTGTAGACGATGTTTTAGTTTAGTTCTAGTTAAGACGCAAGTGAAATGACAGATCTCTTGGCTACTGGGAGAGACGATCTTAATGAGCTGAAACAGAGTCAGCAGTATAAGCTTCTAATATAGCTTACTGTTGACGTTTGTTTTGCTTTTTTCTTATCTCTCCTTTGGTGCGTACTGTAACTCTGACAGCTCCTACATAACTATATAGTAATGATATTCCTCATAGACAACAGATTTAAACATTATGTTTTTTTTAAACCATTAAAGCCGCTATAAGCAATAATATGTCAACATTTTAATGACCTTTTTATTCTTTATTTCTTTGGTATTCAGACAGACAGCAATGGGTAGAACGCTCCCAAAATAAATGTAGTCTCTGTGACACATCTAGGGGCCGCAATCTGCATTCAAAGATGTCCCTAGAAGCTTTGTCAAAAACCCGGACGCAATGACTAACCAATCAGGAAGCAGATAGGCAAATCGACCAATGACAAAGCTTCTAGGAAAATCTTTGAATGAAGATTGCGGCCCCTAGATGTGTCACAGAGACTACATTTTTTTGGGAGCGTTCTACCCATTGCTGGCTGGCTGTAATAAAAAATAAAAAGGTCATTCAAATGTTGACATATTATTGCTTATAGCAGCTTTAATAAGACCTGAGGCTGTTTCTAGAATATTGTTTTCTATAATACTGTTTTCTGAAAATACAGCAACATTATAAACTTCCGTATTTTCTTGATTAGAGCAGTGGGAAGTTCTAACCTAACCTCCATGAACGTGCCTGAATCCATTCATGAACGACCATCTCTGCTGCGTTGTCAAACCCAGCTGCTACTGCATATACTTATTATCACGCCCCAGCCGTCATGCAGTTCCAGCATTGGGGCAGCTTCAGTTTCTCAGCCGCTCTTGAGGCGGGCTGTGTATGTGTGTGTGTGCACGTTATCAGCCTGTGGATCAGCTCTTACACAATGTACGTGCATTGTGCAAAGACGAAGCACAAAGAAATCCATAATAGCCTCGTGAGGCGCATCAGAAAAGTTGATAAATGTGATGTCCCCCATATGTCTGTTTACTGCTTCGCGTGTGTGCGTGCGTGCACATGCGTGCGTGCGTGCATGTGCTATAGGGAAGCCCATCATCTATCAGTTGTGTTCCATATTCCATTGATGGTGCTTCAGCAGCAGTGAGCGTGAAGCAAAACCAACAGCCGGTAGGCAGAGCGGAGAGGAGAGGAGCAGAGCAGGGGTGGCTGAGCTGAGCGACACAGCATTATTCATTCCATCTGTGTGGAGTGGAGTGTCACAGGCAACAGATAGCTGGCTTTACAGAGCGGAACAGAGTAGGACAGAATTATCGCTTTTGTGGGACGGGACGGGGTTAGCAACTTATCACTTAAAAAGGGGAATACCACTCATTTTCAACATTTTACTATGTCATTAATATACCTTAGAGTCGTTGGGTGGAAATAATAATAAAAGCCCCCCCCATTCTGTGTTGCCTAGAACTGGAGGTCCACTGGAGCGGAAGTTCCCAAACACCGGCGCCGGTCCGCGGGACATGTGCCACTGGTACGCGAGAAAGGAATCCCAAGTTTTCCCGTTGTATCTACAAATCCATTTGAAAACACGACTGAGAAAAAAAAGAGGACACACACCAGACCTGAGAACTATTTTAGTGGGCATCGGATTTGCCGTTGCGCAGTTATTAGAGCGTGATCCCTCAACACATCTTGCCTGCCAAACCGTTTCCCGATTTCCAAACAGCTGTGAAACGTTGACTCTGTCCGCAGCAGCGAATCATCAAAGGATCAACAGCTTCAGCCTATTTTATCACGTCCGCGCTAATGAAACAAAACACCACACGGTGACGGTACACGGGTACAGGAATATTATTTCATGTCAAATCATTCCAGTATCAGAAGATGATGTTACCCAGGTAAAGTAACGTGTCACTCTGCATGTTTAACTTTTCCACATGTCCAAAGTCATTTCTGAAAAAGACATAAGCATAATCTTTTTTTTCTTTTCAATCATACTATCATTGTCGATATAACGGCATTTAGGTCACTGATATAACATTATGTTGTGAAATAATAATAATATCAGCAGGTAGCCTATTTAAGGGCCAGTCAACTGTTTACGTGAGAACATTAGGTGCTATACGATGACACAGACAGACATACAGACAGACAGACGCTCAATTCTTGGCCTTCATCCAAGGCCTCCGTTTCTCTCCCTCTAATAGGACCTGTCTCTGTCTCAATAACACACGTCTGCTGAATAATTGAGAGAAAGAGAGAGAGAGAGAGAGAGAGCGCGAGATGAGAGATGAAAATATTCCAGTTGAGAAGAATTACCCTCCCCGCCGTGTAAACACGCTCATTTTCTCAGCTACTGTGATCCGTCAGAGCAAGTTAACTTTGACTAATGGGCCGCTGTACATTTATGCAGAGCTCGTTTCGTTTAGTTTCGTTCCGTTCCGCCGTGACACGCATCACGCCTCCATCCCGCCAGCCGTCAAAACATTGTAATGTCACGGAGAGCCGTACGAGTCAGAGATGCATAACGCATTGAGAACTGGAACGCATCTGTGTCGCCTTATAGATTTTAACCATTATTTTTATACTTTAGCTGTTAAAAAATAGCAGATCTACAAGCTCGTAGGCCTTGTAGATCTGCTATTTTTTGAAAAATCGTGAAAATGTGCATGTGCAAATCTTTGAATATATATTATTTTTTGACAGCGAACATTTTTAACTCATATCTCTGCTCCTGGGGAGGGGGCTGGAACAACACATTTTAAGATGTCGGTCTGCAGCCAAATACAAATAATTTCTGGGGGTCCTTGACATGAAAAGAGCATGCACCACTGACAGAGAAACGTATGTTTTTCCAGAAAACTGTCGGGATTTAGAAGACGTTTTGTAGAATCTGGTCTCTGGGGTCTTCATGGGATAACAGACACCAGAACAGACAATTACCTTCGGAGACGTTAAGCAGCCCTAGAGACAGAACGCCGGGCCCCTGCTGTCTCTCCCAGAGAACAATGGATAGGCCTCTCAACTCTTTACTCTTATGCTATATCTACAGAGGCATGATGTCGTTTCTCAAATCCAACACAGTGCTGCCAACGCGTTGCTTTCTTCCACGCAGACAGCCGACTGACACCGCCGCAGTGTGGAGGAGCATAATAACCAGAGTTATCCCTGGAAAACATCTGTCTAATAACCAGAGTTATCCCTGACTGTATCCTGTTAAAAAAAACACATCTGGACCGCATGTATTTAAATGAATGTGTTAATTTGAACGATCATAACGGATGAAAGACGGCGTGCTGAAATATTTCACTGAAAGCAACGCCATATCGGTAGCTCATTAGGTAAACTGATACATGTGTATATTATTACAGCGCATTAAATTTGAATTTCCTTTTCAAATTAGAGTTGGTGGAAGCTTTTGAAGGATGATGTGTGCACTTTTCAACGCACACTGTTAAAGTTATTAACGGGCTAATTAGAAGACGTTACACAAGTAACAACATCCATCCATCTTCAACCGCTTATATAAGTAAGTAAGTACATTTTATTTATATAGCACCTTTCACAGAGAGGACTCGCCAAGTGCTTTACATGCAATAAAATACAAGAAAAAAAAAAAAAAAAAAAAGCAGATAAAAAATGCTGTACAATTCAACTCAAACAAATAATACAGGCCTGATAAATCAATACATATAAGTATTTTATTTATATATATACATTCAGGTTGAACCAACCAACGCCCAGAGTTAGTGTCGAAGTGTCCTTGAGCAAGTCACTGAGTCCCATGATTTCTGCCGCCATCGGTGTGTGAATGGGTGAATATACAATGCACAATCTATGTGAAGCGCTTTGGATAAAGGCGCTATATAAATGCACCATCTATGAGGTTAAATCCTCACCCTCGGAATAAGCACGGTCGTGCTGTAGAGTTCATGAGGTTAAATCAATGCAACAACAACAAGAACAAACAGACCATAAATTAAGGCCATAGTTCCTCCTCCCAGCTGAGCCCGGTGCGAGCTCCGTTACGACCCGATGAGGGTTTTTTACTGTGTGGCTCTAGAACTGTTTACTGTCCTGTCTGGAGGATCAGGTATTAAAATGTCCCCTCCCCCAAAAAATCAATGCAACAATGACTCACTGAAGCACAGTCACCATGACGTATGTATCAATTCAACAGTGGTGGAAAAAGTACTCAATTGTTTTACTTAAGTAAAAGTACCAATACTGTAATTGAACTACTTCGTTACAAGTAAAAGTATGGAATTGAAAATGTATTTGAGTAAAAGTACAAAAGTATCGGCATCAAAATGTACTAAAAGTACTAAAAGTAAAAGTACTCATTGTGCAGAATGTGCCAAAATTGTACAAAATGTGTACATAATGTATTGAAAATAGCAGATCTACAAGCTTGTAGATCAGCTATTTTCAAATGGCCAAAATGTATAGGGTTGAAGTGGTTAAAACTCATTCCATGCCACCATTGAACTATAAGTACAACTAAGTAAATGTATTACGTTCCACCACTGTCGTACGTATACCGACAAAACCACATATCTGTGTCTGTCAGGAGGAAACCTCCTAAGCTGTTCAGGATTCTAATGCAAAAGAAAAACGCATTACTTAATATAGACGTCCACACAATAGATAATGTCTGTTCTCTCTCCTAATGGTACCAACATGGCAACATCAATACAGCATGGAATTGTGGACAAACTCTTATATTCTTTAGTTTTGGTTCCAAGACATTAGACTATGGAGATACGAGGTTTCTGTAATATCGTGTGTGGATGCTGCTAAATAAAGGCTGTGTGAGGATCGGCTCTCGCCACGATGAAAATAATTATTCCAAGGACTGCGCAGAGATCCATGTTTCTGTGTGTGTGTGTGTGTGTGTGTGTGTGCGTGCGTGCGTGCGTGCGTGCGTGCGCGGTGGTGGTGGTGTTTTGTATTTGATGTTTCATACGCAGCAATTCATTTGTATTTTTATTTAAAATCGCACGAGGGCAAGCAGGCCAGAACATTCTTATGTTTAATTCATATCAGGATTGTATTCAACCACAAGGTGAGTATAAGACTACGGTATAATGACGACAGGGAGGAAGAGGGTTGAAAACGGAGCCTGATGCAGGATAAAGCTAATGACAGCTTCCATTCTGCCCAGAATAATGTAAAACCTTTCCTCTAGTACAGTATTGTACGTTCTGACTGACACCCAACGCATCTCAGGAATAACAAATGTGATTCTAATAACGTTCATAACCTTACCAATATTAAGCAGCTCAAATCCTCTTTATTGCATCGCAGAGACAATAGCCGATCTGCAAGATCAGCAAGGCCCGCCAAAGTCGAACAAATACATTTTTAATCAATTTTAGATTTAGTCAACTTAAATCGTACGGGGCATCTGGTTGGGATGCCTCTCGAGCGTATCCCTAGGGAGGTCCTCGAGGCACGTCCTACTGGGGAGGAGACCCCCGGGGCGGACCAAGGATCAGATGGAGGGATTACATCGATTCACTAGCCTTGGAACGCCTCAGGATCCCCCAGGAGGAAGTTACTAATGTTGCTCTGGAGAGGGAAGTCTGGAGCTCTCTGGTGGAGCTGTTGCCCTCGCGACCCGACTACGAATTGTGGTTGAAGTGGTTGAAGATGGATAGGATGGATGAAATCTTAAGTAAAACTTTTCAGATGACTAAATCGTTAGTTTGCATGTTCTCCCCGTGTCCCCAGGGTAGGTAGGTAGGTACCCTCACAAAAAAACATACTGCCTCCCCTTGGTCAGCTGGGGCGCCTAAAAGATGTGTTCCTTCCACACGCTACGTCCTACCAGGGAAACTCCCCCCTGTCAGGTGAAGAAGCGGCCTGTGTCCAGGATTACCGCTTAGGCAATTGGCACTGGGTGGAAAAAATAGTTACAAAAAATATAGTGGGAGGGAGAAAGAAAGAAAGAAAGACAAGTTTGCAGTCTCTAGTCACGGTGAGGTGCGGGAGAGGAGAACGGCTTTAGTGTCCCATTGGCCGGGGGGCTTAGTGATTCCTCCAACTGCGCCTTGGTCTCCTCCCAGTGGGACGTGCCTCGAGGACCTCCCTAAGGAGACGCCAAAGAGGCATCTAAACAGATGCCAGAACCACCTAAGCTCACTCCTTTCCAAGCGATAAGAAGCAGCGACTCTACTCCGAGTCTCTCTCGCGTGACTGAACTTCTCACCCTATCTCTCCCGTCAAAGAAAACTCATTTCGGCCGATTGTATTCGCAACCTTATTCTTTCGGTCATGACCCACACTTCATGACCATAGGTGAGAGTAGGATTGCTCAGAAAACAGAGCAGCTGGCTCAGCTCTCTGAAACTAACCTCCACATGTCAAAACATAACCTCAATATCTTGAGGCTAACTCTGCAAATCTGTTTAACCATAACCGTTTTTCTTGCGAAGAGAAATTAGACCCTCACATAAGTGATGCATGCGCACACAGAGACGCACGCACGCACACACGCACACACACACTGTACACACGTGGGTGGGTGACGTGACATGGTGTCCCTGGCTGTCCTCAGTGTCACTCATGTATAAATAAAACATATATTTGTCAAAAACCTTCTGAATATTGTGCAGGACATTATGCTCCATGTGAACATACTCAAGATTAAAACATTTCATTCCTCATTTCTTCAGAATTTTCAACCAAACACAGCAAAAATCATATGGTGCGACTGTCCCGGCCTTGTTTCTCAAAGTAGGAACTTAAATAAAACTAAGGAAAAAAATGCTAAAATTATTTTAAAAATTCCATAAATATAATATAGATGTCTATTTGTGAGCCTAATCTTTTCAAAGTCCAAGCATAATATTTTCAGTCATTTCTGATCAAAAAGATTTTGTCCCCCAAACCAAAATCATATTGTGTGACACCATTTTGGGACATTTCAACAGGCAATTGTTTGGACACCCATTGGGATAGAGAGGTACTTCTTCAGTAAGGCTGTTCAGCACTTGCATTACAATAGCATGACAGGTGTCTGTGGTGAATTATCATTTTAACCTTTTCATGAAATACGATCTTGTTGGAACGCTGACCAATGCGACTCTTCCAAGTGTCTGTGGGTGTGACACCTTTTTCATTAAAAAAGCTAAAGGTATTAGATTTTTTGGTCATAATTACATGTAAATCTATGTTGCTTTGTTATAGCTAGCATGCTAATGTGTAGCTAGTAGCCTCAATGTTATGTTAAGTGCAGAAAACGTAATATGGTGTGACACTTTATCATAATGGTGTGACTGTTTTCCTGTCACGCCATATGAGTTTTTTGTCACACCATATGGTACAAACTGTATTTTCCTACAGATATAACAATAAATAACAAAGTCCCATGCTTCTTTTGTCCATTTAAACATTTGTTTTAAACATTTTCACCTAAAATCAGCAACTATCCACAATAAATTGTGTTTAATTTTGTTTTATTCAGTCATTGCCATGTTATTCAATGTTAAAGCAATTTTCCTGTTGCTGTTTTTCCTGAGTAATTGTTAAATCAATCTGTAAAGTTCAGTACTCACTAATAAGTAGGTTAAAACACAGTTTGCTTTGAAAAATGAAGATATGATCATACGGTGTGACACTAAATAATTTGGTGTGACGTTCCAAATAGTGAAAAAAATCATACCTTTATTAATGATGAAACCATTCATGTTCATGGATTACATAGCAAATAGTCTAAGGAAGAGTCACAAATATTTGTGTAATTTTAGAGAAAGTTTTGTCACAATAAATACAAAATATATTGAAAGACCGATAACATGGGCCTCACATTGAGTGTTGATTACGGAAATAATATACAGATTTAATACATTTTCACAAAACTATAGTGGATTACAGGTTAGTTATGATAAAGGACTTTGATAAAGTGAGCAACTTAAGAAAGGTGTACTCCATTTTCATTTTATAAACAATTATTGTCATGTCACACCATATGACGATTTTAGGCACAAGTACAACAAAATGCTGAATAAACTCTGATTCCAATAAAATATCTAAAAACAAAATATGTTTCCATAAAGATGAGAGTGAGTAGAACAAAAGTAAATCATTTATATTCCTGTTATTTAAAGGTTTTTAAAAAACACTTTTTTTGGGGTGTCACGTCACTGACCCACACACACACACACACACACACACTTTGATGCACTTTGAAAATCAAGTTTTGACAGTTATTTTGTTTTGTCAGGGATAGCGTTTCAGAGATATGTCACATCACTGACAGTGACAAAAAACTCTTCTTGAATCTCAGACTCTCATATATAACAGTCTGATACTGGGTATAGCGCAGCAGACAGTGGACAATAACTACTCTAGTCGACACTAGAGTATACTGGCCTGGGCCGTGGCTCAGCGGTCCAGGCACCGTGGCTGGTAATCCAGTCCGGCAGTGTGGCGCGGGTTTGACGTATAATGTAGTGAAAAATAAGAACTAAAACCGTATATAATTGTTTTCATCCTAGGCAGCCCTAAATTACACTATTACGATATTCCTGAATTACTGTTACAGTATAGAATGTCGCATTTATGTTATGTTACGGTACGTAAATATGCAAATATTTCCCCCTAAGATACAATATGTGTCTCACTAGGAAAACTGGAGAGAATCTCGGTTTCCATAACCACAGATTGAAATTCCGGGAGGGATGCAATGCAGATCTACAAGCTCACAATACATGCGCTGAATGTTCAGAATATGGACGTTTGGAGTCAGTAAAAGATGTTCAGAATATGGACGTTTGGAGTCAGTAAAAGGAGCAGGAACTGGAGAACACATAATTGACAGAGCAGAACACAGTGACACATAATCTATACACGACACACTTCACTGGACGACATGTTAGACATGAAACCTCGTATCTTCAATGGACAGGGGCATGTTCAGATGCTGTCAGTAGCAGAGGGGCTTGTATCTTCACGCAACCCGATCTAAATAACACGGATTGGCATTTCTGTACAAACACTAGTAGAAAACCACAGAATCCGTGTATATAGCGCCCTATAGTTTTAGACCGCGGCGGAGCGGTGCCGTCTCAAGATAACTTGAGCAACGAGAGAGATGCCGTGTCGAATGCCGTGAAGCCTGATATGTATGGAAGTAAAAGTACTGAAAACTGGAAATACCTCAACATTGTACTTGAGTAAATGTACGTGGATGATTTCCACGATTTCCTGAAACCCGTAACCATATTTGGACGTTGGCGGTTTCCACCCGACGGCGTCATTTAAGATTTACTGGCCTGTGTCACTGCTGATTGGCCTTCGACCCGCAAAGACAGAGCGCGACGGGACGACCCGATAATCCATCGATGAGTAACAGCCCATTGATCGGCGATCCACACACACACACACACACACACACACACACACACACACACACACACACACGAGGTTGAAAAAAAAACACTATAGTTCTGGCAAGCCACTCTATAGTCAATCGTGGTTCAATTGTCAATCGTGGTTCAAGCAATGTCATTAAGAGGAGAGCATTTCCTCATTCGCCAAAATGCCAAATGGTGATTGAGTTCTCTGGCCCGGAATCAATGCGACTGTCAAACGTCGCAGGCTATTGTTCCAGGAGGGCTCTCTCTCCAAAACACTGTTGGGATTTGCATGCGAAAACAACTAATCCTGTCGACGAGATTATTTGTTGTCTGATGTGCTCTAACATACTGCTGCGTGTGTGTGTGTGTGTGTGTGTGTGTGTGTGTGTGTGTGTGTGTGTGTGTGTGGAGAGGCGTTCTCTTTTAGAACAGAGACATGTGCGCACGCACGCACGTACGCACAGTTGCATTCTCGTTTTGAATAGTCAAAAACACACACACACACACACACACACACACACACCATATACTAGAAAGTAGAAATGCAAGGAAACCTTGCATGTATAAAAGCATATTTTTTTTTAAATAGTAAAGATCTAAATTAAATATTTGTTCACTACTTTCGGGCAACACTAGACTATGATGAGCCTTAATTTACACAAAATAAAAAATAGACACAAAACATTGACAGAGAGAGACAGAGAGAAACAGACAGACAGACGGACAGACGGACAGACGGACAGACAGACAGCTCTCTCCTCTCTCTCTGAGAGAGAGAGAAGGCAGCCCTCGCCCGCCCACCAACCTCCCTAGAGAAATAGAGCTGAAACCAAATTTAAGCGAGTCTAAACTCCAAGGCTACACAGCCACAGCCTTATGAATGTTTTACAGAGCACATCCTCCTCTGGTCATAAAAATACCTCTGGTTCCAACTCTAGAAATAAACGTTTTCAGTATCTTCACACATTGTACAGTTATTTTATATATATATATATATATATATATTAATGCTGGGCCGTTATCGGCGTTAACTGCTGCGTTAACGCGAGAATATTATCGCGCGTCAAAAATCGCGCGTCAAAAAAATTATCGCCGTTAATCTATTCTCAAAGTTGGGTCTGGGAGCTGGGTCTGCATTGACTGCATAAAGCGAGCAAGCTATGAATTTCACTTTGATAGTTTTACCTGGCCGAATTACTCTGTGGAAGGGAGAAGTCCTAACCTAACAGGGACAAGGTGAAATAAATTACTCTGAGAGCGGGGCGGTAACAAATCCTAACCTAACAGGACACGGGTGAAATTAATGAACAGTGCGGCGTGCCACATCAAACGTCAGCATGCAGGACTCTGTGAATCCGGGTTTGCTTCAGGGGAAATTTCTTTACAAGAAGCTTCCCAATGGAAACCTCGACAAGAACACCCTGTGCAAAGCAGAAATGGCTTATTGTAGGAGTTCTTCAAGTCTGAAGTATCACCTAACGCACAAGCATCCCTTTGCGTTGGTTGATGATAGCGAAGCTGCCGGGCCAAGCACTAATATGGCTCCGGGGAAAAGTGTTCGTCAAACTACAATGTTGGAGTGCAACCGTGGCAAGCCCGTCAGCCCAACTCTATCAGCCAAGCTAACTAACCTCCTAGCTCAGTGGATTGCCATCAACTGCCGGCCTATCAGTGTGGTTGAAGATGATGGGCTCGAGCTTCTTCTCCAGGCGGCCACAGGCGACCCATCTTACAAACTACCTGCGAGACGAACTATCACACGGAGAATCCATGACCAGTACGCCGCAGAGAAAGCTGCGAAAGATGAAAAGTTGGCCGGGGCGGCGTGTGTAGCACTGACTGGGGACCATTGGACATCTGTCAAAAACGACAACTACCTTGGCGTTACTGTACACCTCATCGATGTCAGCTGGGAACTTCACTCGTTCGCCTTAGGTACGTTATGTAATTTAAATTAATTTACCACGGTGAAGTTGGTCTCGGGCTGGATACCCAGCCATCCTGGCTGAATATCCAACCTGAAAACAACCCCACCGCGGCATGTAATATCGCTAATTCAGCCTAACATTTACACAGCTTTAGCTAACGTCATCAGGGATCGATTGATTTATTTTACCACCAGCCAACATTATACGTTTGCTAGCTAGCCCCAACAACGCCAGCCTGCTAATTGCAAGTTTCCTATTAATATTTAATAGCTAACTTATTCTGATCTACTTTGTCTCTCCTAACGTCAGGTGTGATTAAAACGGAGGAGCGTCACTTTGCAGAAGCGTGTGCCAGACAGTTTCTCGACGTCGCTAATCAGTGGGGCATAGCTGAAAAAATCACCACCATTGGAACCGACAGCGCTCCCAACACGATAGCAGCAGGGAGAATACTACCATTTGAGCACTTGCCCTGCGTTGCTCATCTTGTACAGAGGGCCGTTGTAATGTCACTTCGGGATGGTGGTTTTGATGGTGTACTTGCCAAGTGTCGAAAAGTGGTCGGACATTTCAAACACAGTCCGGCTAACTCAGACGAGCTGAATGCCCAGCAAGCATCCCTTGAACAAGACCAGGAGTCACTCGTGCAAGACGTTCCAACACGCTGGAATTCAACCCTAGCGATGATCGCACGTTTGAGGCGCAACAGAGACGCTGTGCACGCAACGCTGGCTCAGCAGACCCACAAGCTGGCCCTCCCAACACATGCTGAATATGAGAAGTTGGCAAAGCTGGAGAAACTGCTGGAGCCATGCAAGTAAGTGTGTGTTGTGCTGTGCTCTGTGTGTGTGTGTGTGTGTGTGTGTGCGCACTGCTCTGTGTGTGTGCACTGCTCTGTGTGTGTGTGCACTGCTCTGTCTGTGTGTGTGTGTGTGTGTGTGTGTGTGTGTGTGTGTGTGTGTGTGTGTGCACTGCTCTGTGTGTGCACTGCGTGTGTGTGTGTGGCTGGCTGGCTGGCTGGCTGGCTGCTGTGACATTGTGGCGTCGTTTTTGGTGTCAATTCACCCCTCTTAATGTGTGTGTGTAGGTACGTCACGGAGCTCCTTGGTGGGGAAAAATATGTCTCCTGCTCTGTCGTTTTACCTGCCCTGTGTCATCTCCTGCGAGCAATGAAGATCTCTGATGATGATCCTGCCTACATTGTGCGTTTCAAGACTGCCTTCATCAAAGACCTCAACCAGCGGAGGGAGAAAACAAACCTGGAATGGCTGAAGGTATGCGACACTGACCAGAAGATAACTGTATTGTCTGACCATTATAGACTGTTAAGCCAGTAGATTGATAAATGGATAGATGAATGAGTCATGAAGAAATATGGAGAATATGAAAGTTAAATTTTCTTCTATCCATCAATCTTTTTTTTTTTCATCAAAAGGTGGCCACTGCTCTGGACCCACGCTTCAAAGATCTCAAATGCCTGCCCAAAGCAGAGAGGGAGCCAGTGTGGGGAAAGCTGAGTGACTTGGTGAGGGCAGAAGAACCTGCTCTGCAGCCGCCCAGGGAGGAGAACCCTGAGCCACCTCAAAAGAAGACAGCCCTACTGCTGATGGGATCAGAGTCAGAGTCAGAAGACGAGATACCAGTAGTAGACAATGTTGTAGAGAGGTACAAGGTAGAGCCCAGTGCCAGTTTAGATCAGTGTCCACTGAAGTGGTGGTCAGAGCACACTGCTGTTTATGGTAAGATGGCCCACATTGCCCAGAAGTACTTGGGGACTCCTGCCACAACTGTCCCATGCGAGAGACTGTTCTCTTTAGCAGGCCACATTGTACAGAAAAAGAGATCTAGTTTGTCACCAGACAATGTGAACAAGCTGGTGTGTCTGAGTGACTGGTGGAAGAAGGAGAGGTAGAGGTTGGACTCAAGTCATGTCACAAAGCTACTGACTGTAATACAGTTTAATTAATGTCATATCCCAGAAAAGGGGGTTGTTCTTGCACCCACTGTTTCAAATTGCCTGTATGGTAACATGTTTATGGTTATTCGTGTTTAACTGAATAAACAATGTATAACACACGTACATCGTATTGAACATTATTATATTTTTATTACCAATTATGATAGGGCTCCTGGTCTAATGGGCCACGTGGCCCGTTCAAGGATTTACTTCTGGTCATTATTTAGGTAGCGCACACATATTTTCAATGCCTTCGGCAGAGTTCAAATGAGCCATTTTAATCTAGATTAATCTAGATTAACTCCAGAATTGCAGTGAGATTAATCTAGATTAAAATAATTAATCTATGCCCACCACTAATATATATATATATACACACACACACACCCATCCATCCATCCTCCTCAGCCTATCTACCTTATCTGCCCTCCTCCTCTCTCAGACATCTAGTCCTACATCCTCCCCTAGGCCTCAGGGAGCAGGACATCCAGCTAGCCATGTGCACAGTGCACTTTCCACTTAGTTAGGTTCCATCCTACTGCTGGCTTGTGGTGCACTTTTCTTTGGGTCAAATTTCTATTTTGCACACGCGCGCACACCCTTACAGGTCAGTAACTGAGAGTGTACAAATGGAACCAAATGGACCCTTACAAGTGCAGTGTACAAATGGAACCAAATGGACCCTTACAGGTCTGTAACTCTGAGAGTGTAACACATGGAACCAAATGGACCCTTACAGGACTGTAACTGTGAGAGTGTAACACATGGAACCAAATGGACCCTTACAGGACTGTAACTGTGAGAGTGTAACACATGGAACCAAATGGACCCTTACAGGACTGTAACTGTGAGAGTGTACACATGGAACCAAATGGACCCTTACAGGTCTGTAACTCTGAGAGTGTAACACATGCAACCAAATGGACCCTTACAGGACTGTAACTGTGAGAGTGTAACACATGGAACCAAATGGACCCTTACAGGTCTGTAACTCTGAGAGTGTAACACATGGAACCAAATGGACCCTTACAGGTCTGTAACTCTGAGAGTGTAACACATGCAACCAAATGGACCCTTACAGGTCTGTAACTCTGAGAGTGTAACAAATGCAACCAAATGGACCCTTACAGGACTGTAACTGTGAGAGTGTAACACATGGAACCAAATGGACCCTTACAGGACTGTAACTGTGAGAGTGTACACATGGAACCAAATTAACCCACTAGTACTAGTTGGACTCATAATATCCCATACATAGTGTCATAGTAAAACATTGACATACATAATGTGACGAAAACCTGTGATCAAAATATGAGCATAATATTGGTGTAAAAATCTAAAATCACACTTGTGTGAAGTGAGGCAAACGATTTACGTCATAAGTGTTCAGTGACGTAATCTTCAAAAGCCATGCATTGTCAAGTCTTTGCCACAGACATATATTCATGACCGCTGTGAAATTGGACAGTGTCTTGTTGAATTGTCAAGTGTGTGTGTGTGTGTGTGTGTGTGTGTGTGTGTGTGTGTGTGTGTGTGTGTGTGTGTGTGTGTGTGTGTGTGTGTGTGTGTGTGTGTGTGTGTGTGTGTGTGTGTGTGTGTGAATGAGAGACAGTAAGACAGAGAGAAAGAGAGATAGAGAATCTATACACACTCCATGGGGGAGTGTGTAAGAAGAGCAAGGCATGGTTTATAGTGGATCGTGCTTCAGGGTCGCCCAACATTTCCGCTGTGCGACACCGGCTCGCGGTCACGTAAAAATCGCCCGGGAAGGATCAGGGTGATTTGGAGATGAGTGGCCGCCCCGCCCCCACTGGGACGGACAGACAGAGAGCTCTCTCCTCTCTCTCTGAGAGAGAGAGAAGGCAGCCCTCGCCCGCCCACCAACCTCCCTAGAGAAATAGAGCTGAAACCAAATTTAAGCGAGTCTAAACTCCAAGGCTACACAGCCACAGCCTTATGAATGTTTTACAGAGCACATCCTCCTCTGGTCATAAAAATACCTCTGGTTCCAACTCTAGAAATAAACGTTTTCAGTATCTTCACACATTGTACAGTTATTTTATATATATATATATATATATATATATATATACACACACACACCCATCCATCCATCCTCCTCAGCCTATCTATCTTATCTGCCCTCCTCCTCTCTCAGACATCTAGTCCTACATCCTCCCCTAGGCCTCAGGGAGCAGGACATCCAGCTAGCCATGTGCACAGTGCACTTTCCACTTAGTTAGGTTCCATCCTACTGCTGGCTTGTGGTGCACTTTTCTTTGGGTCAAATTTCTATTTTGCACACGCGCGCACACCCTTACAGGTCAGTAACTGAGAGTGTACAAATGGAACCAAATGGACCCTTACAAGTGCAGTGTACAAATGGAACCAAATGGACCCTTACAGGTCTGTAACTCTGAGAGTGTAACACATGGAACCAAATGGACCCTTACAGGACTGTAACTGTGAGAGTGTAACACATGGAACCAAATGGACCCTTACAGGACTGTAACTGTGAGAGTGTAACACATGGAACCAAATGGACCCTTACAGGACTGTAACTGTGAGAGTGTACACATGGAACCAAATGGACCCTTACAGGTCTGTAACTCTGAGAGTGTAACACATGCAACCAAATGGACCCTTACAGGACTGTAACTGTGAGAGTGTAACACATGGAACCAAATGGACCCTTACAGGTCTGTAACTCTGAGAGTGTAACACATGGAACCAAATGGACCCTTACAGGTCTGTAACTCTGAGAGTGTAACACATGCAACCAAATGGACCCTTACAGGTCTGTAACTCTGAGAGTGTAACACATGCAACCAAATGGACCCTTACAGGACTGTAACTGTGAGAGTGTAACACATGGAACCAAATGGACCCTTACAGGACTGTAACTGTGAGAGTGTACACATGGAACCAAATTAACCCACTAGTACTAGTTGGACTCATAATATCCCATACATAGTGTCATAGTAAAACATTGACATACATAATGTGACGAAAACCTGTGATCAAAATATGAGCATAATATTGGTGTAAAAATCTAAAATCACACTTGTGTGAAGTGAGGCAAACGATTTACGTCATAAGTGTTCAGTGACGTAATCTTCAAAAGCCATGCATTGTCAAGTCTTTGCCACAGACATATATTCATGACCGCTGTGAAATTGGACAGTGTCTTGTTGAATTGTCAAGTGTGTGTGTGTGTGTGTGTGTGTGTGTGAATGAGAGACAGTAAGACAGAGAGAAAGAGAGATAGAGAATCTATACACACTCCATGGGGGAGTGTGTAAGAAGAGCAAGGCATGGTTTATAGTGGATCGTGCTTCAGGGTCGCCCAACATTTCCGCTGTACGACACCGGCTCGCGGTCACGTAAAAATCGCCCGGGAAGGATCAGGGTGATTTGGAGATGAGTGGCCGCCCCGCCCCCACTGGGACATTTGAGGTTGTGAGGAAAGAGAGAGAGAGAGAGAGAGAGGGAGGGATCCATAAGGATCCATGATGCGTGCAACGGTGAATCTAAAGCTATCTAAAGGGCTGCTGCCCTGGGTCCATTTGGTTCAATTGCAACGCACTACATCTCAGCGCGTCGAGAGGGAATTCTCCCTGACAAGCCGTTCCACAGGATTAGTCTGTGAGGGATACACACACTTCTGAGGTGCTGTTACCGTGCGCGTGCGTGCGTGTGTGAAGGAGAGCTGTGAGCAGCTTCAGACAGAATGCACCACCACAGACCCAAAGGCTAACAGTCAGGGACCATCAACCACCTCCACTCTGCCCCCAAATAACGGACAGTACGCAGTGATCACACACATCCTCCAACCAGTGGAAACACACACCGTAGGCAAGCCGCGGTATTGACTTTATATAGAGATGTCAAATGGCTCTTACTTTAGGAAGTTTCAATTTTTTTGGTGGGGAGGCCTAGTCAAAATGAACTAGAGTGACATACAAGGCATAAGTGTTGGATACAATATAAAGATGAGATCGGAAAAAATAGGTATCGGCGTGTCTCAAAATCAAATGATCGGAATCGGATCGGGAGCAAAAAAACATGAACACACACACACACACACACACACACCTGAATAAAAGTCATATAGACCGAAACATTGTGATTTCCCATTGAAACCTTTTTCAGTACGACAGGCCCTCGTTTGTTCTTCTCCTACGCACCTTGCACTATACTCACTACACTATACTGAGTGTAAGCTGGTTTACAGTGATTGCATTTGAAACATTTGAAGACGACATCAGATTTACAGAGCCTATAGGCCTTGGGTTGCTACGGTGATCAATTTACAATATTAGGGAGATCAACGGGCATTGGCTTCCTCGATTGGTCAACCCAAACCATCGGTTTCATGGATTGGACAGACGTTGTGTGACGTTTGTGAATCTGAGCCAATATAAGATGAGGACGCAGAATGCTACATGATTTTGCACATCAGTACTTGACAGGTGCGATTTCATTGGCCAATAACTGTGGTACTTTTGTGAGTAATGGTATGCTAGGCGATGCGTCTGAGAGGACCAGAGACAGCCAATCAAACGGCCGTGACAGTGAGACACTGTGTACTGCTTTGGAGGTGACCGTCGTGGCAAAGAGAATCAGATTGATGTGCACGTAATAAATATAGCTGCAAGCAGCGATAAGACGGGGTCAAGCCACAAAGTTGGTAACTGGAGATGACATCACATTCACATTTTTTTGTTATGCTGATTGGCTGAAGGGGTTCTCTGTCAACGCTGTACTCCCACAGCCAGTCATGCATTAACACTGCAGGGTCCAGACTCGTCCGCACAAATTAATGGAAATGTGATTTCAAGTGGAGTGGTTATCTCCGACGTCATTCATCAGGAGTGGATAATAGAATTCATACAATCAATTGTCATATAAGTCCCCATGACCCTCGAGCATATACCGTATTGCCATATTGAAAATGACAGCACAGAACTGCCAAATCAGCAAAACATGTTGATTTATTTTTATTTTTATAATAAGGAAATAAAGGAAACAGAGAAAAAAAACCTAATAAGCGGTAATAATGCAATAATGCAAAAAGCAAACAGGTCTGCTTTCACGGCTTGGCGTGGCATGTTTTGTACAGTAACAGATCCATCTTAATTCTGTATGTCTTGATAATAGCGTCTGTAAATTGCAGTGAATTATAATAAAAGTGTTCATACTGTCTATGTCATTGCAAGGGAGAACAGAGAACTATGTCTGTCTTTGGTGCTCGTCCCTGTGAGTGCGTGCACGTGCGTGCGTCTCTGCAGTGCCTTCGCCTTCACTGTCTACCCTGCTCACTCCACAAGGCTTCAGTTCCACCTCGATCCCTCAAATCAATCACAGCCAAAACGAGAGACGTTAAAACAGACATAAAGACAGCCACAGTGCTCTGTGGGCCAGGGTTTGAGAGCAGAGAGTTCATCAATGCCTCCACTCAGACACACTGAGAGCAGAGAGGACATTAATGCCTCCACTCAGACACACTGAGAGCAGAGAGGACATCAATGCCTCCACTCAGACACACTGAGAGCAGAGAGGACATTAATGCCTCCACTCAGACACACTGAGAGCAGAGAGAACATTAATGCCTCCACTCAGACACACTGAGAGCAGAGAGGACATTAATGCCTCCACTCAGACACACTGAGAGCAGAGAGGACATCAATGCCTCCACTCAGACACACTGAGAGCAGAGAGGACATCAATGCCTCCACTCAGACACACTGAGGGCAGAGAGGACATTAATGCCTCCACTCAGACACACAGAGCAGAGAGGACATCAATGCCTTCACTCAGACACACAGAGCAGAGAGGACATTAATGCCTCCACTCAGACACACTGAGAGCAGAGAGGACATTAATGCCTCCACTCAGACACACTGAGAGCAGAGAGGACATTAATGCCTCCACTCAGACACACAGAGCAGAGAGGACATCAATGCCTCCACTCAGACATACTGAGAGCAGAGAGGACATCAATGCCTCCACTCAGACACACAGAGCAGAGAGGACATCAATGCCTCCACTCAGACATACTGAGAGCAGAGAGGACATTAATGCCTCCACTCAGACACACAGAGCAGAGAGGACATTAATGCCTCCACTCAGACACACAGAGCAGAGAGGACATTAATGCCTCCACTCAGACACACAGAGCAGAGAGGACATCAATGCCTCCACTCAGACACACTGAGAGCAGAGAGGACATTAATGCCTCCACTCAGACACACTGAGAGCAGAGAGGACATTAATGCCTCCACTCAGACACACAGAGCAGAGAGGACATTAATGCCTCCACTCAGACACACTGAGAGCAGAGAGGACATTAATGCCTCCACTCAGACACACTGAGAGCAGAGAGGACATTAATGCCTCCACTCAGACACACTGAGAGCAGAGAGGACATTAATGCCTCCACTCAGACACACTGAGAGCAGAGAGGACATTAATGCCTCCACTCAGACACACAGAGCAGAGAGGACATCAATGCCTCCACTCAGACACACAGAGAGCAGAGAGGACATCAATGCCTCCACTCAGACACACTGAGAGCAGAGAGGACATTAATGCCTCCACTCAGACACACTGAGAGCAGAGAGGACATTAATGCCTCCACTCAGACACACTGAGAGCAGAGAGGACATCAAATTTGTGCAAATTCCAGCTTTTCACCAGAGGAGAAAACTTTTTTTTGTAAGAGTTTAAGAGTTATTAGCACAGGCAGAATCTTCACATATAGACTAGAGCATGTCTGGAATAAGTGTCAGAGGTGAAATCGACATGAAATAAATGCTTAAACATGTAAGCTACTGTAGGTGTAATGTTAGACACTACAGAAGTGAACCTTTCAAGCCTGTTTTCTCAACTCGCTGTTTTCTCTATAATCCATATCTCCATAACTGGTGGGTCAAACTGAACAACAAATATGTCAATTTGAAGCTATGATTCCCTGCTTTCATATGGCATGAAAAAAATGTCCAATGGCAGTCCCTCAGTCACAAAGCACTGTGAGCTTCAGTTCTTGACCGTTTCGCATGACCCTCTAGCATATTGCCGTATTGCCATATTGAAAACGACAGCACAGAACTGCCAAAACTGTGAAAAAAATCCGAAAAAAAATAATAATACTAATAACTAATAAGCGGTCTTCACCCCTTCGGGTGTCGCGATGCAACGCATGGAGATTTTTTAGTCCTGCTATTTTTTTTTTATATTTGAAAACTTAAAACGGGACATTCGGCATAGTGAGTTTTTTTTTCTTTTAGTACTTTAAGTACGTGCCCGTCGCAGTCGGCCACCTGCCTACTTGGGAACGATGCAACTTGGGAACCTAATGATATACGTCGTCATAGCACCCGTCAGCCGGTGTCCCACATGGAGATCTGTGTATGTGCCTGTGTGTGAAGACTGCAAACTGAAAAGTGTACTTGGCAATCAATTCGGTCCACTGGCAGAGCCTGATCGGTTGAGCCTCATTTGGCTGAGGCAGAGGTTGGAAATTGCACAGGTGAAAGGAGTTGGCCTCATTAGGCCCACTGGCAGAGCCTGGCTCAGGTGAAAGGAGTTGGCCTCATTAGGCCCACTGGCAGAGCCTGACCAGAGCCTTTTGTGGTGGTTCTGGAGAACCATGAGTCCGAACGACTCGATACATGGCACTGCACCCCCTGTTGGGGTGTGGAACGCGTGTGTCGAATGTGAAGTCGGTGGGTCAAACGGTTCTCGAGATACATGCATTACAACCGTGTACACACACACACACACACACACACACACACACACACACGTTCACGCAGACAGACAGAGACGTAGTGCATTTATAGTAGGATTTGTATGCCAATACGATCATAAACAGTGGCGGCTGGCAGTGATTTTGGGTGGGGGGGCTATAAGACATACATCATACTATATGCTACTAGTTCAACCTGCAGCAATAGCATCATATTCCAGATATCAAAGTGCAGCAATGACACTATAGGCCTATACTTTGTTACAGCAAGTGCTCCACAACAAACACCCCACTGAACATTGTTTGTATTTGTATGTACAGATAGCTGCTCTTACTGTCTTAATGGAATAAAGACGCAAGCAACTTGCAAGGCACACACACATGCACGCGGCACCGAAACAACACAAACACATGCACACAAACACAGCCTCTCTCTCTCTCTCTCTCTCTCTTCCCAACTCAATGAGAGCTCGAGACACTTTCAATGTGATTAAACCAGCGATTATGTTTCTTAACTTTGTGAGATGAATGAAGCAGACCACAATACCTTTCTGTGGGTCCGGTGTGCGGTCAGCTGTCTGCCCCAAGCAAGAATTTCAAACTCATAAAACTTATTTTGTCTCCTTTCCTTTTGTTATATCCAAAATGGACAATACTGTATGCTCCCAGTCTCTTAAATTAATTTTCCCCTCCACAGACACGGGATAAAACGGATTATAAAGTAAATAATAAACTTATTTCATTTAAAATACTTCCACCCGCCATAAACAACCACACACAAGCAGGTGCTGTGATTGGTCAAAAGCCAATGACCTCACGGTCTGAGGCGGGCATTAGGGCTGAGCACAGCCCTGTATTGGCTCTGGGGCTGAGGGATTTTAGCCCCAATGGCAAGTAAACCAAGCAGGCGTGTCTTGTCAGCTGTCAATCATTCAACACAATGAAAGCCAATGGAAGCCTTTTGGGCTGTAAAAAATCAGCCCATTTTGACCTGTTTTGTGTTTTTCTTGTAACTATTTGATGCTGTTGCTGCTTTAGATTATACCAGAATATAAAAGTATCTATTCTATAACATTTTAATAATAATTTCTCATCTTTACTCCATAAGATAGGGACCACACCTTTCTGTGTGGAGTTTGCATGTTCTCCCCGTGTCCCCTAGGGTAGGTACCCTCACAAAAGACATGCAGTAATCCTGGTCCCTAAACTACCTCCCCAGCCGGGGCACCTGATGGAGAGGAAAGAAACTGGTCGGAATAACGTGTTCCTTCCACCCGCTATGCCTACTGGCTGGGACCCCTAGAGCCCCTCCGAATCCCCCCAACCTCCCGGTCCCCCGAACAGAAGGACACCAGTTCACCTCAGTTCAAAACCAAGTTTTTTCTTTTTTTTTGCCTCCTCCGTCTCTGTGGGAACATGAAGAGACAGAATAGCTTGGCTGCACTCCCTGATGTAAATGTCACCGGGACGAAAGAAATAAATAAAGTATAAGAATCTATCCCAGGATTCATCCGACGAGGAGGCGAGGAGCTCCCAGGCAGTGAGGAGAGGACACGGTTGCCAAGGTTCCTCAGTTGTGAAGCATTTCTCGAGCCTGACACTCGCTTTGCCTCCACGCACGCCGAGCGCGGAGAGAGGCGATGCAAGGGTGATTTCTCAAAAGGTGAAGCGTAACGATGCTTTTTTTTTGGCATGAATTCAATCGTTTTGCTGATATGCTTTTTAAAATTAGTATGCTCTTCTATAGTGGCTGCAACTATCGATTATTTGCTTAGCTCTTTACTTATGGATTACTCTATCGATCGCTTTTTAACATTATCTATAGTAATAACTGAGAAGCATGTGTTTTTTGATCATTTGTAAATTTCTACAGATCGCCTATGTCGACATAAAAAGTTGCATTTCTATTTATTCCCCTTAAATTGATTTAGAACCGTAACAATGCTTTAGCCATGTGTGTGTGCGTGCGCACACACACACACACACACACACACACACACACACACACAGCATCAAAGTAGCAAATCAGACTATCCATGGCAACCGTATTGATCATGCCTCCCCGGGAGCCTCTCGGAACGAGGAAAGAAATCCATCCCTCACGTCAATTCTCCAGCATTAACCGATCAGCGGCCACTCTCATCCTCCATGCAATATTTAATGTCCCCCCACCCCCCACGGTCACAATATTTAATGACCCCCCACGGTCACAATATTTAATGACCCCCCACCCCCCACGGTCACAATATTTGATGTCCCCCGCAACCACAATAAAATCTACAACCGCTGTTTAGACACCCTGATGGTTCATTATCACGGGGGGGTGGGGGGGTGGGGTCACAATTAGAGTTCTCAAACTCTGCCCGAACCCGACCAGGCCCCAACCCGACGTTTTAGGGCTGGGCCGGGCCGGGCCTCAGGCTCCATGAAAGAATATATATATTGATTTTTTTTTTTATAATAATAAAAACAATAGCTCTGTTCCGTCTGTTTTGTGTATTTATCTATTATGAAGATTGATTTAATCCCCATGAGGATTATGAAAACTATTCGTCCCTGTTCTGTACGGAATGACCTGCAAAGTACCATGAGCTCTGCTATTTTCACACGAGCGTAACCAAGCATAAAATTACTTGTCTCTTAGTTTTATACTGGATCTCTTCTCCACTAGTCCCTACCTGACATTTAGTTCTACTGGATCTCTTCTCCACTAGTCCCTCCCTGACATTTAGTTCTACTGGATGTCTTCTCCACTAGTCCCTCCCTGACATAAAGTTCTACTGGATCTCTTCTCTACTAGTCCCTCCCTGACATTTAGTTCTACTGGATCTCTTCTCCACTAGTCCCTCCCTAACATTTAGTTCTACTGGATCTCTTCTCCACTAGTCCCTCCCTGACATTTAGTTCTACTGGATCTCTTCTCCACTAGTCCCTCCCTGACATTTAGTTCTACTGGATGTCTTCTCCACTAGTCCCTCCCTGACATTTAGTTATACTGGATGTCTTCTCCACTAGTCCCTCCCTGACATTTAGTTCTACTGGATGTCTTCTCCACTAGTCCCTCCCTGACATTTAGTTCTACTGGATCTCTTCTCCACTAGTCCCTCCCTGACATTTAGTTCTACTGGATCTCTTCTCCACTAGTCCCTCCCTGACATTTAGTTCTACTGGATGTCTTCTCCACTAGTCCCTCCCTGACATTTAGTTCTACTGGATGTCTTCTCCACTAGTCCCTCCCTGACATTTAGTTCTACTGGATCTCTTCTCCACTAGTCCATCCCTGACATTTAGTTCTACTGGATCTCTTCTCCACTAGTCCCTCCCTGACATTTAGTTCTACTGGATGTCTTCTCCACTAGTCCCTCCCTGACATTTAGTTCTACTGAATCTCTTCTCCACTAGTCCCTCCCTGACATTTAGTTCTACTGGATCTCTTCTCCACTAGTCCCTCCCTGACATTTAGTTCTACTGGATGTCTTCTCCACTAGTCCCTCCCTGACATTTAGTTCTACTGGATGTCTTCTCCACTAGTCCCTCCCTGACATTTAGTTCTACTGGATCTCTTCTCCACTAGTCCCTCCCTGACATTTAGTTCTACTGGATGTCTTCTCCACTAGTCCCTCCCTGACATTTAGTTCTACTGGATCTCTTCTCCACTAGTCCCTCCCTGACATTTAGTTCTACTGGATGTCTTCTCCACTAGTCCCTCCCTGACATTTAGTTCTACTGGATCTCTTCTCCACTAGTCCCTCCCTGACATTTAGTTCTACTGGATCTCTTCTCCACTAGTCCCTCCCTGACATTTAGTTCTACTGGATCTCTTCTCCACTAGTCCCTCCCTGACATTTAGTTCTACTGGATCTCTTCTCCACTAGTCCCTCCCTGACATTTAGTTCTACTGGATCTCTTCTCCACTAGTCCCTCCCTGACATTTAGTTCTACTGGATCTCTTCTCCACTAGTCCCTCCCTGACATTTTAGTCTAGTTTTTATTTGTTGACGGAAATGTCAATCCATTTAGTCTTTATAGTTTTAGTCATCAGATTCATAGCTTAGTTTTGGTTTAGTCGACAAACAATTGTTGTCTTAGTTTTTGTCAACGAATGTAACACTGCTTTGGAAAACAACTTTTAATCTCAAAGGGACTTTACCCCTGGTTAAGTAAATGACAAATAACTCAATTTTCCTCAGAATATATATATATATTTTCCAATTATGTCTGAACATGGCGGCCTCTCATCCTCTGCTTGTGGCTAATTTAATTTTCTCCGTGGTGAAGTGCAGTCAATAATAATAATATGAATATGGAGAAAGGTGTAATTGCCATCAGGCCCTGTGTGCTAATCAGAGGCTGCATGACTGATGAGTGCTAAATGAAGTGTCAGATGATGTGTCTGGCTGATTGCTGCTGAGGTCTCACGTCTCATTCATCATCATTACAGACGACTGTCGATACTATACGATCCGCTGGAGGTGTTACTTTACAATACTCAGTCATATACCAAACATTTTTAACTCAAATCTTTGCTTCTGGGAGGTCACTGGAACAACATATTTTCAGATGGGGTCGGCGGCCAATTACATATATTTTTGGGAGTCCTTTGACATGAAATCGTTTGAGAACGACTGACATAAAAACATATGTATTTCAGAAAACTGCCAGGATTTAGAAGACGCTCTGCTCTTGCACTAATAAAACCAAATCCACAATAATAACTTAACACTTACATTGTGTGCACTGTGCAGAACCAAGTGGCTCGTTTGTTAAGGAACCGGAATTGTTGGAGATATTCTATTTTCTTATATAGTTTGTTTTCTTCTGTTATGTAAGAGCTCACCAAGTCAAATGACTCATACATGATCACACCTGGCCAAATGAAGAGATTCTGAACAACTCAATGTGGCGCTCAGTAAAATAAACTCCTCAGTGTTCTAACTCGGAGAGAGAGAGAGGGTAAACAAGGTGAACGAAGCACGCACATCAAGACACATACGGAGGGATGGATGGATGCTGGGCAAAAAACAACAAAGATCAAAAGGAGAACAGAGTGAGTGAGCACACAGGATGAAACTCCAACTGTATGTCTTATTTAGAATATCAGCCGGGTGATTTGTGGAGCCTGGTGGTGTGTCTGAGTGAGGAGGAGCTGTAGCAGACTCCACACCCCACACGGGTGGTAAATAAAACAATACCTCCGTGGCTTGATGCACACAATTGTCATTCTTCCATGAAAATATTAATTAACTTAAGTCTGTAGTTGCTGAACATCACTACATTCAAAATGTGTCACCTGGAAGTTGGAACCAACTGCTGTGGCTTATCAAAGTGCTCATAAACCTCTCTTAAAGTCTCTCTCTTGTAGCAAAAAACATAAAAGTAAGTAAAATGAATTGGACAGCCAACTAGCACAGCTCAATTCTTGCTCAAATGTAGAAACGAAATGGCATAGCCGCATAGGTGTCTGACTCTAGATCATTTTCTTCGATTAATTGTGCAATGTGCAGCACTACAAACAGGTCCCCAAAAAGGGTCCATTTGGTTCCATTTGTACTACTCCTCTCGACTCGGGGGTTTACTGAGAAAGGCTTTTGGAACGAGGCCGTTCTATTTCGTCTCATCATGGACGGCCTTGACTTTTTGGACATTTTTTGACCACCAAACTGCATCGCATGCAAGATAGCCAATTCTAGTTCCAATTGCTTCAACCAAACTGCATCGCATGCAAGATATCCAGTCCTAATTCCAATAGCTTTTCCCACTGTACAGAAAAGGTTAGAAACTTGCTGCGTTTATGGCCTTGGAATTGACAATGATAAAGTGTCAGCCTGCAAAGATGCACTTATTTATTCGATTACGAATTTGATTAAACCGATAAACAAGAAGTACGCTTTTTGAGTGGTGCAACCACTCCTATAGACAGCTATGTGTGTCCCTGGGTCTGTCACTGTGTCCCTGGGTCTGTCTATCCAAGCACGAAAATAGCGTTATAGCATCTGTTCACCACCAATTGTCACTGTTGCACAGCCTAACACACAGACACACACAGGCCAGGGAGGAGTTCAGCACAGCACAGCACAGTACATCACAGCACAGCAGGGGTTCTCAACCTTTTTGGCTGGGGACCCCCATAAATGCTTTGGCCATGTCTCGTGACCCCCGCACAGCCCCCCTCCCCCCACCAATACAAACTGTATCACAAATTAATACTGAAACCAGATATAATCATTAAGGAAAGTTTATGCATGCACCACGTACTATGTAAACTCTTAATTTCCATTTTTCAGCCATTCAGTTGCAAATAAAAATATTTGGGGACCCCCCAAAATAAAGGTACAGTACAGTACAGTACAGTACAGTACAGTACAGTACAGTACAGTACAGTACAGTACAGTACAGCACAGTACAGCACAGCACAGCACAGTACCACTCACTTCAGACGGGTCGGATTCTTTATTATATATGGTCAACAAATCGACACAAAAATGTCATTATACTTTATAATTGACTAAATGAATAACCCTGATTAGCTTCGCATGCTGATGTATACAATGTTGTTACGCATATACGTAAATACAGAGAGCTCTATGGCGTTGCAACGTGACACTCTGTTGAGCTTAGTGGACCAGCTGTTGTCAACACAGAGTTGTGGTGTAGAAAAAGGAGAAGGCCTAACATAGCGCCCTGTGTACACGGTTTAAGTGGTCACATTGATTAGTTCGATCAACCCTTCCACCTCTAATACAGTGTAATGAGTAATTACAATACAAAAACAGAGTGACATACATGCACCCACAACCGAACCGACACGACCTCATTACAATAGCTCTGAAATTGCACTTCACTTCATAAAAGGGTAGCCCCGCCATGTACCAGGGAAAAGGTTAAGAGGGACACTTAAAAAACTAGTTTGCCCTGCCACCGACATACAGACGCGTAGGTCTGTCTGAGCAGGTGTTGACACTAAGGGTTTCCCACCTGCCCCTGGCAGGTAAATAAAACACTAAGGGTTGCCCACCTGCCCCCTGGCAGCTAAAAAAAACACGAAGGGTTGCCCACCTGCCCCCTGGCAGGTAAATAAAACACTAAGGGTTGCCCACCTGCCCCCTGGCAGCTAAAAAAAACACGAAGGGTTGCCCACCTGCCCCCTGGCATGTAAATAAAACACTAAGGGTTGCCCACCTGCCCCCTGGCATGTCAATAAAACACTACGGGTTGCCCACCTGCCCCCTGGCATGTAAATAAAACACTACGGGTTGCCCACCTGCCCCCTGGCATGTAAATAAAACACTAAGGGTTGCCCACCTGCCCCCTGGAAGCTAAATAAAACACTAAGGGTTGCCCACCTGCCCCCTGGCATGTAAATAAAACACTACGGGTTGCCCACCTGCCCCCTGGCATGTAAATAAAACACTAAGGGTTGCCTACCTGCCCCTGGCAGGTAAATAAAACACTAAGGGTTTCCCACCTGCCCCCTGGCAGCTAAATAAAACACTAAGGGTTGCCCACCTGCCCCCTGGCATGTAAATAAAACACTAAGGGTTGCCTACCTGCCCCTGGCAGGTAAATAAAACACTAAGGGTTTCCCACCTGCCCCCTGGCATGTAAATAAAACACTAAGGGTTGCCTACCTGCCCCTGGCAGGTAAATAAAACACTAAGGGTTGCCCACCTGCCCCCTGGCAGCTAAATGAAACACTAAGGGTTGCCCACCTGCCCCCTGGCAGCTAAATAAAACACTAAGGGTTGCCCACCTGCCCCCTGGCAGCTAAATGAAACACTAAGGGTTGCCCACCTGCCCCCTGGAAGCTAAATAAAACTAAATAAACCGCCTCCTCGCCACACACACTTGCCCTCAGTATGCACATTCACGCAAGGCTGCACCATATTAAGTGTCGTCTGAAACCAAGCAGCCTTCAGTGGAAGTGGCTTATAAAGCCCTCAAGTCTGTGCCGATCTAAACTCCATTGCCTTGTGCAGCCCTGCTCTGTGTCCGCATGGAAACCGTGACCTACAAATACCACCACAAATAAATGATAAATAAACTGCTCCTAAACAATCTTCATCTGATGCAGAATAGACAATGCTCCAACTAATGTTCAGTTGTTCACAAGGGCTCTTTATTTACCCCACCGTGAAAAACTATAAATTAAACCACACAAACAAAACACCTTTTAACACAATGATTTATAAACACCATGGATGTATATGAAATGTCCTTTTTGACAGTCACACTGTAATATCTTTTAAATGTCAATTTTAATGAAATCCACATGTCACACAAACATATAGGCCTACAAGATGCAATGCAATATAACTGTACAAACAAAATAACAGGCAACACAATGGCATGATGGTAACCATGGCAATGAATGGTGTCCATTTCCTGTTTCTGCACAAGGAGGGCGAGTGCATTTCCAAACTGTTTTTTTATACACAGCACCCTAATCAAGTCAAGTCAATTTATATAGCACATTTAAAAACAACAGCAGTTGACCCAAAGTGCTGAATCAAGGGAACTTGATTCAGCTGGAGGGAAACTTCCTGACGAGGGAACCTCCTGAGAGCACTTCAAGTCAAGGGACTGGTTTCAAACATTAAGGGTTGCCCACCTGCCCCTGGCGCTCCATCTTCTGTTCTATGGAATGTAAAATAAGAGTATCTATAATGTGCCGTCCATGCTGCTACGCTTAAAACGATACAATAACAAGTGTGAAACCCATCGTCATGTTCATAGCTAAGTAGTTATTTGGCATGGTATGACATTTATCATCGCATAGCCCCGGAAAGTTGTGTTAAATTGAACGCCAATTCAAAATGATCATTTTATAATGGACAATTTACTTTTCAGGCAAGTGGGCATGAGCTTTGGGCAAGTAGAACATGACCTGTAATTGCCTGACGGGACCTCTGAAACATTTGTGTAAATCTCTGCCTGCCTGCCTGTGGCTGCATAGGGATCAGTGTCGGCACCGCGCTGACAGCGGTAAGGTGGCACACAGGAGGAGGCAGAGAGGAGAGGATATCAGCATAAATGCAGAGTGACTGCCTCAGCCACCGTGGGAAGGGGATGTGTGACAGGTGCTGCCAATACATAGAAATCCCCACTGATTGCCCCGGCATGACGACACCCTAATCCTCTTTCTGTGCGCCATGGTGTGGTGTGTGAGTGAGGGCGTCTCACCTACGCTTCTCTCTCTCTCTCTCTCTCTCTCTCTCTCTCTCTCTCTCTCATAGACGAGCCACCCTGTTCCTGTGTGACTCCTACTAACGAAAGCCTGACTCACACCAAGTCGTCGCACAGCAGCGTTGTGAGGGGGAAGAAATAGCCAAGCTACAAGCTCATGGCCATAAATTGACAGTGGCGCAGTCGGTAGCGCTGTCGACCTCACAGCTAGGAGTACAGGCTTTAGTTTAGACATACTATTGGTCCGACTGTCATTAGACCGACAACCTATAGAGCACCGCAGTGACGTCAGAGCCCGACCCAGAAGTAAAAATCCCATTCATCTGGACCATAGGGAATTCTCGTATCAGCCATAATATCGTAACAATTCCATGTACACTTACCATTGTGGTCGTGGTTGTAAAATGGTTCTATATGATCCTGTAGAAACCCCAAGCATGCATGCTATCACTCTAGTTTTAGCAAAAACAATCTTTATGCGCGACCTCACGGAGAAGTACTTCATTACCCAGAATGCTAAAGTCCAAACATCCGGTGATGTCGACGTCTGTGATTGGTGGAGGTTGCGGTTTCCGTGGAAATCGTTACTGCCCCCTGTTGACCCGCCATATTAGAACACCAGTATTCTAATACCGTTTACAGGTACATGTGGTTAAAATGATTTCTTTATCGAACATTTTGCGCTATTTTAAAGATGAAGAGAAGAGTGTGAAGAGAGGTGAAAATCACTATGAGTCTGGCCATGTCCTGGCATGTACTTTTTCACAAGGCCAGCTTATTGGCTCTGTAAGAGCCAGTATGAAGAACAGGACTTACAAAGTTATGGTAAGTTCACTACCTAACGTTTATCTCTCTACGTCTACATAAATCAAACTGACTCAAACAATTTATGTGATAGTGGGAATTACGAATTAATTAATGAATTAATCAATAAGTACCAGCCAGAAGTACCACCATTATTTATGACTGATGTTAAAATACAGTAGTGTACACTACAGCAGGAGATCACACACACACACACACACACACACACACACACACACACACACACACACACACACACACACACACACACACACACACACACACACACACACACACACACACACACACACACACACACACACACACACATACACACACAAATATTCTAATGGCCAGTGGTGTACTCAATTTGTTTTAGTAAAAAAAAGTATCAATATTGCAATGTAGAAATACTCTGTTAAGTACAGTCAAGGTAATCAGAAGTTACTTGTAGTAGCCTAGAATGTGCAGAATGTCATGTTTCACAAGTTATTATATGTATACAATTTATCACAAAACAATGAGACATGTTGTAAGCTTGTAGATTGGCTATTAGGGCTGATGTGTATATTTTGTAATAATAACCAAAATCTATAAAGTAACTAACTGCCTGGTAACTAAGGTTTTCAATTAATTGTAGTGGACTCAAGTGGAGTAACATATACATATATAATTTGTTATTTAAATCACGAGGTAACTTTGGATTTATATAAAAATGTAATGATTATTTTAAGAACATATGCTATCCATTACATTGAAGCTGTGATTGTTATTTTTGTTATCAAGTATCAAACATTGAAGCTGTGATATCAAATCTACTGTACTCTCCCTTCTGTAGATTTCCACTGGTGACTCTGGAGTCATTTCCAAGACTGACTGCGACTGTCCTATAGGACTTCTATAAAAAGAACATGTTGCCTCTTGTATATAGTTGATCTGTTTATTGTATCTGTTGCATTTTATTCTGTTGCCTCTTGTATATAGTTGATTTATTTTATTGTATCTGTTTATTGTATCTGTTGCACTTTATTCTGTTGCACTATTTTTTGTCCCCGTTATATTTTATTTATTTATTTTGATTTTAAGTTTTATACAGTTTGATGCCAGTGCCAGTGCAATAAAGATGTTCATTGTTCTTATCTACACTGTTTTTACTATATATTGATTTCACTCATAATGTGTCCATAATGTGAACGCCGACTTGTTCTTCGGGAAAGTGTGGAAACGGCAAATATTGACCCCAGGCCGGTGGTTGCAGTCGGGAATAAAGCACTGCACCATACTTATGTTATGGTACAAAAGAACAGATAAACTTTATAATGTAGACTAGAAACTATAATCAAAGAACAAACACTACACGACTGACGACTCCAGTGCACAACGCGGGCAATTTCTCATTCCAGCCTTCCAGGAAGTGAACGTCAGTCGCAATGCTTCATGGGAGTGTAGTTTCAGCATTTTGGACAAAAAGTATGTACACAGTGTTGTACCCTGCCCCTTTTTTCTTCTTTCTGATTATTTATTCGGTGCAAAATTTTTTGTTTATTGTCATGATTTCTCACGACTCGAGTTGGCTTTGTACGAGCCTTAAAAGGTCTTTAAATAAATACGGACTGAATTGGCTATGACTGAAATGAATGGTAAGTTACTTCCTGGGCCGTTCGTACGTTCTGAGAGGGGGAGGGACTGCGACGCTCTATACCTTATACCCTAACCTAAACCTAACCGCAAGCACGGGAGCAGCGCATGTTTGACCGTTTCCGCATTTCGGTCCGTTGGTGTGTCTAACCTGCGTGTGCGTCCCACAGCGAGAAGGTCCCGGGTTTGACTCCCGCCGCGGACGCCCTATAGGTGGGGTTGGCGAAAGGGTCATTATGTGTGGAGTTTGCATGTTCTCCAGTGTCTCCTAGGGTAGGTACCCTCACAAAAAAACATGCAGTAATCCTGGTCTCTATACTGCCTCCCCCTGGCCAGCCGGGGCGCCTGATGGAGAGGAAAGGAACTGGTTGGAATAACGTGTTCCTTCCACGCGCTACATCCTACCGGGGAAACTCTCCACCTTGCCAGGTGATAAGAAGCGGCCTGCTCACTCTCCATGCATTGAAGGAAGCATGAGCTCAGTTCGGGGCTCTCCCCAGGTTGGCAGAGGGAGTGTAGTGGCACCGGGTGATAAATGGCTTATGCTGTGTTATGGGGACGCAGATTTTAGAATGTACATATCTCAAATGCTTATTTTTAGACCAAAAACATTAAAGCTTGATTTGCGGATCATTTCTCTAAACGATACATGATCCTATCTTACAAAAAGTATGTTTTGGGTGGATTAAATCAGGGGTACTCAACGTTTTTTGGCTGGGGACCCCCGGAAATGCTTTGGCCATGTCTCGTGATGATTCATGTCATGATGCTAACAGGGTTGTGGTTGGAACTATTAGTACTTCATGTCATAATGCTATAGGTTGTAGTTGGAACTATTAGTACTTCATGTCATGATGCTAACAGAGTTGTGGTTGGAACTATTAGTACTTCATGTCATGATGCTACAGGTTGTAGTTGGAACTATTAGTACTTCATGTCATAATGCTACAGGTTGTAGTTGGAACTATTAGTACTTCATGTCATGATGCTAACAGGGTTGTGGTTGGAACTATTAGTACTTCATGTCCAACCAGAGGAGCCACAAAGCCCCAGAGGATGGATGGAGTGCTCTGCTAAAGAGTGGATCTGTTGGAGAAGAAAGACCATTTATACAAGTATATACAAGGGACAATGTGTGTGTGCGCGTGCGCGTGCGTGCGCCCATGCATGTATGCATGTGCACTATAAAGAGTGGGTGCTAAAAGCATGTTAAGTACTTTGCTGGCTGTATTCTCTGGTTAAACAGCTACTTAGGGTTTGGTTTGTCTTAATTGATCTAAAAAAACACAAATGCATTATTGACTGTCACAATCTGTTACTGCAGGTCATTAACATACACGGTTTGCTCGGATGTTTCTGGTCGACTCGCTTTAAAAGCCTCTCTCAGAAACAGAAGCTGTGTGGAATAACCGCCCCCCCCCCGTCCCCGTCCCCCCCCAAGCATCCTAATAGGCCTAGCAGGTTTGTATTTATTATTATTTGCTCTGAACATAACCGTTAATAATTCATCCCCTCGTGCCTCTCTGCAGCACCATTTCTGTCCTTCTTATTCTGAATTCTAAAAAGCCCATTCATACTCCAGGTTTAGGTGATAAGGTGACCGCCGAAAAGTTAGGTATATGTCACTGAGCCTCGGTGGTAAGACTCACCAATCACCCAAACACATCTCTCTGTTTTTACTAAAACTACAACATGACGTCACTGAGCCGCGGTGGTAAGAGACTCAACCAAACACATCTCTGTTTTTACTAAAACTACAACATGATGTCACTGAGCCGCGGTGGTAAGAGACTCACCACTCACCCAAACACATCTCTGTTTTTATTAAAACTACAACATGATGTCACGGAGCTGCGGTGGTAAGAGACTCACCACTCACCCAAACAAACACATCTCTCTGTTTTTACAAAAACTACAACAGATCAGATCTACTAGATCAGATCTAGTAGCTCATACTAGCTCTTAGCGCGGCCCGCGCTACGAGCTTGTAGATATGCTATTTAAATCGTGAAAATGTGACGCAAATCTTTCAATATATATCCTTTCAGAGCAAACATCTTTAACTCAAATCTTTGCTTCTGGGGGGGTTCCTGGAACAACATATTTTCAGATGGGGGCGGCAGCCAATTACATATAATTTAACGGCTGACATAGAAACATGCGTTTTTCAGAAAACTGTTTAGAAGACATTTGTAGAATCAAACCACACTGCCTCGCTGTCTGTCGAGTCGTCGACCCGTTCTGAGAACACAGACAGACAGTCCATGAGTCCATTAGGCTACTTTCATCCAACAACTCAATTAAGTCATTAATAAGTCAGTTAGAGGAGCGGAGTGGATCCCACACAAACGAAAAAATCAATTGGCATACAAAAGCTTCACAGCCCCCTCGACTCCCCTCCCCTCCCTCTCATCCCCTCCAACAACCAAAACGTGCTGTAACCAATAATTACAAGTGTCTGTAATCAAAGAGCCACCGAGCAGGCCAGCGATAGTCAGGGATGTGTTGATGATGAGCGTTCTGTCTGTCTGTCGCGCTGTCAAGCAGAGTTTTACAGATGTTGCAGGGAGCTGTCCTTTCAGCACCACTAGAGATAGGCCTATACTCTCTCTCTCTCTCTCTTTCTCTCTCGATGGTGTGTCGCTACTACAGTATGAGTCGAACATAACCGATCTGCAAGCTGCCGCGGGGGGGCGACGCGTTTATTCTCAGCTGCTTGAAAAGATCTGTTATTTCCGGCAAGCGACACAAAATTGCCATGTCGGAATAATTTCACCCTCAAGTCTCACAACAACCACTATTATATATATTTTTTTTCCTTACAGTAGGACAGACAATCTCAAAGTGTGATTGTATGTATGTCTTTAAATGTCTTGATGAATTGAATACCTTAGCCTGGATCGACCACAATGGAAACAACAAGCCCCCTATAGGGCTTATAGTGTTATCCTTCTAACAATCATTGAAAATCTTGTCACACATCAATAAATCCCCACAATCAATCAATCGCCTATTTTGTTCCCCTCCTTTCCCCTTTTGTATTTCTCCAGAATAGAAATAAGTCTATACTACATAACTACAACCATCTTTATCTTCCTATTCCACACAATATGGATTAAATGCTGCCACACACACACACACACACACACACACACACACACACACACCCCCCCCCCCTTACCTGAAACAGTCTGAGGATGTTGGCCACCATGATGGACACGGAGCTCTGTGACGCTCCGATCACGCCCACCACCTTCTCGGGCTTCAGGAACAGCGGCGGCTCTCCGTTGGTGCAGCGCACGTCCGTCGTGTCCTTGGCGATGAGCGCCTGCACCAGCGTCAGCGACTGCTCCAGCGCGTACGTGTCCCGCGAGCACGTGTCCAGCACGCGCGCGCCCAGCGTGATGTTGGGCAGCAGCGCGTCGTCCAGGTTGATCTGGTCCAGTGCGTACATCATGGCCTCCAGGCGGTGGACGCCCGTGGACGCCTTGATGTCCCCGCAGGGGGGGGAGGTCCCCCCTGACGACGAACCCCCACCACCACGGGCGTGCACGGGGAACAGCCCCCCCAGGGTCAGCTGACCCTCCACGCGGATAGAGTGGGGGGGCGTGTAGGAGGAGGACGAGTCCTGCGCCCGCGCGGAATCTACTACGAGCACCGCCAGAACTACCAGCACTACTACGGTTCTCCACAGCCAGAGCCCTGCAGGGGTCCACGCAGAGCTAGGAGGACGCTGATGGGGACCCCTGAAGCACGGAGGGGTCCACAGAGAACTAGGAAGAGGCTGATGGGGAGACATGGTGGTGCATGGGGGGGTCCGGGGACCACTAGGAGACATGGTGGTGCATGGGGGGGTCCGGGGACCACTAGGAGACATGGTGGTGCCTGGGGGGGTCCGGGGACCACTAGGAGACATGGTGGTGCCTGGGGGGGTCCGGGGACCACTAGGAGACATGGTGGTGCCTGTGGGGGTCCGGGGACCACTAGGAGACATGGTGGTGCATGGGGGTGTCCGGGGGTCTCTAGGAGACATGCTGATGTGCTCTGAACTCACTGAAGAATCCGATGAATTGAGTATGAAAGACCCCAATGGAAACAACAAGCCATACAACGCTGTCTTAGGTTATAAATCCTCTTAATAGCAGACTGTATTGAACTGTACTTTCCTATACTGTTTTCCTGCAAACTGTTAATAAAGTATTCAATCAATCAATGGTGCGGTCTGAACTCACTGGAACCAATGAATTGAGTATGAAAGACCCCAATGGAAACAACAAGCTATATAAGTGCTTCCTTGCGGGTTTTAAATCATCTGAATAACAGACGGTCGTATTGAACTGTAGCCACTATACTTCCCTGTCTGCAAACTGTTCATAAAGTATTCAATTAAAGCAATTCAAGCAGAGGTTAAGTTTTCAGACAATTAAGAGACTGTGAACTCTGAACTAGAGGTCAGAAAATACCCCAGAAGTTGAGTTATTATAAATACAGTAGGAACACTTTGGTGTGCGTATTAAAGCATCCTCGTGCATTACGGTGCATAATTAATACCCCATTCATCACCTCAATGCTTCCCCCGCCGAGATGATAGTGATTCAAAAAGGTGGAGCTATACAAACACACAACAAAACGGCATCATCATCATCCGTAGATATCCGACTGTTCAGACAAACACAACAAACTGCGTCCATCCAGGCAGCAAATTCCGTCCGCCAGTTCTTCGCTTGTTGAATAGATCATAGAAGACTCAAGAGTCGCTCTACTGTCGAAAAGAAAACGATCCACTTCGATCCCCCCTGAAACACCCCCGTCGTGGGAGAAGAAAAGGAGTCGACATCAATCCATTTGTCAAGAAGACACAAACCGTCACTAAATCAATGTTTAACCCGCGAGAGAACAGTAGTCAGTCACCACTCACCAGTGATTAGCCTGATAGTGCGTATATCCAATCCAACAGCATACATGCCACGCCAGGTGTATCGCGTTAAATCCTCACTGGAAGAATTCAGAAGCGCAAACTACTAATAATCCTTGGCTTATATATTGTCTCATCAACAGAACAAAGAGGATAATGTTTAGTTTATAGGATGAAGTCCAGGACTGTAATAATAATGGATCTACGGGACTTTAGATCGTCAGACCGGCAGAACTCGGTGGCATTCTTCTTCAGCTGGTAGGAAGCAACTCGCTCCGTGTCCGTGGGAGCGCAGAAGAACGTTCCTCTGCTGTGGTGATTCCATCTCCCACACACACACACACACACACACACACACACTGCTCCCTCACTCTGTGAGTCTGTGGATGTTGATACACCACCAAAAACACCCCACTAACTGAACGCTATGAGAATGAGATATGAATGTGCGTCGATCCACTCCTCCAACGCTGCAAATGATGAACAATTAAAGCCAATTAAAGCTTTCTATCTCTCTGATATTCTCTCTGCAACCACAACGCACGGCCGAACCGAAATGACTCCCACCCAGCCACAGGATCAGTGACATGAGGATTTGACTTTTTGTTTCTTATTATTCTTCTGAGGAGATCGAGACACAGCTCCACCATCCATCCATTCAACGTGGAGGAAGAGGAGACCTCATCACAGATTCCTCCTCCTTCTCAGCGATGATAATGATAATGGAGATGGGGGAAAAAATAGTGACTATATATAGAAATAACTCAGGCGAAGAAAAGGGAAAGAAAGAACGAGCTCATTTTTGCGCTGGTCTGGTCGGTGATAAACGTGTTTTGGAAGGCTCAAATGTCCAAGCAGTCTGCATGCCTGCTTCCGTCAGATCTGTCCGTACTCCGTTGTGTAGAATCTTTCCCCCCGTGTGGAATCACGCAGTGTTTTTTTCTGCTGCACATTAGAATCAGCTCTGCTGCGATGAGGCTCCGTGTGAAGTAATGTAGGACTCTCTCTCTCTCCCCCCCCCCCCCCCTCCCTCTCTTCGTTTGGACATTAAAGGGACTGACAGGCTCCACTAGTGTTCCCCGGAGATCAAACGGCTCCAGTTCTCGCACGCACGCACGCGCGCGCGCACACACACACACACACACACACACACACAGACAGGCTATAATATATCCGCTACAATCACTTTAATTGTTGATTTTCATTACACCATTCAAAGAGTGTGTGTGTGTGTGTGTGTGTGTGTGTGCGCGTGCGCGCGCGCTTGCGAGCAGCAAGAGCATCCACACCTGTCTCCACGGCAACCTGTCTTCCGAAGACATGCAGTGTGTGTGCGTGTGGGTGCGTGCATGGGGGGGGGGGGGGGGGGGCGGGGGTTGCCAATGGGGGGGCTCTTCCTGTGTCCACCCCCCCACCACACACACACACGCACACACAGTCAGTCATTGAGAACACAGCCAGATAGTCAGTCAGGCCCTGCTGCTTTTTCCTGGCATCCACACAGTCTTTACGTCATGCATGCACACACACACACACACACACACACACACACACATGTACACACACACACACACACACACACACACACACACACACACTCTACCCATGCTTAATTGCATAAGCCATGTTTTCACAAGACAAGCAGTAGCTATAGGCACTCAAATGCTCCACGCTAATGTGACTCTCATGAGAGAGAATGGAACCAAATGGACCCGTACGGGTCCATTTGGTTCCATTTTCAACGTGTCACATTAGGCCTATAGCTGCTCAGGATTAACAGAGAGTACAGAGAGAGATTCTCTGGATGGCGGTTTCTTTTTTAAAGCATAGCCCACGAATTAACGAGGCTATTATTAGAGAAATTAATTTCACAAATCATGTCAGTCGTGACTCTGAGAGAGAGAGAGAGAGAGAGAGAGAGAGAGAGAGAGAGAGAGAGAGAGAGTCTTTGAGTGTGTGCAAATGGAACCGAACAGGCAGTGATGGAAAAAGTACTACATTTCTTAAGTAAAAGTATCTATACTGCAATATAGAACTATACTCTGTTACCTGCAAGTAAAAGTCCAGAATCCTAAATGTACTTGAGTAAAAGAAAGTAGAAAAGTATTGGCATCAAACCCGGAACTTAATGTACCAAATGTAAAAGTATTCATGGTGCAGAATATGTCTCATTTCAATTTTCAAATGTATAAAGATGTTTTGAAAATAGCAGATCTACAAGCCAAAAACCAAAATTAACATGAAACCAATTTGGTTTCATGTTACAGTCTCAAGAGTTAAATTATTGCATTACTATTATCTGCATTACTTAACTTACAAGAAGTCTACACAATTAGAGAATGTAAAATAATTGATTTATTATTGATTATTTTGATCAACGTTTCAATCTAGCATGGAATTGTGGAAGTATTAACCGATAACAAAATATTCTTTAGTCTCAGGTCCAAAATGTCATCAAATGATGGTGGCTCAAATGCCAAATAAATAATGGGCCTCGATATGAAAATGGTTGCAACTCACTGCTTGGCACCACTGCTCAAGAGTCACATGGACGCTCAGGGTTTCACAGCCACAGATTCTCTCTGAATCACAGCCTGTGGATGTAGCTGGCCCTGTTACAGAAATTAATTCATGAAGTCAGTAGAGCCTCTCTCTGGTCTGCCAACATTGTTTCATAATACCACAGGGTGAAATCAAGCCTCACGCTTTGTTCGGGGGAAATTCAACTTATTGAGACATGCCACCATTAAATGACAGTTATTATAATCATTGTGGTGTATTGACAGTCTGATATTTAAATAAATACGCGTCGTTTCCAACACGTACCCAAGGTGTTGTGGTCAGTCAGTGTTTGACAAAGCTAGACTCGACCCCATCAGTACTCAAGTTCATCATCATCATTTTTCGACCTTGGATTTCACAATGCCACGCCAGACTTCCCGGTCCTTCATCGCCAATGCCCAGTTCCTGCAAGATGCATGTGTCCCTAGCGATGACATCAGGGAAAGACAGTTTTCTACCTCTGGTCTGCTTTGAGGTTGGGAAAATATCGTATCCGGAGGATACATCCGCCGGTAGCTTCTCTGCCTTACATTGTGACCAGGCTTTTCTTTTCGCAGATAAGTAAGCCTGGGACCGAGGCTACCCAGGCAGGCAAGGGACAGGGACACCCCGCCAGCCAGCCTGGGTGGGTGACACACACAACACCCAGCAGACTGCTAGCTGCTGGTCCTCATTAAACGGGAGGGCGGCTTAAGTGGATCATAAAATGATTCAGACAAGTCCCTCTGATCACTGACTCATCCTGCATGTGGCAACGGTCTGACGACATCACTGAACCGAAACACTG